>NC_080074.1:8944617-9261696 GCF_949987535.1 Balaenoptera acutorostrata
CCTACTATATGCAAATCATTCTGCTGAGTGCCATAGAAAAAATCAAAGTAGTATAAACTGTTTTAGGCTCACGGTATCCAAGAGAGAATCCTGACTTCTCCCTCTTCTCTAGTTGAGGAACTACAAGGAACTTCTATCAATTATCACTCCACTCCTCCTGGGTCCTTCCTGAAATTGCACCTTGAACCAACAATCTTCCAACTGAAACCACACAACTCGTCTCAGAACTTAATGAAGCTCAGGTTCTTTATGACTTGGCGCAGAAGGAATTCAGCGAGAGGCAAAGTGACAGGGAAGAAATAGATTTATTAATATCCTTTGTAAAGAGGCTGCAGGAAGATGGGGCACGACGAGGATGGTCATGTCCCAGGTCTCGGGGCGGGTTCCTGGTATAGGCCACCAAGTGAGGGTCCTTGGCTTAGCACAGGAAAGAATTCAAGAGTGATCCATAGTAAAGTGAAAGCGGGGTTTACTGAGGGAAAAACACACTCCACAGCCAGAGTGTGGGCCGTCTCAAAAGGCGAGAGCAGCCCCAAAATATGGGGTGCTTAGTGTTTATGCACTGGGTTCATAAGCTAATGAGTGGGAGGATTAGTCCAACGATTCTGGGGGGAAGGGGCGGGGACTTCCAGGAATTGGGCCACCCACCTACTTTTTGCCCTTTTATGGTCAGCCTCAGAACTGTCATGGTGCCCATGGGTGTGTCATTTAGCATGTTTTACAATGAGCGTATAATGAGGCTCAAGGGCTACTGGAAGTTGAATCTTGCTGCCATCCTGGGCCTAATCAGTTCTAACCAATTTATGTTACATCCTCAATAGCTAAGTCCTTCTTTTAAAGGTTCTGCCCTGCCCTCTTCCCTCCTGTCTCATTCCTACACCTTTTAAATAGATTTTCTATCTTACCTTAAGATGTTGTGCCTTCTCAACCTCACCGTGCTTCCCATTTTCTCCTTCCTTTCTTTTCCAAACATCTTAAACTACACTCACTGCTATCACTTTCCCTACCATCCATTATCTCCTTAGCCCCTTGTAATGTAGGTCAATAAACAAGCACACAGAAATTTGTAGCAATCGACATTGTAACAGGTCAATTATCATCTTCTGAATGTGATCAGCACTACCAGAGCTTAATCACCTCCCATTCTGAAAACTATCAAGTTCTGAATATGATAATCCGAGGAAACACTGGTTAGCCAACAAAGTACAGACATCTCACAATTGTACTTAAAAACAATAATAGAACGAAAGATAGCAAGAGTTGGGGTGAATTAGGGAAAAGGAGGCACTACTTAAGAATAACAAGGTTGAGAAAGAGGAATGGAAGGGGACATGAAAGCAAAGAGCTGTGAAACTAAAGAGGTATAAAATGAATGAAAATGGACTAAATTTCCATTCAACGAATCTTCCTTTCTTCACTTTTAGTTGAGAATCAAATTAAACTAATGCTGGTTCAGTGAACCACTTAAAGACTTATAGATAAGTAAAATTAAAACTTCAAGCTGTAGAAGTCGTCTTTCCCAGTACATGTACCTGGAGGCCCTTCTGGGTAATCCTTTCTGATTTCATCCCTTTCACTGGTTCAGTGTCTGGCCCTGTGAGGTGGATCTGCACTCGCCTCAGGCAACCTGGAGGTCATTTCCTTTACTCTCCACTCGAGATAAGCTTAAATGAGTTACTGCTTTCTAACTCCACCTGAAATCATTTGCATGGTTACAGGTACTCTACTCAAGCAACTATATTAATTAGAAGCAACAAGCATCATTCTGGTTTATGATTAGCTTCTTTGAATGGTACTTTATAATGCCTTTATGAATTCAAATGTACGGAATCACAACATGATTTCCAAGATTATTTCCAGTTCTGAAATGTAGTGTAATCTAAGAGTCTGAGTCTGACATGACACGGTTAGCCTGTAAGTCAGCTGTTGGCCCTGTACCCCAACGCCAGCTTTATAAAAGCACACCACTGCGCTATCTTCTCCATATACTAAATATGCTCCTTCGGGCCTCTGTGCAGGCTGTTCGCTCTGCCTGAAATGCCCTCTTCCTCTATGACTTACTGGAAGTGTCACCTTCCCTGGAATGGCTTTCTGGACCTCCAGTTGTGTGGACAACTTTCCTTTTCACCCCTGCCCCCTCCCCTATATGCCTACTGTAGCACTTATTGCACTAAATGGCACTCATTTGTGTATGTGTCTGCCTTGCCCACTTCGCTGTGCACTCCTCGGGAGCAAAGATCTCTTCTCATCCCATCCTTGTAGTCCTAGCTGCTAACCTAGCATTCAGCACATGGTGTGCACTCAAACGTTCAGAGAAATTGTAGTCATGTGAGTCCCGACCACATAAAGAAAGCGTTTAAAGGAATAACCATTCTGATCATTTTTACTAATAAGGATTAAAAAGATACTCATTAAACTCTACAGTGGGGAGTTCCCTGGTGGCCTAGTGGTTAGGATTCCGGGCTTTCACTGCCGTGGCCCGGGTTCAATCCCTAGTCCGGTAACTGAGATCCCACAAGCCACGCAACATGGCCAAAACAACAACAACAGAAAAAAACTCTACAATGACTAGATTAAATTTTCAGACAAATTAAAATTTTTCATTACAATATTCTTTCTGTAATATTAAAATGTTTACCTATTACAAGTAGAAACTAAGAAAAAAATAGAACCTGGAGACAATCTAAAATGGAAAGCCCCTCCCTGCCCCCATATATTTAATTTATTTAAACCATTAAAATGATTTTTTTAAATTCTATTTTTAGTTCTCTTTCTTAATTTATTTGAAAAATATTCATTCAGGACCTACTATGTGCAATTTACAGTGCTAGATACTGGTGATAAAAATGTGAACAAAACAGACAAGGTATTTTTATTCACATAACTATTTTCTAGCAGGGAAAACAATATACAAGTTAAATGATTACTTAATTACAACTATATTAAGTGCTCTGAATTTTTTAAAGCAGTACATCTCCTAATCTGGGGTGGGGATGCTTAGAAAGTCACTACAGAAGTGACATATAAACTGGGCTCTGAGGATTGAAGAGGCATCAACTAGGGTTGGGGTGGGAGGCCTCCAGACCATGGGAAGAGCAAGTGCAAGGAAGAGACCTGGAGTGGGGAGGAATATGCATTTCAGGAACCAGAAGGTCGGTGTGGCAAGAGTACAGGCAACCAAGGGGAGGACAGGCAATGTGGCAGGGTCTTCCCTGGGCATTCAGTGAGCAAGACAGAACACGTGCTTATTCTCATGAAGTTTATACTCCAGAGGGCAGATGGCAGGGTTTTGGGGACTCATTAACAGTTTTAAGTAGGGGAGAAATGTGATCAGTTACACTTGTTTTTTAGTTAAATGTTGTATATTTGAGGTATAACATACACAGAACAGATACGTAGTTTTAAACGATTATTCCTGCTACAGTTTCAACAATTCTCTGAGGCAGAGAATTCCCTACTTACAAAAGAAAAAACTAAGGTTCTGCAAAACTAATTTATTTGGGGATATTTATTCAACAAACATTTGAGTGCCTACAATATGGCAGGCACAGTACAGTGTGAGCATTCATACAGAGATGAATGCAACAGTCTTGCTCTTAAGAAACTCACAATCTGATGGGAGAGACAGATCTAGAAACACTATATAGTGTAGTCCATGCTAAAAATGAGGAAAGTATAAGGGAGCAGAGAGGAATTCAATCTTCCTAGGAAGAATGAATCATTTCATCTCTGTGTTAAAGCTGCATTTTTTTCATACTATTAGGTTTTGAATTCTCAATCATCCCTGTGCTTGGAACACAGTAGGTACTCAAGCATATGTCTTTGATACAAACCAACCCAGGTTTTCAACTTCTAGTTCAGTGCCTTTCCAGTAACTAAATATGCCCCTAACTGGAAGAGCATGCATTAATTCCAAGGAGCTCTTCTTTTGAAGCTGCTTTCGAAGCCAGCTTACAAACCACAGAAGAAAGTATCATTAAAGTCAAACCTCATTTTTTGACCCAGCCTGAAAACCCATAACAGTATCTAAACATCGTTATTTTTTTAAAGCAAATCTTCATTCAGAAGAAATTCTCCTATGAAGACAATCAAGAAACCACCATCTAGTCCTTCATAATTCATGATCTCTGTCCTCAAAGAACTTATATTTTGGTTTCTAATTGGAAAGATAAAACATAGCACACAGAAAGAATAAAACAAAATACAAGGTAGCATTTGTTCACTGATTTAACATATTTACAGACTGCTTACTACAGGCCAGGTAAGGAGCCATCTTAGGGATGCAAAAATGCATCTTCAATGCATTCTTCAAGGAACTCAGTCTTATGGAGGAAACCAAGAATAACACAGCCCAGGACAATAAGAGCTGTAATTCAGCAGGTACGCACAGATGAGAACACAGTTGCCATTGGTTCTAATTCATCAGGCACCTATACCTATGCCTTATCAGTTATTAAATATTTTAACACTACCTCTGATTATAATACAAACTGATAAATAAATAATTGCTATATGAAAAAACAATGACACGAAAAAATTAACATTAAAATGGCTCAGAGGAGATGGTGAGAACTGAAGTTTAGGGATGATCTTAGAATCCTCCGGGTTTCTCAGCAAGGAAGGTTAGCATATTTGGATAAGGAGCTGGTTGTAGGGAAGGGGAACAGAGTTACCAAAAGGCCAGTGATGGCAATTACCCAGGTACAGCCCTCCATCCGTGTTGAGGACATGGTTTAGAATTGTGCCGTCCAGCATGGTAGCCACTAGCCACATGCAGCTACTGAGCACTGGAAATGTGGTTAGTCTGAATTGAGATGTATTAAATGAAAAGTACACTCCAGATTTCAGAGTTTCACATGAAAAAAAGGATGTAAAGCACCTCAATAATTTTTTTTTTTTTTACTGATTGTATGTTTACATAATATTCTGGATATACTTTAGTAAATAAAGCATTATGAAAATCAATTTCACCCTTTTTTTCTACCTTTCTAATGTGGCTACTAGAAAATTTAAAATTACATGTGTGGCTCACATTTGCGGCTTGCATTCTATTTCTACTGCACAGTGCAAGTCCAGAGAGCTTTAAATAACAAGCTCCAGAGTTTAATCCCTTGAGGCAATGAAACACTATTGAATGTTTTCAAACTTAAGTGCCTGTGGTAGATTTGGGGAGGGGACAGGAAACGTAAACAAAGCACTGTTTCAGGAAGACTAGCGTGGGGGCAATCCCTAGCGTCAAGACACTAGAGGCAGTTGTCAATGTCAAAAGGCCAGCAAATGTCAAAGGGTAATAAGCAGGCTCCGCTGGAAAGTATACAGGTCTTTAGAAGTCCCACACTGGGTGTAGAGAGGAGGAAGAAATCAAGAGCAGGGTGAGGTGAGGGAAGAGTAACAGCTGCAAGCACTGACATGAGCCTGGATAACCAAGGTGCAATGCTCAGCGGACTAGCAAGCCCAGCCCCGGTTTAGATTTAGGTTAGATCTCAACTGGCTCAGTGGTAAAGGCTCCCAGGCGGAGGTGAAATTCAAGAGAACAAAATCGGTGTCCTCTTTAGTGATTTCATATCTATCTCTATGTGGCAAGACCTCCACCAGTGGGATCAAGTCCAGAGAAGGTAGGAAGTAGAAAGCAAGGCTACCAGAAACTACAAGATAGCAATAAATTATAAAAGCAGAAGCCCAGACTCACAACACAGCCAGCAAATATTTACTGAGAGTTTGCTGTATGCCTGATACTTGGCTCGGCTCTGGAGGCATGGGAAGCAAAACAGACATGGTCCTGAATCACAAACTGTAGTGAGAGCTATGAAGACAGAAGAGGAGCTCTGAGAGACCTAATTAAGGGTGGATGGGAGTGATGGGATGAGGTCATAAAGGAAAGACTCTCTGAAGAAGTGATAATTTCATCTGAACCCTGAAGTCAGGTGGGTAAAGACTAGGGGGGAAGAACAGCCCAAGCCAGGAGAGTGGTATGTACAAAAACCTTACGGCTGGAAAAGGCTTGGGTAATTCAAAGAATTGAAAGAAAGGCTGTGTAGTTAGAATGTCAGGAAGGCAGGTGGGCCATAAAAAGGTGAGAGAAGGCTGGAGAGGCAGGCAGAGGCCAGATCTTGCGAAGCCTCAAAGGATGAAAAATAAAATCCTAAACGGGTCTGAGCGCAATGGGAAGCCGTGAGGGGTTTTGACCAGGGAAATCCTGATGGGTTCTAAGTGTTCCAACCACCTATGCTCTGCTCAGCCTACTGAACAGAAGCCGGCTTGGCAGCAAAGGGGCAGGAGCCAGCATTTGTAGCTGAGTAGCAGGATACTTGGTCTGGGGTAACAGAGTTTAATATAAGGCCCTTCAAGTGTTCCAGGGTTATAAGGCTGGGAGAAGAATGGCATCACCAAAAAATATAGAAAAATCTGATGGAAGAGCTGGTTTGGGAGCCATTAGCTGGGAGGCAAAGTTAGGCACAACTCTAAACATACCGGGTATGAAGGACTAGGGAAGAATTCCAGCAGGTAAATATGGATGTTGTTTAGAGAATGGAAGAGAGATGAGGCATGGATCCTCAGGTTAATAGATAGGAGTGATAGTTTAAATCCCAAAAGTAAATAACATTTTCAAGGAGTAGAAAAAGAGAAAAAGAAAGACAACAAAAGGAGCCTGAGTTTGATCCTTAGTGTTAATTTCTCTCTGGGATGGAAGTCAGGAGAAAGGGCTCTCAAAAGGGATAGAGCACAAGGGAGTCTTTTGGGGGTGATGGAACTGTTCTGTATCCTGATTATGGTGATGGTCACATGAACCTGTACATGTACTAACATTCACAGAAACGTATACACACTAAAACTCATTATTATTATATGTTATTTTAAAAGTAAAAAAAAAATTTTTTTTAAGGGTGGGGCAGTCAAAAGGACTGAGCTGCAGGGAGACAGAACACAACAGGATAAAGCCCGAAAGGATGGTCTGGGAAATTTAACCATTAAATTAAATGGCAACCTTGGAAAACGCCTCAGTGAATGGTGGTGAGGTTAAAAGCCAGGCTGCAAAGGTTCAAAGGATGACTAAGTAGTGAAGGGAAGCAGTCAGTATAGCCTCCTCTGTTAGAATTCTGGAGGTGAAAGGAAGAACAGAATGGCACAGGAGCTCAAACAGATAAGGAGAAGTGGAAGATTTAGCAAACTAGCAGAGCCAAACTTCCCAGATTCTATGAATTGCTCCATTTAAGTATTCTTCTAGAACATGCCTTTTGCACATGAGCTGTTCACTTTCTTATTGTCCCATTAAACTAAAACTGCTAAAATGAACCCGAAATCATGACATTTTTAACTCTGTTCCTTAGTCAACTGATATTTACTGTGCTCCTACTATACAGTAAGCACCCTGCTGGATACAAAAGTGAATAACGCCTGGGCCCTGGAAGAGCACACAGGATTAATCACAACAGCAAAGGTCCTGGAGTGATCTGCACGAAGGGCTCTGAAAGCCCTGACCTCTGAATTAAACGCATTTAAAAAAAAAATTTTTTTTAACGCATTTTAATTTATCTTTATAAAAATTAAATAAGGAGAAAATTAAAGCAAAGCTTAGATGTAACACCAGTAAAAATGTTCCTAATTTCTAAAAACTAAGAATGAGTTTAATTAATTCTTAAGTTAGGTATGGGGAACCTAATCATCACTCGCATTTCCCTTTTCCATCCCTCTCTTACTTTTCAGTGTACTCTGCATTTCTTCCTCTGGGTAACTTAGTGGGCAAAATGGAACAAGCACAGGCTTTGAAACCAAACAGACTTAAGACTAAACCGATGCCCTTGAACTTCCTAGCTCTGTGGCTTTTGGAGGCTCTTTTTCTCATCCATAAAACAGTAATGATACCTACCCCGCAGGCTTAAGGTAAGAATTAGGTAAAAATATAAACAGGTTGGCATACGCAAAGCACGCAAAAAATGTTAGCTTAACATTACTACTACCATTTGAAGAAATGGTATTCTGATTTAAAACATTTTTAAGTGCTTCCGTTTGAATGAGAAAAAAATAATCTTTTTTTCCCCAAGGGCATGACATTTATGTGCTACCTTAGAAAAGCAGCTTGGGAATTTCTTCTCCTTAAGTCCTATCAGGAACTATTCTGCTCAAATAATGATGTTTGGGGACAAGCACTTAAAAACAGTCAAGAACTAAGAAACTATAAAGGCATCATTATTATCATCACGGCATCCCAAGTGGAACAAGCCAGTCTGATTTGTGATCTGGATACTTGCCTTAGTGTATGGACCTACTACATTCACATCTCTCCTACTTCCTACCTAGTGTGACACTGCACACATGTAGAGTTGTCAATGTTCTAAAAGTTCTGCTTTTTAAGAGGCATTTACAAAACACTACCAAAAGAATAAACATAGTTTCAAAGCCAAGATGCTTCTCCAAATCAATAGGAAACTACCATCCTACTGAAATTCCCCACAACTACGAAGGAAATAGCCTCTATTGTTAAACCTGCACAAAATGCTAAGATGTAAGATTTCTATACATCTCATTTCTGTTTGCTTAACTGCTGGGGGGGGCCAGTAATTAATGACGTTTTATTCACTGACCATGGGGAAACATCTCTGGCCAATTCTGTTGTATAATTTTGCTTATATTGTAAGCAAATGGCCAACTTGAAATTCACCTTATCCCTCGCTTCAACCTCTAGCACAGACGCTAAAAAGTAATAAAACAGCCAAAAGATACATGAGAAAGCAAGGAGCCTGAAAAGACCCAGACTAGTTCTCGGTGCCCAAAGAACTGAGGATGGACTGGTCCTTAAGGAGCCTGACAAGACGCTACCTTTACTGGGTGTCTTTAGCCACTATAGCGCATTTAAGCCCATTGTGGAAACCCACTAGTTTGAAACGAAAGGGCGCAGGACCAGGGAATGCAGAAAACACTTCGGGCTGGTCGTCCGCTGATATTCCCCTCGCCCTCCTTTCCCCGAGAAGGTTGAATCGCCTCTCGAAGGTGGCCACACACGCAGGGCTCTGGGGTGAGGGGTGGGGGCGGGAGCAGGGGCACGCATTCACTCCGTCACGCAGGTCCTGCACACAGGTGGGGACCGGGAGGCTCCGAGGCCTGCCGCCTCTTTCTGCCACCGCCAGGCAGGGGCCCCGACGCGCCTCCGAGGGCCTCGGCTCTCCGCGGGTACCCCTCCCTGCCCCGAGGTCCCCCGGCGACGGGAAGCGAACTCGACTCGACCAGCCCACCCGGAAGCCCTCCCCCAGCTCACACCTGCCGGCGCGTGACGCCCGGAGTCGCGCTCGTCCGCTGGTCCCGGCCCGGCCATTCGGGGCGCCCCTTCCCCGCGAGCGGATGTCGCCCGCGTCCCTCCTAGCCCCGGGGTCAAACCCACCAGACGCCCGCCCAGCGGGGCGCGCGCCCAACGCCGCCACCCCCGCCGACCCCGCGCGCGCTCACGCCCCTCCCGGCCCTCTCCCCGCCGCGCGCGCTCACTCGCGAGGACACGCACACGCTGCGCCTCAGCTTGACAGGCCGACCCCGCGCCGCGCACTCCCGCGGGCGTCCTCGCCCACCCGGCCGGCCAGCTCTGACTGGGCGGTGAGCGGGGGAGGGGAAGGGCGGCGGTGGCCGTCGGTCCTCACTTACCACTGAGCCGTGCCGGCTCCGAGTGCGCGGCGTTCCGCTGTGAGGCGATGCGCCGCGATGCGCGCGGTCCCCGCTTCTCTGCAGGCTATGGAGGCGACGTAGTAGAGGGACTGAGGGGCTCGGGGGGGGTCACTCCCTCCCGCTTCACCTCCGAGAAACACGGGGACCCCAGAAACTAAAAACAAAATAAACAAACTTTCCCCTCCGCCTCCCTCCCCCAAAACCACAACACAAACACTCGGGGGCCCGCCCAGAGCCCCACTCCATTGGCCGCAGGGAGGATGCTGCCGGCCCTCACTGGCTGGCTTTTGTGCCCGTCAAGCTGCCGTTCCGCCCCTCCAATTTCTCTCAGCTGCCGTCGCCCCTCATTGGTCATATGCGTTCCGTTTGACGAGCTACGATTGGCTGAGCTGCCTGCGCCAATCATTCGGGGACACACCCCCTCAGCATCCCAGAGACCTTTTCCTCGGTCGCAGACTCGGAGAGGCGAAGGGGAAACTAGAGCATGATGGCGGCCGAGCTCACTTGGCGCAACCATCGTCTTTTTCCTTTTATTAGCTCATTAGTGCCTCGCCCTCGCGCTGTTTCCCCTAAGCGCCTCTCTCCATCCAGTACTGCCTAATAACGGAATCTATACGTCCCGGCTCCTTGATTTATCCCCTCCGAAGTGCTGAGTGTGGGCTGGTTGTGAATCATTGGACCGTCAGCATGTCACTCCCTAGTCAAATCTTTAAACTATTGGTGGAACAGCAAGACAGTCCGTCCAACAACAAGGGCTAATGCCATTGGTTTGTCTCCACTGAGTTCTTTCCTGGTACCTTATTGGGCAAGTGGGCGTGTCGGTCAGATCTGGATTCGCTGTGCTATGGTTAATTGTTTGCTAGGGAGTTTGAATGACTCCCGTCATTTGGCCTGTGGTTGACGATAGTAACGATTACCATTTATTGCATGCCCGCTTTGTGCCAACCATGCAGAGTTCTTTACAAGGACTATCGGTTGAACCTGTGAGTTTTACGTTCTCTAAATTTTACAGTTAGGAAACTGAGGCTCCAGAGAGGTTAGGAAATTTGCCCAAGGTCACCTAGATAGAATGTAGTTGGTAGACCAGCATTTGGTCCTAGGTCTGTCTGACTCCAGAGCCTTCGCTCTTTTCACTGTACTTTAGTGCCTCTCCCTTAGCCTAGAATCGTACCCCTCAGCCAACCCAACATCTTCAAAAGCTTTCATTCAGAACCTAAGTTCCTCAGTTAGTTTCTGGAGGTGACATTGTTGGGGACTAAAGCTATGGATAGGTTGTCATTGCCTCCACTGCATCGTCTTCTCCAGCTCCCATTCCTCCCCACCCTGAATTAAACAGTCTTGGTGGTTCCTGACCAGAAGCCTATCTACCTTTATGTTCATTTTCTCAGCTTTATGAATAAATGGACACTTCTACCAGCCTTCTGTTTCAAGCCTACCTTCCTGACCCACACCCATCCATCTCCAGCTCACTCTCTTTTGAGAGAGTCCTCAAGAGCCAGAAACAAGAAGAGAGTCTAAAGAGAGAAAAAGAATAAATCGGTTTAGAAATAAATAATTTACTGTATGCAAACGGAACAGCCCTTCAGCTCCTGGATAGCTTCCAGAGTAGCCCCTGATGCTCTGCAAGACAAGTGCTCCTGGCTTGTGGCCATTGGATTCTTTCTCTGTGGCTGCTTTCAGCAAAGTGAATCCAACATTCCAGCCAGGGGAGGGCAGAATGCTTAGGACCCACTGCCAGAGAGCCGGCCCCAGGCTCTGGGACTGAAATGATCTCCAGGAGCACAGTGCTGGACGATAGCCCGCATTCCGTCTCGGGTAATTAACATTTTACCATCCCAAATCCCCATCCCCTGTAGCTTCAGTGGGATCACTGCCCTTGTTTCGTCTCCTGATCCAAGCTGTTGTGTAACCGCATTGGCACTGCTTTAATAATAAAACCACTGTAACACAGTAATAGTGCTCAACACTTATAGCCTTTCAGCAGAGGAAGATAAGTGTTTCACAAACATCAATTAAGATTAAATGGCAGGTATTCCTAGGGCAACTGCCAGCAGAAGGACAGAAGAAAATTCATGAGTCAAATTCTAAGAAAGGTCCTAAGAACCTGAATCCTTATAACTACATGCACATACCCCATACTAGCATTCCAATATGGGGATTCTGAACCAGAAAACAAAAAGAATGAGAAATGGTCAGTGTCCAAATCCTTCCTTATCTTCATAGTTGGTTGTTTGTAACTCTATTTTTAACCCTTAAACTAGTGCTTGGTTTTAGAGTTAATTGTTGGACATACCTGTCTCCCCAACTCAGTTTAAAGTTCCTTGAAAACAAATGATTTCTTTTTCATCTTTGTAAGTCTCGAATTGCTCTGATTATAAAAGGTTCCCCCAATAAATAATTATTCAGTAAATATTTATGGAGCTTGTTGGCACTTTCCTAAGGTACAGAGGCTGCACAGAGGTATAAAACACGTCTGCCTTTAGGAACCTCGATTTAGTGGGGGTGACCAACAGGTAAACACAGTGCAGAAGGCTTGGAGGGACATGGGACTCAATCTTGGAGAGACAAAGATGGCTACCCTGAAGGTGTGACATCTATAAGGAGAACTAAAGGCTAAATTGTGATTACCTAGGCAAGAGACTGGAGATGTGCCGCGACCTGCAATGCTTGCTCTATGGGGGCAGGGAGCAGGATAGGAATATCCAGGAGTGGCCAAAGCCGGTGCCTCCTATAACCTTTGCCTTTGAGGGCCTTCAGGGGTCTGTCCACTCCACCTCGTTGTACTTTCCTTCCCCAGGAGAAAGCAGGAAGCCAGAAACCCTGTTGTGTTTGCCCACTTGAGAATAGGAAAATAATTCCCAAATAAGATTGCTGTTTTTCTGATCATAAAAGTAACATTGAGTAAAGATTTCAGACAATACAGAATGTTTTAAAGTAGAAAATAAAATCTCCCTCAAATCCCACTACTAGAGCCAACCGCCATTAAGGAGAATATCTTCCCAGACTCTTTTATGAATAGACCCACACATGGATTTCTTCCAACAAACAGTGGGGTGTGGTTTAGGGTCTTGTCTGTACTTTGAGAGCTCTCATTGCTCAGAACTGCAGCTTTGGATGGAACCTGTTCTCACTTTCTATACTTGTGGGAAGAAAGCCAATAAATCAACTAAATATTTATTGTGGAGGATGATGGTTTCAACTTCCTGTCGCAGCAAATGACAAATTACCACCTGTTACAGCACTTAGGGGCTTGCTCAGCCTAGTGTGGAGTCAGTGAATGGTGGGGAGGAAAGGGGTCTGCTGTACTCACTGCCCGAGGGCTTACAGGCTGCTTTGATGGCTGTGGAGTCGATTCCTGCCCTGAAAAGGCAGCCCAGGTCAAAGAATGACATGCTAGGGTGCTCTCCTTTGCTCTCTTTCTCGTTTCTTCTCTGCATGCTACTTGTGGTAAATATTTTGTGTGTTTGTTTGTTACAACACACCCAGCTTTGAGAGTAAAAAGACTTGCCAAGCCCTGCACACTCGTATGCAGGCCAAGTGCAGTATGTTCTTGGAGCGCTATACTATTCTTAGAGCTCTATATGTGGTGTTCTATACAGTTGGCTTTTTGCTGGAGGGGAAGGCAGATTTAATGAGTGATAGCTGCCTTGGATGGCTACCAAAAGTGCTCTAAGCCATTCCAAGCAACAGGCCTTCCTTTTTTCCCTTGAGAGATTGTTCTGTGATCCCTGAACACATTGCATTGGCCTGGACAAAATCCAATACAAGGGGAATTTCTGCAAACAATTCTGCAATGACCCACAAGCTTGGGGTGACATAGCCAGCTGGATCGGCTCCAGCTCTGATTTCTGTGGCACAGGAGAACTCCCTTTACCCTTTGCACTGGCCTCTCATTTCTGTGAGACATTTGGAAGTGTTTATAATGCAGTCTCCGGTTCTCAAACTTATGGGAAGATTCCCTGTCAAAGAACTAAATCCAAAAGACAAGAGGACAGCTGACAGCTGATCTGGCTCACTTGGGAAGTGGGTGTGGCCACAGCCAAGGCCAATAGCAGTTGGGGAGGAGAACTTTCTAGAGGGTGCTGATTACAGAGGACACGTTCATAAGCATTTATTACGTTTGGTAGCATTTATGGTGTAACAAAGCCCTTGTGACAGAAGCTGTGCCGCCTCTAAATCACCTCTCATTTCTTACAACCACACTTCCTGAAAAGCTCCTAGGGAAGCTGCAAACACTGGACCCCTCCTGTGTGCTGGCCAACGCTCGACCCCCAGGAGGTTCACAGGAGAACCGGAATGTGCTGTTAATAACAGCTACCCTTTCGTGAACACCGATGTATGTCAGACACTGTACTGAGGGCTTTACATGGATCATGGCAGTTAACCTTCACAACAACCATGGTTATCCCCATTTTCCAGGTAGGGAAACTGAGGCTCTGAAGGGCCGACTAACTTGCCCCAGGTCACCACAGTTAATAACCTCACAGCTGAACCCAGGCCCTCTGACTCCAATGAGTCAGCTCTTTTCCATGCTGCTATGTTGCCCAGAGGCGTCTACGTCGGAACCGCCACAGTGCCGCTGGAGAGACAACCAGCCCCCAAATGAACAGTCACCCTCATAGCCTTTATGAGCTCAACCCCACTCTCTTTTCCCTACAGACTCAGGGAAAGAGGCGCACCTCTTCCTGGCTAAATTACTGCCTCTGATGGTCCTTCCTCTGCATCCAGTTGGGATCTGGCTCCTCTCCCACCCCCTTCAAAATAGCCTTCCTTCCTGCCTGCCTGCCCTTTTCCCCTCTTTTTCCTTTTCTCAGCGTCTTAAATAATGCCCTGTGGCCATCTCCACCACTGCTGTTCCGTATCCTGGCTTCCAGCCCAAACTCTCCACTGAAACTCATTTCTCTAAGCTCATCTATGACCTCTGTGTGGCCAGCATCCAAGAGACTTTCTTAGTCCTTGTTTCCATGGCTTCACCACTATGTTTTACTCTGAAAATCTTCTCTTGGTTCCTCAAAATAGCTAGCTCCCCTCCTACCTCTACAACTGTTCATGCTCTTTTTCATATCCCCTCTTTCTCTAAGCTCCTGCTAAGGAGTCTCTCTCTCTCCTCTCCTTATGTTGCCTTCCGGGGGTGTCGGGGGGGTGGGGAATGGGGGTGGAGAGCTGGGTCGTTGTCCTGCCTTCACCTCTGAGATCGCGGTTTTCATTTCTCCGTCCCCAGCCTTCATTCTGCAGGCCACTTGCTGTGTGATCGTGTGCAAGTCACGTAAACTGTCTGAGCTTCAGTTTCCTCATTTCTAAAATAAGTGTATTGAATCAGATTTGTTATTCTAGACTCTAAGATAATAATAAAACCTCAAGTTTGTAAGCACATGCTATGCCAGGCAGGACTGGCAGTGCAAAATGAAAGCATGGGGCTCCTTGTTCCAAAATTATTAAGAATTTCAAGACAGCAACAGCAGAGCATTAAACCAAATGTGGGACCCTTCGCCTTCTGGGTGCAGGGCCCATGGGAGCCCGCAAGTTGCATGTCCATGAAGCTGGCCCTAGTGCCAGGCACTGCTGTAATTATATAGGTATTGACTTACTCAATCCTCATAACAATCTTATGAGGTAGATACAGATGAGGACACTAAGGCAGAGGGAGGTTAAGTAACTGCCCAAGGTCGCATTTTTTAATTGGTAGGGCTGAGAAAAATTATACCTGTTGGTTGGAGTAGTTGTGAGATTCATACGGTGAAGGATGCTTCCCTCCCCGGGGTCCCCTCGGGAGGACTTCCTGGTGGCCTCTCAGCGGGCCCATGCCCATTGCTTCCTCAGTGAGTTTGCCGGCTCTCGGATGCCCCTTTCTCTGTCCCCTGTTCCGAGGTCTACACTTCCTTCAAAGCTCAGTTCAAGCCCCTTTTCCTCTCAGGGGCTTCTGGAGCAGAGAAGTCAGACCCACATCTCCTTCCCCCTAGATTCTCTCAGTTCCCTGTGTAGAGTCAGACCCAGCCCTGGCCTGGCCACGGGGATTGTTCATAGACGTGGGTGAAAACTAACAACTCCAGAATTTGTTAGGAAGAGGGCTCAGCGGCAGCAGTCTGGTTGGGGGGGGGGGTGGGGTGCTGGGGGAGTCCCCTTTGCAGGACAGTGGCAAAGTAGGGAAGGATCCCAGGTGTGACAGTTGGGGGTTAGTGCTGGGAGCCTGGAGGAAAGTGGCCCGGGGCCAGGGGTCCACCGGGCTTGCAGGCCAAATCCAGCCACTGCCTGTTTTTGCACAGCTCTTGAGCAGGAATGATTTTTACATTTTTTTGAATGGGTGGTAAAATTAAAAGTTGAGTGATATTTTGTGACACACGAAAATGAGACGAAATTCAAATTTCAGCGTCCCCAGAATTTCATTGGAACAGCCACGCCCACTCACTCGCATCGTACTGGTGGGCTTTAGCGCTGCTGCAGCAGCAGCGGTCGTGACAGACCCCGCATGTCCCCAAAGCCTAGAACATTTACTATGTGGCCATTTACAGAAAGTTTGCCGAGCCCTGGCCTCTGCCTTCTTTCTCTACCCTGAGGAGGAAAGCACGGCGCTGCGAGCGGCCGCCAGGTGTCAGCATCGCCCCGCGTGCTCTCAGCCGCGCGCTCCGCGGGGACCCGCAGCCTCGGGTTCTGCGCCCCGACCCGCGCCGGTCCTGGGGCTCCTCCCGGTCCATCCGGGGAGACGCCTGCTGTCGTCGCCGCCGGCGAGTGCGCGGAAAGGGCTGGAAGAAAGCTGAGGAGGGTCTGGAGCCGCACGGGGGTTCAGGACTGGCTCGGAAGCCCGGTGGCTTGGCGCGGGTCGGCAGGCTTTTCTGATGTGCTATTTGTTTGGTTTGGGTTTAATTTGTATTTTATATATGAAGGAGTCTCCAAGCAAACAAAAGTTGTTTATTTTTACCCAAAACTGTCAGTCAAGAAAAGTTTGGGACTTTTGCACAAGCAGATAAGACGGTGGCCCTCTTCCAGGCCCCCTTGTGATAACAAACCTACAGAGCTGGGGGGGTGGGGCGGTGAGCGGGCACCGGTGTAACTCAGGCCCTGCTGAGCTGAGGGCTCACAAGTGGCATCTCTGGAAATTTTCTCCGTCTTTCTTTCAAAACCTGGGTCTTGAAACTTCTTCCAGGTGGATGAGCATTTAGGCCGGTGTGCCAAGTACTGGACATGAAAGTGGCAATTTTACTGGGAGGGAGCAGGGGAGAGAATCCAGGAGAGGATGTCCCAAGAGGGAAGTGATAACCCCCCATTTAACACAACGGAGGCATCAGCCTTTACAGAGCTCCTCCTCTACGTTAGCCGCTGTGCTGAGTGCTTTACTCCCCAGGGCCTCTTGAGAGTGGTACCAGGATTATCCCCATTTTACTTGGATGGATGTGGAGCAGCTTGCAGGGTCATTTAGCTAATATGTGGCGGAGTGGGGAATCCAGCCCGAGCCTGCCCGTTCTGCACTGTCCTCTCGCTGCCACAAGCCTCAGCTAAGATCACAGCAAGCAGGATGCACCCCGCTGCCCTAAATCCGCGAGGGCCTGCCTCACCGTTCATCCCCGGGCCTAGTGCACAGTTAATATCTGCTGAGTGAACAAATGAATAAAGCCTTCCAAGTACCGCAGTGAAGTGCCTCTCCTTGTCCAATCGCCCAACTTCCAAGGCCTTCCAGGAGGAGACCAGCCAGGGTGTCCAAGCTGCACTCAGGAAATAAGGATCACCAGGCACGGTTCTTGGCTCAGTGCAGGATGGGATGTGCTTTTCCCTTGCTTGTGCCCAGAGGACCGTAGCCTCTGCAGGCATACTGCCTGTCTTGCCCTTTCCTCCCTTCCTTCTCCAGGCTCCCCACGCACTTGCTGGCTTCCGTGGCAGGTCCTAGCTGGTCTCCTATGACATGAACATCTGTTCCTAGAGCTGCTTTCTAGTGGCTGCAGACAGTGCCTAACTTCTAGCCACTCTTCTGATGAAAACTTGTCTCCAGCTGGCTGTCACTTGGAGAGGCCACATGATGCAGTGACAGTGCCCTCCTAGAGGGTCCGGATAGCCAGGTTCTAGCCCTTCTCATGACTTGCTGGGTGACTTTGGACAGATTTCCTCACCTCAAGGCCCATCTCCTCCTCCCCTGCTTTCGTGCTAGCCTTTGAAAGAAGCATGCAGACAGGGTCATCCGTGAGCAGCCAGAGAGGCCTGGAGACCGGGTGACTGGGAGATGAAGACTGTCTATTGAGGACATGCACTGAAAGGAGAAGCCTTCCTGGAGGAAAGGATTTGATAAGGAAGGACTCCAAAGTCCTTAAGAAATTAAATCCTGTTTGGCTTCCATGTACAATTTCAGGAGTCAGGAACAAAAGTGAAAGGGTCATGATCAATTGCAGAGCCTCTGACACCGTCCACATTGATTAGCCTGACTTATTCTCTGTATCACATGGTTGTCAAGTGTTCAATCATTTAACGAATCGTTTATTAAGCAGATACTGCGGATACGATAGTGAGGCAGAAAGACAGTGTCCTGGTCTCCAGGCACAGAATGGGTATCTATCGTGCCAGGCAGCAGCATAAGCTGTCAGAAGCAGGGCCTTCCCCGGTTCAGAGCTGGGAAGGCAGAAGCTTCGCAGAGGAGGGGTGAGAAGTTCAGGCCTGCCTAACTTTTCAAAGCCTTCTGGCTGATCCAGCGATGACTCGCCCTGAGCACACTCTCACGTCTGCACCAACCACCTCTCAACCTTTCCTAAGGTGCACATCCTCTCAACCTTGGTCTGGCTCAGCTTGCTGAGCCTGGGATGCCTGTTCTGCACCAGACCTCCTGCCACTGGAACAGCAGTGCAGACAATCACAGTGACAGCCGCTGGGTCCTCCAGGCAGGGAGGAATGACGGTGGTGCACAGCCAGATGATAAACTATATGCACAGTGCATGTCAGAGCTCAATAGCTGCTAAGGGGGCTTTGTCAGAACGGAACGTGGTTGTGGCACCCCAAGTAGCAATCCCCACCTGGCCCGTGTTGAGGAGCGTGGAAGTCTCTCTACTGTCAGCCCTGGCTGCCTTTTGAGGTGGGGACACTGCTGGGCACACATGGGTATGTCCAAGGGTACTCTCTGTGTAGGACTTTAACTGAGACTGAAGGAATGGGAACAGATTGGGAGGAAACGTGGCAGGGCTCTGGGTGGAGTAAGACAGATGTGTGCACATAAACATACCTGTTCCGCAGAGTCCAAGGCGGGCAAGAGCTAAGCAAGGTAACCGGAACAAAGATGGAAGATGCTATCGTGTCAGTCACGGAAAGCAAAATCTTTGGCAAGTCAGCCAGCCTCTCTGGGCCAAAGAGAACTGTTTTGCGGGATGTAAGCACAGAAAGCAGCTCAGGGAGGAGCCCGTGGCCCTTCAGGGCTCAATGCAAAGAGCTCTTTCTCAACTGGGGCAATTCTAACCCCCAGGGACACTTGGCAATGTCTGGAGAGATTTTTGGCGGTCTTATCTGAAGGGGTGCTACTGGTAGTTGGTAGGTAGAGGCCAGGGGCGCTGCTAAACATTCTACCACGTGTAGGACAGCCTCTCCTCCCACAGAGAACTTTGTGTCCGAAGTGTCACTGGCGTTGAAGGCAGGAAACCCTGAGCTGGAGGAGCAGGCTGAGATCTGCACTTTATATGCCGTGGGATCTGGGGAGAACAATGCACCTCCTCATCTGAAAAAGGGGGGCGGCAAGACCTAAGCTGCTCATCACACAACTTTGTGAGGCTCAGTCTCCAAATATACAGGAGAACTTTTTGTTAACTTTGTAAAGGGCCTTTTCCTGAGCTTTTCTTAGTTTGAAACCTGCAGGTGACTGAGGGAGGCATCTAGCACGGTGACTAGCATATAGTAGGTGTTCAATAAGTTAAAAAGAAGAAAGCGTCATAGCAAAAAAAAAAAAAAAAAAAAGTCTCCCCCGTAGCCCCTCCCCTCCACCTGGGCCCGTTTCCTCCGTATCTCAAGGCTGCCTTTGTGGTTCAGCCTTTCTATTAGGGTCCGAACAGGCACGGGGTGGTGCTGTTGGCGGAGGCGGTCTCAGAAGCACCCCCGAAGGATCAGGGCTAGGGCTAACCGTACCCCAAGGACAGCTGACAATGAGACTGGGAAGATTTGCCAATGTCAAGGGAAAGCCTCCCAGCGCCGTGCAGGGGTCCCGGGGTTCCTGCTCCTACGGGGCGAGGTCTAGGGTGGCAGCAGCCCCGGGGTCTCAGCCCTCAAGTGCCTCTGCTCATCAGAGGTCGGCCTCTCAAGGAGCTGTGCCAGTTGTTGGCACTCAACCTACAGAGGCCGGACTCAGAAAGTGGGCAGCTTGGCGGTGGGGTGAGATGGGGCCAGCGAAGCCAGGCCCCGCACCCAGAGTGCTGTTTCATCCCTGTTCCTCCTGGAGCCCTTCTGATGTTACCAGCCTTGTGGAAGCTGCTGCAGAGGGACCAAGGGCATGATCCATCCTTGAACGTGCCATCCAACTGGGAAGGCCAGATGTCCCCTTGAGATTTGATGACAGAGAGACTTTCACAAAGTATGTGCAAAGTGCTGGAACAGAGGGCAGACGCACTAAAAAGTGAGAAGCCGAGAGGCAGAACGGAGGGGCTGGAGTTTAGGCAGACAAGCTGCATTTTAGGTCTTCAGGATCCTCAGCCACCTTTGGACTATCGTCTCTTCCCGAGCATCTTAGAGCTGGAGGGGGTCAGAGACCATCTCGCTGAGACCTCTGTAAGGAAGGGCAGAGGTGCCCCACCTCACAGGCCAGCACTCTTCCCGTGACACTGCGTTGCTTCCCTTTTTTTTTTTTAAAATTTATTTATTTATTTATTTTTGGCTGTGTTGGGTCTTCGTCTCTGTGCGAGGGCTTTCTCCAGTAGCGGCGAGTGGGGGCCACTCTTCATCGCGGTGCGCGGGCCTCTCACTATCGCGGCCCCTCTTGTTGCGGAGCACAGGCTCCAGACGCACAGGCTCAGCAGTTGTGGCTCACGGGCCTAGTCGCTCCGCGGCATGTGGGATCTTCCCAGACCAGGGCTCGAACCCGTGTGCCCTGCATTGGCAGGCAGACTCTCAACCACTGCGCCACCAGGGAAGCCCTGTTGCTTCCCTTTTAACACATGGTCTCCCATCCTGCTTGGTTTCTCTGAAGAGAGTGAGAGTGACCCCACGCTGGTGCAGGGAGAAGCCAGGGCAGGACGGACAGCCAGGCTCAAGGCTGCAGCGACTTGGAACCTCCAGTCCAGAGCCTCCTGCATGTGAGGGCAGGGGAGGAACCGGGCTTGCTTTGGGTCAGGAGACGGGAAAGGGATTCCGTGGGCCTGCTTCTCTAGCAAGGGAGGCACAATCGCTTAGGAGCTGGTCCCCTCCTCTGGCCTCCCCCCTTGCCCCAGAGGTGTTCACTCTGCTCACCAAGAGTGCTCTCTCCACCCAAACACTCTGAGCTGAGGTGTAACCCCTGCCCCATGTTTTCCACCTCCCTCTCCCTTCCCCTCCAGAACTAGCAGGGCCACATCACCAGGCCTTGGTGCATAAGGAAGCACTTCCCAGGAGTGTTTAATCCTCACAGACGCTCATGGAGGTGGGTCAGGGTCCCTCACCCCCCAAGAACCAGGTGCACCCTTCCTTCCCCTGCCGCTCCCACCACCCACCGGGGAGGCCAGGCTCCTCGCAGGATCCTCGGTGCGCCCCTCGCTCCCTCTCCCATCAGGTGCTAGCAGGCACCAGGGCCCCTCCCCAAGGGGCTGCTGGTGCCCCAGGGTTTTGCAGAAGGAAAGATGTGAGGACGAGAGTTTGGCTCAGAAGTAGGAGGCTGAGAGAGGCTGAGCGTGGTGCTTTCTCAGGCACTGCAGCCCTCGGCTCTCCAGGCCTCCAGCACCCGGCCGGAAGCAAGGCCAGCCACAGAGCCTGCAGTTTGGCAGTTTCTCTGTTGTCCATTCAAGAACCCCCTCCGCAGGTCCTCTCAGTCACATGCGTGAAGAGGGGGTGGTGTGCGATTTTCAGCTGGTCTTCCTGGCCTGGCATCATGGCGATTATCAGGCCAGGTCCCTAAGAAGCCAGGGAGGCTGAGGCTCCTCAATACAGTCTGACTTTGGCAGGAGGCCTAGGCTGGTCTTTGGCTGACATATAACTAGAGAAGGCACATAAGTCCCGGCTGGTGAAGGGACTGAGGGCCATCTCTGGGATGGGAGGAAGACCAGCACTCCTGGTGACAGGGCCCAGCCTCCAGCACCACCGGAACATCAGCCAGGCTCTCTCTCTCCCTACTTTGGGCTGCAGATCAAGGCAAAAAACGGGAGGGAGCTGCCTCAGGTAAAGGCACTAGCAGAACTGCCAGATGGGCTTGCAGCAGGCAACAGCCGAGGAGGCCCGGACCACTCAGGACACAGCCTGCCAGGATGGTGCTGGGGGAGGGAAAGGAGGCCTCAGCACAAGGGCTCTCAAAATGGCAGGGTCAAATTCTGCCCTCATTCCATTCAGAGTCTACTGCAGGAGCCTGAGGGACACACCAGGAAGGCCAAAGCAGCCAGCCCCCAGCCGTCCTCGCTGCATCTTCCAGCTTGAGTTCAGAAGCTCAAGCAAGACCGGATCCCGGGCTCAGAGCCCTGTCCTCGTCCCTTCTGTTCCACCAAACCTCTTGGGGGACCAGCAGCACCAGGAAGCCCAGGGAAGGAGAAGCCGGGGGCTGGGGCTGCCCCGGAGACCCCATCACATTAAGGTATAAAGACATGGACTCATCCCATCTGGGGGCCGGCAGGGCAAGGCTGGACCAGTGGAGGGAGGGGGCTGGGCATAAAGGAGAGCGGACACTAGTCAAGCTTCCACTTCTTGTAAACAAAGGCTGACCCCCTGCCCGGCCATGACAGTCTTGTGGAGGCGTGTGATTGTCTTGAGATGCTGCAGACCCTCACATCTGGGATACAGGGTCCCTGAGGCCAGGATGGAGGCTGCTGGGGCAGGAGGCCAGTAGGCGTCCGATGTGCAAATTGGTGCAGGGTTTGACCTGTGTCTCCACAGGACAGGATGGGGGCATCCACAGGTCCTGCCGACAGCTGGCCCGCAGCTCACAAAATCACACAATTGCTGGCCTTGGCAGGACTGGAACTTGTTTTACCTGCAGAGACAAGGGACACAGGCGAGGGAGGATGTAGGTAAAGTGCTCCCTGGGCTGGCCTCCAGCCCCCCTCCTATGCACCGCCCACACCGCAAATTTGGGTGCTGGGGTCACTGTCTCCCTCCCAAGCTGCTGAAACTAGGTCAGTAGGGTCCTCAGAAGAGCAAAAGGAAAGATTCTCCCTGCCCTGACAGCCTTAGCAAGACCACCACTGGTTGGGGCATCAGGGATCTGCCATCTCCTGACCTCAGCGGGGCGATTCACCAGTTGCTAATACCCTATGCAGCGTCACAGCTCACAAGCGCGACCGCAGTCACTGTCAGTGACCCTCAGCGTGGCTCTGCTGCAAGGGGGCATCCTCGGCCCGACCTGACAGTGGGGGGCAGGAGGGCCAGTAGCCCCCAGAGCCGGGCAGTGCCTGAGCCAGTGCCCGCTCCGCCGAGCCCCATCTCAGCTCCTCCCGCCACTCAGGCCGCTGACGTGGAAGGGGCAAAGCGGTGCCTCAGGAGGGGCCGGTAGGCTGACCGGGAGGGAGCCAGGCATGGCGGCGTGGACCCCAGGCTTAGGGGCGCGGAGGAAAGAAGGGGTGGAGAGGCACAGCTCTCCTCTTCCCAGGCCCCTTCCACCCGTTTCCACTGCCTCTACACCCCAAGCAGAGGCCGGCTGTGTTCCTGTCCTCAGGCCAGCACCTCGCGTCTGCTGCGGGGAGCCCTCCTGGGGCGCGGGCCGCCGTCCCCCGGGCGGCCGCTGACCTCTTTCCTGCCGGTTCCTCTCCACACCGCCAGGGCCAGGGTCATCTCCCGGCACTCGCACCACCTTCCCGTATCACCTCAGCTGTGAGTTTCACGGAGGTGGTGTTGGCCTCCTCTCCCAGGCCGTTAGCAAGAGAGACGCTGAACAGGCCTGAGTAGGGCCCTTCCCTGCCCGGCCAGCGGGGCCCAGGCCTCGGGACTTGCTGCGGGTCCAGCTGAGCCTCCCTGGAGGCCGTTCCGAGAGCAGCCAGAGGGTCGAGGAGGTGGGAGGGGAGCCAGACGATGGTGCCCGCCTCCCTGTGGCTCCAAGGGCCCGGAGCTGGGTCAGCCTCCAGCCTCCAGCCTCCTCGGGTGCTGAGGCTGCCTCCGCTGCCCTTCCTGTCCTGCAGTCCCCTGGCCACCGCAGGACACGTCCGTCCCCACTTCCTGTTCTCAGCGGCTTGCTGTACTTACTTGGCCTACTGAGCAGATGCCGAGTTTCTCCCCAGAGGCAGCAGAATTTTGGAGGCAGGTGAGAAAAGTCCTCTGGGCTCCCGAGGCCAGGGAGGAGTGGCTGCGTGGGCTGCGGGCAGCCGGGGCAGAGCAGGTTTGTGGCCAGCTCCCCACACTCCCACCCACTCTCTGAGGCTGGATGTGAGCCTGGAGACGGGCCTCTCGCTCAGAATTCACCTCCACGCCTCTGACGGGAGGCCGGGCTGAGGACCAAGCCCTCGAGTCCGCCCCTCCCGCGGCGCACAGACCGGAGCCCGCTGCCGCCTGCAGCAGATGCTGTGGCCAATCACACCTGCTCAGATGAGTGGAGGAGAATATATCAACAGCCCCACATTTCTATTTTTTACAAAGTATATGTGGCACGGGTGGCCCAAAGGAGGCTGAGAGAAAGTCAAACTTCAAAGGAACAAAACAGTGAAGTGAGACTGGACATAGGGGCAGGAAGTGGAGGAAAGGCGGCCTGAAGGAAGGCCTGGAGCATCAGGACCCGGTCCGATGGTCAGGACCTGGCCGGTCCGGCTCAGCAGGCAGGAGAGGGGACAGTGATATAGACGGCCATGACAAGGACAGTGAGCTCCACCTCCCTACAGGCTTCAGGACCTCACACTCCCCTCTTCTGGAAGATTCTTCCCCTGGATGTCCACCTGGTTCTCTGATTCCCATCATTCAAGTCTCTGCTCAAATGCCCCTTTGTCAGAGAGGCCTTCCCTGATCACTCTTCAGGAGAAGGTCCTTGCCCTCCCTGCCCCCCTCCCAGTACATAAGAGCAGGGGCAAGCTCACTCTGTCCACTGCTACACCAGGCATTTAGGACCGTGCCTGGCACAGAGCAGACACCGCATAGATAGACATTTGTTGAAAACAATGAACGATCAGGCAGCAGCAAGCTACGTAAGGGTTCACACCAATCTAGTAACAAGAGCAACTGCAGTGGCATCAGTGGGTGGTGACTGGGTGACGTACGTGCCCTCACTCACCTAGATGGTGACGGAAGCCCTGGCCAGGCCCAAGAGACCAGCAGGGCAGGGGATTTTGACACCTGCCAATGAGACTAAGGACGCCTGCCTCTTCTCCGGAGCCCAGTGGGATCAGCTCCTCGAAGGATGCCCACTCAGCTCCCCTCATCTGTGCCATGTGACCGAGACCTTGGCTGGTAACAGTGCTCAGGCTTATGGAATCAGAGCACAGCCTGAGAACATCAGCCGGGGTCTGACCTCAGAAGCGACACTGAGTTTTGGAACTCCATCTTGGCAAGACAGCTGTTGAGTAGGCTTACCCTGGAACTGGAGGCCCACAGGTTCCTTATGGAGCTCTGAACCCCAGCAGCACCTCCCCAGCCTTCCATCCCAGGCAGGCGCCCAGACTTCTAGGAGAGAGATCTGAGACCTCCACCCCAGGGATGACACAGGCAAATCTGAAGTCCCCAAATCCAGGAGCCAGCGAGCGCAGCACTAGGAGCCAGACCACACTGCCAGCCAGGGTGGCCCATCCACGCATGACTCAGGGGAACCTGGGAGAGTTCTGGCACAGCAACTGTGGCTGCAGTCACCTCAGAGAACTCTGGGAACAGAAGCGTGGGCTCAGGGGCCCTCGGAAGGTGGTGACCCAGAGGCACTCTCCTCTTCCTCCATACGTGGCGGGGGGCGGGGGAGTCAGTCATGTACTCAGGCCTCTGGCCCTTCCAAACAGCCTTTAAAGACGTAGGCAGCTGGTGTCAACCCTAACCTCCCAGAGATGGCCATAATGCTCTGGCAGGCCCTGGGAGGCAGGAGAGCCCACCGCCCTTTTCTCACTCATGACTGTGGGCACAGGGCCTTGCCTCTCTGCACCTCTGGGGTCTCGTCTTGAAACAACGTCATCAGGCAGGGTGGCTGTGGGTTCTGGGTGAGAGCATTTAGCACCGTGTCTACCCAGCACACGCCAGGTGCTCAGCCAAAGTCTGTGCCTTTCTTCCTCCTCTTACCGTGCACGAGAGTGTTGGCCTTGTCCCAGGGATTTCCCCAGGGGGACCAGGAGGGGTTTCAGGACATCACCTGGAACCCCCTCCCCCAAACTGGCAGTCCCCGAGGGCAGAGCCTTGTCACCTAATCTGCTGCTCGGAGGACCCCTACGTGGGAAAACGCTCGGGGCGCTCGTTTAAAATGCAGATTCCTGAGCCCAGCCGAGCAGGACAGACCCCTGACTCTTTTGACAAGGCTCTCCAGTGACTGCTGGTCCCTGAGGTTGGATCTCTGCCGCAGAGTCCCGAGCTCCTGGATGGGCACAGGCGGCCGGCTCAGGAAAGGCGCCAATTGCAGGAGCAAGGACTCAGCTGAGAGAAAAACCAGAAGGACAGGGTGCTTGGCTTCCACCAGTAGGGGGAGCTGTGAGCCTTCAAACCACCTGGCCGCCCACGGCTGGACTGCCAGACCCAAAGGAAGGGATTTCTGAAGGTTCTCCCAAGGGCCACGCTTGGGTTTGCAAAAATGTGCATGCTGTTTGACAACTATATACTTCTTATCAAGTAATTGTACAGGCTGCCAGCTCTTAGCTTTTCTATTTTTCTCTCTTTTAGCCACCCTGTCATCGGCCTGGGTTCTCCCTTGACAAGAGGGCAGCAGGGACAGAAAGGACAGTCAGAATCAGAGCTCAAAGGGACCTCCTGAACCCTTCCTGGATCAACCCCTCCTCTTCTCAACCAGGAAACAGCCCCCGGGGAGGTGAAAGGATGTGTCCCAGGCGTGGGGAGCAAGGTCCTGGGAGCTGAGATCCCTCCGATGGCTGTTCTGACGCTGCTCTGAATGTTCACTGTAGGACAGGGATCCTTTCCCTGGATGGGGCCCTAAGGGAATAGCTAACGTGATTTCCTCCCAGATGACAGTTCCCAGTGTACTAGGATTGCAAGTTCCAACCTTGGGGACCCCCATGCTGCCAGGAACCTGACCCTCTGGCACACAGAGTCCTGCTGATAAGCTTCTGCTGCCTGAGAGGAGGCACTAAACCAGTCAAATGTTTGGGAGGCTGGAGGCCACAAAAAGGGCCTTTGGGGAGGGGAGTCTCTGGCTTCTTGCCCTGCCTTCGAGGGAAGAAAGAGGAAAGGTCTCATAAGGGATTTGAATGCCAGGCCCTCGGGGCTGGATGCCCATCCGGGTACACAGAGGCTGTGCTGGACGAGGCCACTCTGTGTGTTTCCTTATGATGGAGCAGGAATAGGGTGATCTTGAGGGCCATCCCTCGTGTGTGCCGCTGCACTCTTGCACTTGCCCTTCTCTGTCTCTGACTCTCTCTCTCAGGGTGCCAGGCACTCAGGAGACGAGCTGGTACAGGGCACTGTCCCTGGCTGTTTGGCTGGCTCCTGGCACCCCGTGCAAACACTCAGGGAACAGCAGAAGTGTCAGTGACCGTTCAAGTCATCCAAGCAGGGGAATCTGATGCTGAGACTCACTAAAGGAAGCAGGAAGGGATAAGACAATGGCCTTTTGTTTCTATGGAAACAGCACCTCAGGGTGAGGGGCTGAAGGAAGAGAAAGCTTCTGCTGCACCTCCAGTCAGGGCGTGGGAAAGAGCCCCTTTTGTGGTTAGGCTCGCCCCTCCCCCTCTCTTCCCTGCCAGGTGTTCACCATGGCAACCCTCCTTCCAAACCAGAGGCGCAGGGCAGCAGCAGCAGCATCCGGTGCTGGGGGAGCCAGGGAGCCCAGGGGGAATGGGACAGGCCCAGCTACCCCTCCCTGACAGGACACGGGCCCTGGCCTCGGTTTGCGAACTGGTCCCACTGCCACTTACTGTGCCCTGGGACCACTTAATTCACCTCTCTGAGCTTCCATCTGCCACCTCCGTGGTTACTGTGAGGGCCAAGTGAGAGAGCGAGCACCTAGTGAAGGACCCGGCACACGGAGGCGCTCAATAAATGCTTCCTGGCCAAATGCAGCTATAGCCCTGGCACTGCTGCTGTGCCCAAATTCTCGGAGATTCCAGGCCTGTCCTAACTTTAAGAGGCACGGACTGAGTGCGTCAGGCTCTCTAGCAGGGCTGGGGCATCCGTGTTTGGGAAGACTTGCACTCCAGCCAATGTCAGGTCAAAGCTGGGGCCTTGAGGGACACAGGAACTCTGGAAGCACTCAGGCTGCCCAAGGTAAGTCCCTGCCCTTACTTACCTGGCCAGCCAGGGAGCCCAGGCTCACCGCTGCAAAGCCCCACAGCCGTGGAGGGAGAAACCCCAACACGGAAACCCCTTTGACTCAGCAATGCCGACAGGAGAAAAGGTGCCAGCAGTGGCCCTGCCTGTCACCACCAGCCAGAAAGGGCCACCCTGGAGACTGTTCCAGAGAAAGAGATAAAGGCAGAGAGACAGCCAGAAAGATACCACCACCAGGAACAGTCTCTCCCAGAAGTAAGCAGCCTGGCAAATACCACTTATCAAATAAACACAGGGAGGAGCCACATCAAACTATTTACAACAGAGACAAGGAAAAGCGGGTCAGGGCATTGGTGCGGTGTGTTTGACCAGGTCAGATCCTGACGACAACTGATCCAGCAAGGAACAAGGTTTGCTGGAACAAGCCCTAGAGTCAGAGCCCTAGTCTCAGACTACTCCGTGCCCAGCACTGTTCTGAGCACTTCATATCCTCAGAACAGCTGGGCGAGGCAGGCATCACTTTCCCCTTTTAGAGAAGAGGAAACTGAAACTCCGGCCTGCAGTGGCTGGCCCCAGGCCACACGCAGGCAAAGGCCAGAGCAGGATGGGAACTGAGGACCAGAGGGCCCAGAGCTGATGTGCTCTCCCTGCCGGGAGGCTGCCTTCTTACAGAATCAGCAGTGCTCCTGGACCAGGGCCAGAGGCCTGAGGAGCCCTGGGCCCGGTGGGAGGGGCTCACCTGAGACGTCACTGGAGCCCTGGTTGGGCCTCTTCCCCGTCACAAACTCCGCTTCGGCCAAGGCCTCGGGGGAGAGGGCACCGGCCGTGCTATTGGGCGCTGCGGGCCTCTTGGACCGCCGGCTGAAGAACCTGCTGCTGAAGCGCCTGCCCTCCTTGGCCGCGGTGGCCTCCCCGTTGGCAGCTTCTCCCCTGCCGTTTCGGGCAAGGGCCTCCCGGGGTCTGGGCTTCAGGTCCACACGCAGGTGGGAGACCACCCTGCCATCCTGACTCAGCTCTCCCGAGAGAACGGGCTCCACGGGGGGCAGCACCTGCTCCAGCGTGACCAGGTCGTGCAGGAAACTCTCCAGGCGCCGTGCTGACTCGCCGCCCTTGCTGCCCTCCTCCTGCCCCTCTGCATTGCTGCCGGCCTCCCGCTGCTGCCGGGCAGCCCAGCGCATCATCTCCCCAGGTGGGTGGCGGCCGCCTGCCACCAGGGTGTACTTGGGGTTGATTAGCTTGCGAGCCACCGTGGAGGCGTAGTTGAGGCCCAGCCTGCCAGCGCCTCCTGCCAGGCCCAGCTGCTGGTACAAGTCCACCTCCTCGGAGACAGCGTACAGCTCCCGGAACTCCACGTCGAAGGGCTCTACGTTCTGCCCCGTCAGGAGGAGGAGAAGGTTCCTGTCCACGTGGGAGGAACTCCAGGTGAATCTGGGAACATGGGGACAGAAAAGCAACATACATGTGCCCGGGCCTGCAGCCTCGCCCTGCCAGCCGTCCCTCGGCGAGCCCATCTCCACACCCCGCTGCCCAGCCCGACCTGCTCCACCACTGAGGCTGGATGCCTTGCTGCCTTCGTGCTGGGGTGCTCTCCCTCCACAGACCCAAATCCTCCCTTGGCCCAGGTCTTGGCCTCAAATGCAGAAAGCAGGCAGTGGGTGCAGGGCAAGGGCAAGGCCAAGAGAAGTCAGGCCTGGATTCAAACCTGCTTTCTGCCCTGCGTGCCTTGTAAAATGGGGCTTGTAAGGGGTACAGTCACAGAGTTGTTGTGAGGCTCAAAGTCCAATAACGAATATAAAAGGTTTCGCTCAGTACCTGGCACAAACATACATTTAATAAGTAGTACCTATAGCTGCCACTACTGTTAATAGTATTCCATTCCTCAATAGTTCTTCTCTGAATTTTTAGAGCACTTAGCGTCTGCAAAACCCCATACTTTAACCATGTAAGAGGACTGACGCCATTTATTAATTGTTTCATGTGCCCGGGTCTCTTCCAGCCTCAAAAGGCAACCAGCTGTTGTGGACCATGAAAGGCAGGCAGTGCTTAATGCTCAATAAAAGTTGACCCTCTTTCTTGAATAATCCATTAGCCAGAAAGTTTGAGGGAAGGGACTGGCCAGGAGGCTATTCTTTGCTATCAGAATAGACAATAGCTCTTAAACTCATGATTGTGGAGGCTCTAGCCCAGCATCTTTCTGAACACGAACACTTCTGACCATGAACTAAGGCCTCCCAGGCCCTTCTCTGACCTGGCCCAACTCACCTGTAGGATCCAGTGGCTACTTTTTCACCATCTACCATTAGGAACTTGGATGACAGGGTCCCCTTGATCTTCCCCATGGGCATGTAAAAGCCAACACCTGTCACAGAGCGGACACGGATGTTCTGTTGAGAAGAGGAGAAGGGCACTGTCACTCAGGCTGGAGGCCTAGAGGCTCTAAGCTGAGTCTCTGCTTGGGCGGAGGACGAATGCTCTTGTCCACGGGACCCTGACTCTGCTTCCTACGGCCTGAGGAAGTCAGCACATCTTGCTTTGGGCTCGGATGGGCCCAGGGTGGCCCCGGTCTGCTCTCAAAGGTCTTCAGAAGAGAAGCACAGCCCTGCCTTCAACCCTGGCAGTGACTCTGCGGGCTGAGTGCCCGGGACTGGGCCGGAGCTGCCTCCTTAGCCTCAGCAGCCTTGGGATAAGATGTAAGCTGGGCATGCCGTTAGGGTTATCCGTTCATGAGGCAAGGTTTTGGACACAAGGAAAGGGGTTGAGAGTGCTGTTCACCTGGGCCCTGAACCGGGGAGCAGGCAGAGGGAGGGCAGAGGCAAGCTCGATCCCACTTCCCTCCCCCCTCCCGCCCCCAGCCCCAGTGGTACAACTTACCCGAATACGGAAGTCAGAGAGCTCCAGGCCCTGACACATCTCCAGGAAGTACTTCACGCCTGCCTCGTCCAGGATGATGTACACGGGGACTCGGCGCTTGGAGGCAGCATCCACGATGTCTTGGAAGATCTCACCATCAGTGAAGAGGTCCATGACCACAGCAATGACCTGGACAGGGAAGGGCACCAGTGAGGCACGTGGTGACTACACACATACAGAGTCACACTGCGGCCCACGGAGGACCAGCTGGGCTGGGGTAAGCGCTGGCCAAGAGTCAAAAATGCCATCTGCACCACTCCTGGGTTTCGCACATCCCCACCCACCTCTGAGCGCATGTGAGCAGGAGATGGGCTCCCTGCTCTGGGAAATGAAGATGGTGCACAGGGTGCAGGCCATGCTGCTTGTGCTTCATCCTTGGCAAACTCCCACCACCCACCCTGGGGATTTTCCAGCAGCTCTTCAGAAGCCGTTGTCAGTGGAGATCTAGGAGGCTGAGGAAAGTTGGTTCTGGTGCCTTCGGGAAATAAGCAGGTTCTAGGAGCTGTAGTCACCGAGAGGCATGAAATGGACCATTTCCACAAGCTGCAGATCTGCTCAGATACCACTTTCTTTGCAGACCTGGGTGCTTTGATCTCCCTGCAGCTGTGCAAAGCCCTGTGCTTCCCTGAGCACAGATTCGGGCAGAGCTCCAGTTAGCTCGGGCTCCCTTGGCCTCCAGGTGTCCAGACCATCCCACTTCATCCTCAAATCAAGGACCCTGCCTAGGACCCTTGATTTCCAAAAGCCAGTCTTGATTATCCTTCCTGGAAGGTGAGGCCTTCCACAGCCTGAGGCAGATTTGCCTTTCTGACCTCAACCTTCTCCACTTCCCTATACAAACCTTCTGCTCCAGAGGCAGGGTTTTCTTGTTGGCCCCAAGCACTGTGCCCATGATGCAGAGGAAAGTATGTGCTTTGGGGTCAGAGAGATCTGATTATAACCACTTTCTATTTATGTAGCCTTAGGCAAATCCCTTAACTTTGATGAGCCCCTGTTTCCTCATCTGCAAAGTGGGGATACTCTGTACTTGCTACATTTGGCATCAGGATTAGAAATAACATCTGTAAACATCAACAATGCCTGATACGTAGGTAAGTCTTCAATAAATGGTAACCATTGTATGGTCGAAGGAGTCTGCTTGTCGTTGTAACTGAAAGCCCGAACACTGAAGCCAGGCAGACAAGGCCTGGTTCACTAACTCCACTGCTCACTCATCAGTGCCCCAGCTTCCTTGGCAGCAAAATCGAGCTCATAGTAGCACCTGTCTCAAAGGGTTGTTGAGAAGGCTTAGAGAAGCAAACTGCGAAAGTGTTTAGCACAGTGCCGGCACATGTTAAGCTCAATAAGTGTATCCTCCATCACCATCGTTATTATCACAATCACCATCACCTTCACGTGTGCTCTGCCATTATCTCTGCCTCTAAAGACCACCCCCCAACACCATTTACACAATATTACATAAGGGCCTTCTTACCTCCTACATTTAATACCCAATCATTCATACAAGTAACATTTACAAAGCCCCACAGGCAGAGGGAGGATCTAAGGCCAAACAAACTATAGTCCCTAACTTCAAGGGGTTAATCCAGTTGGAATCATAAGACATTCGCACAAAATAATAAGACATAAGGTAAAACGAGATAAATGCCTTAAGAGATGCACAAATGATGTGTGATGTGAGTTCAAAGGAGGGGTGGTAGGAAGAGAAGGAGGTACTTAGGGAGGGGGAAGATTGAAAGATTACTTTCAGCCAGGGGAGAACAGGAAAGGTTTCACCGAGGAAGCTGAAACCTGAAGAATGGGCAGCCTTGGGTGCCATGAGAAATGAGCAGGGAATAAAACCGAGCAGGGAATAAAACCAAGCAGGGAAGTGGGCAGGGCTGCCATGCATGGGTATGCAGGTTGTGCACTGCACACAGGCACTGGGCTGATGGGGGTGAGTGGGAGCTGTGCCTGCCTGAGGAAGAGATGCCTTTTCCTAATCTGTGCACAGGTGCCACATGGGCTACCAGGGGCCTAGGAGGTGAACATTTCAGGCAAAGAAAACAGTACAAGCAAAGGCACTGAGGACAGGCATGACTGACAAAAACAGAGGCGATGCAAATAAAATACTGAATGAAAAAAGAGAAATAACTACAGATATATTTACTTTTCAAGAACTTCTTATTATTTAAGAAATCTTACTATTTAAGAAATGGTAAAAAGACTAGGAACATTTACACATTGATGACTTTGAAAATGAGACTGACAAGGATAAGTCATTAAAAGTGAATTAAACATATCAACTATAGTTCAGTTTTTTAAAAAGTAAATTAAATATAATACAGCATAATCAAGTAAGGTTATCCTAAAAATGAAAGAATTATTCAACATCAGAAACATCAAATTATAACATTTATAGTGTCAGAAGGAAAATCATATATTATCTTAATAAGTTTTTAAAAAGTATTTGATAACACTATTTGTGACTAAAATTCTCAAAAAACTAGGAATAGAAGGGACCTTCCTTAATGTCATAAAGGCTATCTACTAAAAACCCTCATGAAACATACTTAAAGTTGCATTCCCTTTAAGTCTTAAGCAAGTCAAGAATATTCACTTATCACCACTGCTGTTCAACAAAGTATTGGTGGTCCTGAGAAATGCAATATGACAAGAAAAAGAAATGAAACAGAAGGATTAGAAGAGACAAAACTACCAGTATTTAAAGATGATATTTTTTTTAAAAACCAATTAGAATGCAGAGAAAAACTATTAGAAGTAATAGGAGAATTTGGCAAGATTGCCAGATACAAGAAAAACTTACAAAAACCAATAGCATTCTTCTACTACAGCAATAACCAATTAAAAAAAAAAAAAGAAAAGAAGATCCATTCAAAATTGCAACTTAAGCACATAGTATTTAGGAATTAATACCTTTATGGAGAAATTTAGAAAACTCTATTAAAGGACAGTTACAAATATTTGAATAAATGAAAAGATAAACTGTGTTCATGGATAACATGATTTAATGTTTTAAAAATCCAGTTCTCCTCATATTAATAAAATCCAATGCAATTTCAATGAATGGTCAGTAAAATTTTTTGAGGAGGTCAAATATTTCTAAGATGTGAGGAAGAATGAAGATTCACAATAGCTAAGTCAATTTTGAAAAAGAAAAGCTAAAAGGGGACACTTGTCCTACTAGACAGTAAGACATACTGAAGAGCCAAATTAATAAGAATTGAGATACTGAGATAGGAAGGAACTGACAAATAGACCATGGGACAGAATAGAGAGACCAGAAATATATAGGTACCTACACACATACATAAAACTTTAAGTTAACTTAGTCTTAACTTTAAGGTAGAATCACAACTCAGTGGAGAAAGGATGCTGTTTAGTAGATGCTATTGGGACAACTGGCATACTAAATAGAGAAAAATAAAATGGATCCCTACCTCATACCATATATAAAGGTGAATTTCAGGTAGGCTGTATACCTAAATGCAGAAGATACAACTAATAAAGGAATTCATGAAATATAGGAAAATATCTTCATGGCATAGGCAAGATAGGATTTATTAAGATTCCAAAAGCATGAATCATAACACAAATAAAATTTTAAAAGAGGCATTTGGCAAATTAGGGATTTTCTGTTCAAAGAAAGATGTCAACAGACAAAGATAACTGACAGGGAGAAGATATCTGCAATATCTACAACCGAAAGGAACTAATAATATACAAGAGATGCCTGCACATCAGCAAGAAAAAGACAGAAAACTAACTAGAAAAATGGGCAAAGGATATGAATAGGCAATTCCTAGAGGAGATACCTGAATGGCTAATAAGTATGTAAAGAGAAGCAGACCTCATTAGTAAGCAGAAAGATTCAAATTAAAGCAAAGAGATAGTAATAACTGCAAATGAAGTGTAACCTTTAAAAATTGTATAAAAAATTTAAAATAAGTTTAAAAAAAGCAAAGAGATAAGAGAGATACCACTTTACAACTATAACATTAACTAAAAACTAGAAAGTTGGGTAGTCCTAAATGTTGGCGTGTGAGGAAAGGGGAACCCTCATTCACTGAGGGTGGGAGGGAACACTGGTACAGCTATTTCTTAGGGCAAGGGGCAGAGCTTCGTAGATTTAAGGTTGTGCATGCCTGGAAGCCAGCAACGCTACTCTTGGCCACACACCCAGGGAACCTCTTGGATCTTTGCACAGGTCTATAAGGGGGCAGGAACAAAGACATTCACTGTAGCTTTCTTTGGGATAGCAAGGAGTTGGCAACAACTTGGATGTCCATCTCTAGAAGAATGGGTGTGGAGAATGTGAGGGGTGCTCGGGACAGAGTGCTCTGCAGCAGACAGAAGCAATGGACGAGTTCCATGTGCAGAACCTGGGTACTTCTTTTTAAGATGAATGTTAGAGATAGAGATCTATAGCCTAATACCATTTATGTAAATAAAAACACACTACATAAAATAACTCTGTGAGTTTTTCAAGGATACGGACATGTCCAAGGACATACACTGCATATAGGAGGGTGGCTGCCTATGGAAGGAGAAAGGGACGGGAGGGAAGGAGAGAGTAAAATAAGAGGGGCCTTCCCTGGATTGACGATGGCAGCGGACCACGAACTGAGGTTCACAATCAGCTCTGCACTTGAGGTCCAAAACAAACAAACAAAAAACAATTGGCCTGGAACAGTTCAGGGTAGATGTAGCGTAAGGACAACGGGGTGGGGCTGGATCACGGAGGGTTTTAACAGGCCACTTTAGGCTTCATTCCAGCAGAACACAGCTCCCACCATCTCATAGGCCTCCTGATAGCTCCCAACTGCTGCCTGAGGCCAGAGTCTACTGTTTGCTCATTTCCAGACTCTCCAGTGCCCAGCTCAAAGCTGACTCTCAGTATGTCGCTGGGGAGGGCTTGACTGGCTCAGGAAAGCGCTTCTGGATTCACTCTTGCTTTTGTTTTGTAATTGAAAGCGCAGGGAGCCAGCTCACCCTCACCCCCACCCGACAGAGGATGTGCTGTGAGAGCATCACAGACTAGAGGGAGAGACGTCCCCAGGGGCCCTGCTTTCGGGAGGCTTGGTCTGCGGCGCCCTGGTGAGAGCCAGCCATCTGTGTCACTACCAATTAAGCAGTGAAATATCTGTAGTAGGAAAAAATCAATTGCTCGCTGACTCCTGCAATCTCGTTGTGGAGGAGAGGTGATAATTACCCTCCGCTTTGGTCTCTGAGGCCCTGCTTGACATTAGGATGCACGGCATCACGCCCAGGAAAACGAGCTCCCCACTCCCTCCGCTCTGGTGTTTAATGTGCCACGTGATCCTACGAGCCAAATCTAACTTCAAGGCTCCCAGTATAAATGGAAAATCAGGTTTTATAAGAGAGACATCAAAGGCACAGAACCCGGGGAGACGGATTTCGTCAGGAGGGAAAAGTCATCCCCTGGCCTCCCGGCAGGCTCCTAGCATCCTTTACCTGGTTACCCACTGATGTGCAGTACCTGGGGAGAGAGGTTAATTTGAGGTGGCAGGAGTTTTTAGAAGCTGTCGCAGGCTCTGGCAAAGCAGTTCTGATGCTGTAACACTTCTCATCAGGTGTTTGGTTAGCTTACCATCTCCTCCTTTGATATTCGGCCTCAGTGGTGGGGTGGGGGAACAGGGTGTGTTAGGGAGCCTCTGAAATCCCCTCCATCTGTCACTTACCTTTAATTAAACTGCCAGCTTTTCAGATTCTCTTCCTGGACTCCTTAATTACCATTAGATTAACAAAATTCATGAAAAGGACTCCACCTTCCCCATGCACTCCACGGCAACTCTACTCAAGACAGCTGGGGAGGGGCTTTCCTGGAGGCACAGTGGTTAAGAATCCACCTGCCAATGCAAGGGACATGGGTTCGTGCCCTGGCCTGGGAAGATCCCACATGCAGCGGAGCAACTAAGCCCGTGCGCCACAACTACTGAGTCCGCGTGCCACAACTACTGAAGCCTGCGCAGCTAGAGCCCGTGCTCCGCTACAAGAGAAGCCAGGACATGAGAAGCCCGTGCACCGCTACAAAGAGTAGCCCCCGCTCGCCGCAACTAGAGAAAGCCTGCGTGCAGCAACGAAGACCCAGCACAGCCAAAAATAAATAAATAAGTAAATAAATTTATTAAAAAAAAAAAAAAGACAGCTGGGGACTGACACCCCTGGTGTGTTTGGATGACCCAGTCTGGACGGCCACTTCACTGCCAGTCTCCTCGTCACAGAGCTATGCTCACCAGCCTGCCCTGGAGGCCCTTCCAAAATCAATGTCCTCTAGGTCACCCGGGCCAGAAGCCCGAGTCTACTGGCCTCCTCTTCCTCCCCATGACCAAATCCAATCGGCCACCGATGCCAGCAGGTCCTCCTCTGTGCACCTTCTCTGTCTGGGTCAGCTCCGTTCTGTTCCCACTGCACTGCTGCCCTCGCTCGGGCCCCCCTCATTTCTCACTGCACTTCTGGAATAGTTTCCTAACTAGTCTCTCCTCCATCTCTGTGCTCCAATTCTTTCTCCGTAGCAGTGACCCTGCCAAAACAACAGACTGATGAAGTGGTGGGTCCCACAGCCAAACTCCTTAACTTGGCATTGAAGGGCCTTACGATGGCCCCTTTCCTCCTCTCTAGCTTCATCTCAGACCATCTCACGTCTGCCCCTTGTTTTCAGCCGTGCAGAATGACCTGCAGTTACCCTAACTCAGGGTTTCTCCACTGTGGGACTTCCAGGGACCCAGGGACAGTATTCCTTGCTGTGGGGGGCTGTCCTGTGCATTGCAGGGTGTTCAGCAGCATGCCAGTAGCGCCACCCCCACTGGTGACAACCAAAAATGTTTGTAGACATTGATAAATATCTCCTGGGGGCAAAACTGCATCAACTCCCCACCCGCTTTTGAGAACAACTGCACACATCAGGCAGTTTCCAGTTCTGTTCCTACCCCGCCTGTACTCCTGTGAAACATCTACGCATCTTTCAAGACACAGGCAAGAATTTCCTGAACTTCTCCCCACCCAATATTGTTCACCACTCCCTGCTTCCTGCCCACGTTGTGTTCCGGGCACATAACAGAGGTCCTTGACATTTTATTGTAACATCTGCTGAATGGCTCTGTCCCTTACAGGGCTGTGGGCTCCCGGATGGCAGGGACCATCTGACTTCTCTCAGAATCTCCACCCTCAGGGGACATCTCAACACCAAGTCAGTTCTCCATGTTTGTGGAGTGAGTGTCTGAATGGAGGGTGTTTCATGTCTACTGTTTTATTTGCGGGGTGTGGACTTAGCTTTGTTGTTAACTCTTTTATTTCATTAATGACTAGACATTTCGGTGGAAGGACAAAAAAAAAAAAAGAATGCTGAGCAAGATTCCCGGTTAGATCATCCTGCTGGAAGGCAGAGTTGAAGCTCTTCCTCAAGGGCACAGAGAAGGGAAAACAAGTGGCCGCCTTTTGGGACTGCTGCCTGAGCGCCGGTCCCCGGGCTGGTCTGCCTCTGTTCCACCCGCCCGAGGTCTTGAAGGAGCAGCCAGCCCAGTACTGAGGACAGTACTTTACCAAGGGGTAAAAGTCCACGCCAAGAACATCAGACCAGGAAGCAGAGCTGCCACCAGCACGTACAGCCAGCGCCTCTGTGCAGATTATGAAAGGGTACCCGTCCTCCCTGTGATGCAATGCAAGCCAGTAAGTGGAGCATGGGCTGCAAGTCAGCCCTACAAAGCCCCTGGGCCAGGCTCCAGTGCAGGCACAGGCTGCATCTCTGCACTCGGCCCCTGCACTGAAGGACATTCCAGGTGGGCAGCACCTCAGAGCTGGGAGGAAACGTATCAGCTAGAGCCCAGCACCAAGGTTAAGTTACCCAGCTGGGTCTTGGCAGAGGCGGGATTAAAGCCCAGGCTTCTGACCCCAGTCCAGAGTTGTCACCCCCAGATGATGTGGTCATGGAAGGCTCTGGGGACATCTACTCTGGCTAGGACCTGAGGTCACTTCTGGACACACAAAACCAGGATGCCTCCATGGAGCCAGACGATACCACCCTCTCCCTCACTGGTTTCCCCAGCTCTGCTGGCATGGAGCCTAGGCACCGGGTGGGCATGGCTGCTGCTGACAAAGACCCCCGTCCCGCTCAGCGCCGCGGTGGGGAAAAGGCAAGAGGCCCCAGGCCAGGCATGCTCTGTGCAGGTATGCGCTGGAGATGGTCACTTTTTCCTGGGGAGGGGAGCCCACATGGGCAGCTCCAGTCCCCACTTGACCACTGATTACCCATGTGAGCCTGGGGCCTGACTTTTACCTCCCATGCCTGCCCTGCCTGCCTCCCAGGGCCGTTGGGGGTCTCAGATGAGATCATGTCCACGAAATCCCATGAAAAAGCTGTGTGGTTTTGAGGGGCTATCACCAAACCAGGTGAATGGGGCCAAATGCCCACATCTCCAGCCCTAAGGTGCCTTGGGGGTAGGAAGGGCAGCACCTGGACAAACTGGTCAGCTGCTGCCTCCCAGAAGGTCCATCTGTCTGGCAGCCCAGGGGAGTCAGTTCTGGGCAGGCCAGCCAGCACCCGGCTCACACATCCCCAGCTGTGGATCGCCTTCTCTGATTTCCCCAGCGAGCGATCTAGGTCTCCAGGGCAGTGGCTGTCAAACTCGAGCCTGTAGAGGATCAGCTGGGGCGGGGCGGGGCGGGGTGTGCCCGCTGAATGTGCGCATGCTAGGGCCCCATCCTCAGAGCGTCTGACTCAGCGGCCCCTGGAAACGCGTTTTAACAACACCCTCCCCCTCAGGTGATCTGAATGCAGGTGGTGGAAGGATCACACTTTGAGTGACGGCCGGTGTTGGGAAGAGAATCTACCCTCTGGAAGCAGAAAGTCTCACTGGCTGTGGGGCCTTGAGTGAGTAATTTAATCTAAGTCTCCATTTCCTCATTTTAAAATGGGGAGGTGGTCCCTTCAGGGTTGTTCTGAGTTTTAAATGAGATAATGCAGCGGCACAAGGAACACAGTGCCTGGCCTGCTGTGAGCTGAGGGTCCACGTCGGCACCCCCCTCTCTCCTCTGATGGAACCCAGAACAAAGGGGCCTCACTTCGGAGGCAGCTCCCAGGGAGCCAGCAGCACAGAGCTGCCCACCAGCCCCAGACATCAAGGTGGAGATGTTTTCCTTTGCCTGATACCATGTCCAGCAGGCCCAGCGCATGGTGATTAAAGCCCAGGCAACACTACACTTCCAGGAAGGTCAAAACTTGAACCGAGGGGAAGGGCAGCTCGATCAAGGGAAGAGTAAGTAAGTCTGTACAATGCACTGTCCCTCGAGTGATGCTGGGCATCAGTGCCTGCACACCGAGCGTGGAACACACCGCTAAGAAAACTGCGGCCCTGGGAATTCCCTGGTGGTCCAGTGGTTAGGACTCTGAGCTTTCACTGCCGAGGGCCTGGGTTCAACCCCTGGTTGGGGCCATGAGGCGCGGCCAAAAGAAAAAAAGAAAGAAAGAAAGGAAAGAAAACTGCAGCCTGAGTGGAGAGCACCTCCAGGTGGGCTCGGGACCCAATTGGCACGGCTGCCACTGAGCACGGAGAGGTGCTGCTGGAGGATGGACACAACTTACGGCGGAGGTGCCAGTGCTCCCAGCACGCCGCAAAGGCTTTCTTTGTCATCAAGGCTGCAACAGGCCCCACCCAATTTCTGCCCCGGTGGGATGTGAACAACAGGACAAGAAAGCTTTACCTTAAGCTTCCTTCCTATCTGTGCTCCCTGGGGTGAGGGAGGAGAGGAAAGCCCAGGAGAGGAGGCCTGCATGACTGCCCGGGGAACACTCAACGGACGCTGCCTGGCCCTGCCCCACCCGCCTTGCAGCCTCCTACCCGTGGACTCCAGAGTCATTTAGCTGAATCCCCAAAGTCCAAGAGCGTCCTGCAGTGGGTGAAGCACAGACTTTGGAGTCAGGGGTCCCACAGGGGCGGTGAGACCACGGGTGTTACTTGACCCCTGGGAACTCTCCCTGTAAAGTGAGGCCGCCTCATGGTTCTTGTGAGGATGCAGAGAAACGCAGTGATGCCTGGAGAGCATCTGGCGCTGCGCTTCCTCCCCACAGCGCCTGGCGCACGGTGCGGGCTCAGTGTCAGCATGATGGGAGACTAGGGGTCGGTCCCCTGCTCTTGGCAGGTGGAGCCCATAGCCCAACCCTAATCGTGCCGTTTCCCTGCCCAAACCCTCGGCCTGAGTTCAGCCTGGCCAAAGACCCTCCGGGTGCTTCCAACCCACTCCCTCCCTTGATGATAAACTCCTCTGCGTTCTCCAAACACACCCATCAACTCCCACCCTGGTGGCTTAACTCACCCTGTCACCACCTTCTCCCTGTGGTGATGGGAACATCCCTTCCCTGTTGAGGTCCGTCCTTCACCCTCCCCCAGGCTGTCCCAGGTTCATTCTCGTCCTGGGTCCCCAGCCCCCAGGGCAGTGTGTGCCCTTCCCAGGAGGCACACCTGCTCAGGCCTGTCTCTCTCTGAGAACATGGTAGGGGGGACAGAGACCTGTCATGCCGCCCTGCACTGGGCCCAACACGCAGTAAATGTCTAAACAGAGTACCTCCGCAGTAGGGGGCTTCCCTCGGGGGGCTGAGGAAGCAGTCTGGACCAGAGCCCTGGCCCACCGAGAGGACAGAGCCAAGACCACTGGGGTCTTGTTCTCTGCCTCGAGGCCGGGCTGTCCCCAGCCCACCAGCCGGGCACCTGCGCTTTGTCAGCTGAGGCTTCCCAGCTGCCTGAGGCCATACTACACTGTTTCAGGCTCACTAATTAGACGTCACTAAACACCAGGCTCCCTCCTGCACTGGCAGCCCAGCTCTGCCAGCCAGGCCACTTCCCCTCCCAGACCCCTTGGCCTCTGTGCCAGCTCTGCCCCCGCCTCTGCTGTGCACCACCGGGGCTCACTCCCTGTCCACCTTGGATCCGTGCGAGGCACTCCTGACACCCATTCCCCAAACTAGGTAGATGAAGGGGTGATACAGAGGAGCCTCGGCCTGGCTCTCCAGAGAACAGGCTGTACCCCTGTGAGCGAGGTCAGCTAATTCAGCCGTGAAGAACCATATGTGATCTGCCAGGCAGTGAGAAGAGCAATTCTTTTTAAGATCCTAGGCCAGCTTTTCCCTGCCCCGCGGCATGCTTCTGGGATGACTTCCCCTGCATTAAGTTGGTGTTAATTAGTGAAAATTATCTAATGCAAGCTCATTTTAACATTAGCTTAAAGCTAAACATAATTAGGAAGATAAATCAGCTGCTAAAAAAAAAAAAACCCAATGAGGATACACAGATGATTTTTAGGATCGGCTGCTGCTCTGGGTTACTGGCCTGGAGCTCTGAGCACCATACAATATGTGGGCAGAGTAAGGCAGGACTCGAGAAGTACCTTCGAGGTATTTCTTGATTGATCAATCAGGGCAAGACAACTGGAGTTGGCAGCTTGCCCGGGAGGTTCTGAGAAGCGGCAAGGAAAACTTGCTGGCCACTGCCAGGGGATGCCGCCTGGGAGGGCTTCGCCAGAGAGGCAAGTGGAGGGTGCCGGGAGCAGGGGAAGGTGGTCAGGAGGGGCTGGGCGATGGGAACAGTGTGAATCTGTGCACTCCTAGGCCTCCCGCCTTGCACACCCCGGCCCTCTGCCCGCCCTCCCTTCCATACTGGCTGCTTCAGCTGTCAATTCCCAGGAGGCCTCTGCGCCCCTGGAGCTCAGTGGGATTCAGACTCAATCTCAAGTTCCCATCCAGCTCCACCATTTACCAGCCCTGTGACCTTACCATCTGTAAAATGGAAAGTTGCTGGATTGTTGTGAAAGTTACATGAAATAATATATTTTAAAAGGGCTAGCACGGCCTGGTATTTAAGTACTCAACAATTAATAGCTATTGACCTGCTCCCTCCAACCTGTCCTGCAGTTTATTTTCTTTTTCAGCGTCCACATTTTATTCACTTGTATATTTCCGGAATGTGGCACATGTGAAACATGGTGAGTGAATGAGCAGAAGTGGGGAATCTCCAAGCAGTCTGGGAACCCTCCCGGGAGGGGGAGTTAAGAACACTCACAGTTGGTCCTCAAAGACCCACAAAAAGGTAAGAAGCCCTGGTCCCTGTCCCTGCCCCCGCCCTCTACTGACTCTGCTAGAAAACAGAACAGAAAGAGCATTTATCTGGAGCCTCCCACACGCCCCACCAGTGCTGTGAGAGGCCCAACAGGGTGACCACCGTACAAGCTGGGCCGGGATGAGTTAACAGATTACTAGAAACTCGGGCCAGAGAGATCACTAATTAGAAAAGCCATAGGCTCTTTTCCTGGGCTAAGATTCTGGGATCATTAGCAAGTCTACAGACTCCACAAATTCAGAGAAGGAAAAGAAAACGGGGGAAGGCAGCGGCCCCAGCTAAGGCTGACTAGTCATGGCCCCTGGGGTAGGAGGTGTGGTGGGAGGGAGGGGGAGGGCCAGGGATCACTAGAGTGACTCAGCCTGGGAAGGGGGTGTGGTCAGGACAGTGCCAGGAGCAGAGGCAGGCGGTCAGCCAGGACCCAGCCCTGCTCGTTGGTCCTCTGCCCTGCTCCTCTCTCCCCGCAGACTGGAGGCCTGCCCCAGAACAGGCTCTGTCTGCCCTGTACACTGTGAGGAAAGGGAGGTGGATCTCACCACCAGCCAAGGTGAAGCAGTGAGGCAGCATCCCGGGGGTGCACCTGGACAGATGGGGCGGCGTGGGGTTGCCGGCGGGTCTTCCATTAAGGTCTCAGTTTGTCAGTGAGGGCCCACGTCCCAGAGGGCCAGAAAGTGGCCAGCAAGAGGACACTGGTCAGGGAACTAAGATCCCACAAGCCATGTGGCATGGCCAAACCAAAAACGTCCCTAGAAGCTACCTATATCCAGCTTCCTGGTGACACCTGTGCCAGTGCCACCAGGCAGAAAGAATCCTCTCCTCTCTCTCTCCCACCAAAGTAGTCCTGTACTTGTTTGTTTCCAGAACTAGTTGGTGAGCTTCCCAGAACCTGGCTGGCAACAAATATACTCTGTTTCTGGAATTTCAGATGGAAGCGGTGGCCACAAGGGCCATCCCCAAAAGTAACTGCATGTGTAGCAGAAGGACACAAGCCTTGAATTCAGACCTGGGTGGAGTCCCAGCTTGCCTCTTATGAGATCTACGGCCTTGTGCTTTCCCTGAGCCTCTGGGAAAACCTCATTTCCCTTGCAAGGTGCTAAGGATTGAATTAATTAAAGGAAATAACATGCAGAGCACCTATCTTTCAACAATGTTAGCCCCTCTTAATATAAATCCCTTTTATCTGCATCTATTAGTCATCTTTTCCAAAATGCTGTCTCATATAGTCTTGCATTGGAGTCTCAGAGCAATCTTGTGAAAGTAAGCAAGAAGACAAGAATGATCCCCATTTTACAGATGCAGAGATGGAGGCCTAGCAAGGTCAAATGATTTGCCCAAGGTCACCTGGTAGAGGAGGAAAGACAGAGCAAGAATGAAGACACCCAGGCTGCCGGCTGCCAACTGTGTACTCCTTCCCCTGCAGTGACCTGGCCTCCTGAGACCACTGCCCAGCAAACCTGGCTAAGCTACCATGAGACCAAGAAGTCATGAAGAAGGCACCCCTTTACTGAGGCCCCATCTTCTACTGTTGAACTCCCCGGGAAACACCCATCCTCAGAGTTTCAGGGACCTAAAGTGTCAGATTTCAGAGGAACCAAGCCTCAGCCTCCCTCTTCTCCAAAGACTGAAACACAGCCTGTCCCCCAACTCAACCCACCCCACCCCCGTGTCCCCATGCCTCAGCGCCTACTTGTGCAAGCTTTAGTCCTTGACGAGTCCTTCCAGACTGCCCTCGGGCTCTTTGAGCTGGCCCTTCTGGGTGACTCTGCAGGGGAACGCCCTCAGGGACCCCTGATTCAGGGACCGGGGAGCCTCCGTGACTTCCTGTCTCGTCTCGGCCCGCGGCAGATCCTAGAGAAGACCCTTGGCTGAGTACTCAGTTACCACAGCCCTGCAGACGAGAGCCGCCCTGACAAACGGCCACATCAAATCAAGGCAGCTGAGAAGTGCGGGGGGTCGGGGGGGGAGGGGAGGGCAGTTGGAGCGGCTCCTCTCACCCAGAGGAGGAAACAGGAAGCGCACCTGCACAGGGCCTCCAACCTGAGGACGAGAAGCAACCCCTGACCGTCCTAACTCTGATCTCCTGGCCGGCAGCCCTGCGTCCCGGGAGGAAGCTCAGCCACACTTCCCTCCCTGCTCTGAGAGGGGAGGGGACAGCGATGGCAGCAGCACCTCTCCAGGACAACTGGTATTTGTACGATACTTTCTTGGTATCCTCTGCTTCCATACAGTTTCTACCTTATTTTTCAAAACCATCCAGAAATCTAGGTAATGCCCTCCAATTTTGCAGGTCAGGAGTCCCAGGGAGGGAAGTGATTTACCCCAAAGGAACACAGTTTGTAAGCAGCCAGGTCAGGACAGAAATCAAGACCTTTCAACTTCAGAGCCTATTCTCTGTCCTTGACGTGAAGCTGGGTCTCCATTGCCCAGAAACCCCAGCTCCCAGGATCAGTGACTGAGCATAAAAGACAGAGACTCAGAATCCAATAGCCACAGAGCCAAGGGCTTGGCAGGGATGTTGGGACAGGCCGAGGCAAGATCCTGGAAGGACTGTGAAGTGCTCAGTCCCTGGAACTGCAGCTGCATCCTTATCCGCCAGCCTCAAGGGGACAAGGACTCTGGAACTGCCCTGCGCCTCGGAAATAACGCCCGTGAGGAATGGTCACTCAGGGAGGGAAGAAGAATTAGGCAGGGGGGACAGTGTGTTGGACCCACAGGTCACGGGCTGCCCTGAGAGGCCTTTTCTTGCTCTGCACAGCGAATCAGGCTTTTCAAAGGCAGCTCAGAAGCTCTAGATAAAGCCTCTGACATGGAACGTCAGGAGAACGGGGAAAGGTATTAGGTGAGAATCGGGACCAGCTCTCGAACAAGGCTGCGAGGTGGCTGACGAACGTATCATCAGACTCAGATTTCACAAACCAGTAATATTTAAGTATATATATATGTAAACGCTTTCTTTTGTTTCCTCTCTCTCTCTCTTTTTTCTTTTTGAATCTGCTTCATGTCAATATCCCAGTGCCCAGCATGGTGCCTGGTACAGGCACCTGGTACAGAGAAGGTGCTGCGTGCTATTTGCTGGATGTATCTGAATGAGGGAAGAGCCAATTTGAGGCTAACGGGGGAAGACAGTGGCAAAGGCTGCCACCCGAAAGCTGAGCCTCCTGGTGAAGTGAACTGGAGCCTCTGAGACTTTGCCACATCCCCTGGGCATGTGTACCCAGCTGTTCACCCCCATCAGCTGCCCAGACCTCTAACCAAGGCTGCTAACCTGGCCAGCCATGCCTCCTGCCCTGGAGCCTTTCCCCAAAGCCCTCTGCACCCCCTCCTCCCAATTTAGAGCATTCTTCTCTCTGCTGCCAGGTGGCTTGTAACAGTGGGGATTGAAGGGGTCCCTCGGTAATGTGCAGTTCAACTGGGGACTCTCCAGACACTTGCTTCCCCAGAGGGATGGAGAGGGGCGGGTGGCCAATAGGAGGCAGTTTCCAATCAATTAAACAAACATCATTGGTTGCCCATGCCGCTGGGGCCCTACAAAGATGACGGAGAGGTGTAGGAGGGAGTCTCAGCTCTTCCAAAGCTGCTAGTCTCCGAGGATAAAATGGACTCTTCTAAATCGAGCTGTATGTGGCACAAACCAGGAGCCACGTCTGAGAACAAAAAGTCACTTTTGGATTGAAAATTTGATAAACAGCCAAAGAAGGGTTAGCCTCTGAGCCAGACCCTGAAGGAAAGCGACAAACCATTGACAGGCAGAGATGGGGTAGGGCTGGGCCCGCTACCCATGCCCCTCTGTCCCCCACCAACCAGGTGGGCCTGTTCCTCTCACTGCCACAGGAATAAAGAGCAGCAGCTCCCAGTTAATCACAGCTTCCTAGCCCAGCAGCCACCCTCTCCTGGATTGTGTTTGTATCTACACGGGGTCATTGGTAGTTCTGACCAGGGACCTGGGGAAGCTGTGTCCTCTCCTTGTCCTTGGTCTGAAGACAAGTCATTAGACCCTTCTGGACCTCAGGGGCCTCCCCTCTGCCCGACACGGTTTTTGAGGCCCAAAGGAAATGCTGGGGGAGGCACGGTGGTAAGCAGTGAGGAGCTGGGTAGTTGGTACCCTTGAGTGTGGGGCTCAGGAACGCAGGCGCCAAGGATCAATCTTCAAGGTGGGTGGCCAGTAGGTTTTCCTCTGCTCCTGGAGCACAGGCAATACTCTGTAAACCTACCCAGTAGACCCAAAAATGGATGCCGCTGGTCAGAAGGGAGCTGGGGTGCAAAGATGGGTGGATGCTTGGTGCAATCTCACCCTTCTTGCTGCATTCAGACACACCTGTAGACAGGCCCTCAGCATCAAAGGTCCTTCCCTCACCCGGTTCAGGGGCTGGGTCAGTGCCCCTCCTGCCACGCCCTCTGTTAAGCACCCATCATTCTGTATTAAAATGATGGTTTATTAGACTATTAGGCTATTTAAGAGCAGAGGTGTGTTTTATGTCTGTTTTCTACTGAAGTGCTTAGCACATAGTAAACCTCGAAATATTTGTCCAATGACCAAATGCACTATTCTTCCAAACCGCAGTTATTTGGTCCTCTCTCTCTGCCCTTGTAAATGAGAACTGTTTCCTTGTCTACACATGGTCTCGATTTAAGTCCAGTCCCCCCTGCCCCCTCCCTGCAGTTACAGTGGTCATAGCAGCCCAAGTGGCAGCAACCTCCCCTGGTCCTCTCTGCCAGCGTGGGAGAGGCCACGGACTCACTTCTGGGTCCCTGAAGGCACGTTTTCCGCCTGTACTTTAAGCAAAGTACATCATTCAGTGACACTAAAATAAGCAGATCACCTAAGGGGGATTAAAACAACAGGAAAAACCGCACCCCCCCCCCCCGCAAGGAACCAGGGCCGAATGTCTGAATGCTGGCTCTCCAGCACAGCCAGGAGGGCGTTCTGCCATTTGCAGAGGCCCAGACAGCAGATAACTTAAGACTGACCAACTCAAAGGCCTCCTCCCATTCCACGCGGTCCCACCTCCACCCCTGCTGGGCTGTTTCCCCACTGGCCACCACCCTCTGCCCCTCCTCCCCAACCTCCAATCATATTTTCAAAGTGTCCCCTAGTTAGGCTCCTTTGTCCATAACCCTGAGGCCCAGGTTCAAAACCCCCACTGGTCTGCGCCTGTGGGCAAGTCACAGCCACTCCCCCTGAGGCTTGGTTTCTTGTTTTTCATTCAGGAATAAAAATGACAGCCCCTCACGAAGTTATTCTGAGGATTAAAAGAGATAAAATATGAAATTCTGCACACAGCTGGACGTGTGTACTAGGTCTTTCTGACCCTCCCCAGCTTTTCCCCAACAGTCACCTGTGTCTCTGCACATAAACCATCTCGGTCTGTCCCACCCAGCCTCACAGCAGCCAGACTCTCCCTGGAGACAAAGGAAACTCCCTCCAGGGTGTTTCAGGGTGAAAAGGAAGGGGGAAGGATCTAGAGGGTTGCTTGCCAGTTGGACAAGCTGGGGTTGGGGAGGTGGGCAGGTAGTTGTCGGAATGTGTAGCCTTTAGAGCGGAAGCTAGGGATCTGGGTATTTCCATAACCAACCATGTGACCTTTGGGCAAGCCCCTTTTCTTCTTTGCACCTCAGTTTCCTCACCTGTGAAACAGGGTCAACCTCTCTGCCCTGCCTACTCACAGGATCTTTGGGAAGAAGGTACTGCACAGATGTGAGTGGCAGTGATTAACAGTTGGGGTCCAGAGGGCTTGTGGGTTTTGGGCACAGATGGGGCCAGAAGCTGCTTCTTCCTGAGGGGTGGTCACCTGCTTTGGACCCAGTTTTAGGACCAGGTTCTAAACACCAGGCCCCCCACATACTCAGCTCCCACCACAACAGCTCTTTCCTCCTGCCAGTCAAAGCCACTTGCTGTTTTGAAGCGAAACTCTCTCTCTCCTGAGTCTCTTAAGGAGAAACTGCCCATTCCACTTTCCTTCTCTCTCTCCTTTCAACTCTGCAATTTACGTCCCTTGGGAAATCCTCCAGATTAGGCATATCTAGCCTCAAAAACTGTCTTCCTTCCAGCACATCTCCCAGCATTTGAATTAACTCTTGGAGGGCAAAGGCCACCTTATATCCTCCTATGGCTAGTGCCTGGCACACGGTAGGCACTCAGGAAATAATTACTGGTTTAATATGTATGCATTGGATCGGTTCACAGTTGTTAAAGTTTCTGTTGTTAAATATTTAAAGAGTTAAGAACACTCCACTACATAGGAGATTCCTGACATCCCATATGGGACTAGAAGTTCTAGTGGGCAGGGCCCTCTCTCCACCTTCTTGTAACAGGGGTTGTGACCAGGCTAGTTCCATTCCAGCTCCTTGGTTTAGTCTGTTGCACCATCATCCGACAGCACAGCAGTTAAGAAGAAGGACTTTGGTGTTTGAACCCTGGCTCAGTAAGTGACTTAACTGTTCTGAATCCAAACATAAGGAAAATACCCATCTTACTCCGTAGTTGTGAAAAGCAAAAGAAAAAATGCAGGTAAATCATTAGCACAGTGGCTGGCACATATTAAGAATGCATAAATCGGGCTTCCCTGGTGGCGCAGTGGTTAAGAATCCACCTGCCAATGCAGGGGACACGGGTTCGAACCCTGGTCTGGGAAGATCCCACATGCCGCGGAGCAACTAGGCCCGTGAGCCACAACTACTGAGCCTGCGCATCTGGAGCCTGTGCTCCGCAACAAGAGAGGCCGCGACAGTGAGAGGCCAGCGCACCGCGATGAAGAGTGGTCCCCGCTCGCCGGAACTAGAGGAAGCCCTTGCACAGAAACGAAGACCCAACACAGCCAAAAAAATAAAATATAAATAAATAAATAATTAAAAAAAAAAAAAAAAGAATGCATAAACCAAGGCTTGTTAGTATTACATCGTGAGCCCTGACCCCTGACCCCAGTTGCACCCTGCTGCACAGTATTGTCACCCGCGTCCTTTCTCCTCCTCTGTCCAAACTTGTTTTTCTCTTTTGCAGAATGCAATATACAGAGAACGCTCAGGTAGACAAGCTGGAATTCTTTAGAGAGGGAGGGTGGAAACATGGACAGTGAAAAGTTAACCCTTCCTTCTGGCAGCCAATCTAGCCGACTACCTGCATCGCGCCTTCCAGGAAGAGGAGGCCCACCACTGGTCTTTCTAGGCTCGTTCAGCCTCCAGGGATAACAGGGCTCCAACCACAGTTACTGAGTTGAAGCAGAATGGTGAATCCAAGCCACTCCTGCTGTATATTCTGAACTGGGCACCGAAGGCTGCTGATGTTTCTTAACAAATCTCAAGGTAGGGGAACCAGACTTAGCAAATAAAAATACAGAATGTCCCCATTAAATCTGAATTTCAGAGAAACAGTGAATGACTTTTTAGCATCAGTATGTCCCAATGCAATATTTGGGTCACACTGAATAATACTAAATTTTTTCTTGTTGTTTATCTGGAATTCAAATTTAACAGGACATCTTATATTTTATCTGGAAGCCCTACCCAGGTACCCCTACCCAAGGGTACAGAGTAAATCTTCCCCCTGCCCTATGAACTACTGGCCCTACCAGTAGTAGAATACCAGCCACTCTGGAAACATCACCTCCTTTCAATCCCCAGGTAGAGTAGACGCCCTAAGTGGGAGCTTCTTCTTGACCTGCTGAGTCCAGGGATCTGCCTTGTCAAAGCACCCAGCACAGAGTCAGGTACACAGTAGGTGCTCAAAATACATCCCTTAATTCATCCTAGACTGCTTGAGCTCTAGCACTGGGCCCAGAGCCGGAGTAAATGCCAGGGGCCAGGAGCCAGGCCAGCCTTGACTCTGGGGGGCCTCCTAAGAGCAGCGAGGCTTGGGGTGGGAGGCCACACCGCACTTCCTGGGGTTGCCTGAGGATCAAATGAGAAAATGGCCAGGGACATGTTTTGTAAATCCCTGGGCAGCACATAGGTTATTATCAAGACCTCTGAGTGGCCCATTTTACCACAGGACTCCACAGCCCCCACTCTTCTCTAGGGAGAGAAACCAGACAAGGAAACAGAAGCACAGAGCAAAGGAAAGCCAGCGCCTCTGGACACTGTAATGGTGACGACAAGCAACTGTCCCAGCACCTTGTAATTTGCCAAACACGTTCACATCCATGCTCTCCAGAGGACTCACCAGCCCCACGTCGGAAGGCAGGGTTCTGGGCCCATTTTCCAGAGGGTGGTCAGGGGGGCCAGGCCCAGGCCTTGCCTCGGAGGTGGCGCCTGGTCCGAGGGGACAGGCGTGGGGCGGGGCGGGGCCTACCTTCTGGGCCTCTTGGATCATCTGCCGGACCACCTGCTTCAGGTGGGGCGCCTTCTCCTTCCTAGGGGGGTGAGTGAAGAGGCTGACGCGGCTCACGCCGCGGTAGAAGCAAGATTCGGTCCAGCCCAGCTCCAGCGGGGGCACCTCGGTGTCGGAGCGGTCGGGCCAGTAGGCCAGGGACTCGCCGGACTCGGCCGCGGCCTGCGTTGGGGTCTCGGCCACGGCCTTGCTCTTGCCCCGGGCGGCGGCGGCGGCGGCGACTTCTTCGTAGGGGCTCCAGGCTGCGCCGAGGGCCTGACGCTCCTGGCTGGAGAGGAAGTCCCGCAGCTGCTCCTCCTTGACCCGTTCGCGGTAGGCCTGCTCGCCGCCGCCCAGCAGCGCTTCGAGCGCGGCCCGCCGCCGCTCGCAGTAGTAGAAGGATGCCTGCGCCGCGGTCACCTTCTCGTTCACGTGCGCCTCGTCCAGGCAGCCGAGCTGGGACTCGGCCATGGCGCCCCGGCCCGGCCCCGGCCCGGATCCTGCCGCCGCACCTGGAGCCGCCGAGGGGCGGGGCGCCTCACCTGGACGAGAGAGCGGCCAATCGGCGCGGGCGCGGGCGCAGGCGCGGCCGTCGGGCGGGGAGGGGCAGCTGCGCCCTCCGCCTCTGCGGGGCGCGAGCGGCGCAGGCGGCCTCGGGGGCTCGGCTGGGGACGCGACGGCGCTTAGGCCTGCGGGGCCCAGCCCGGGGCGGGAGCCCCGGAGCGGGCCGGAACTTGGAGCCGGGCCGTAGTTAGACCCACGTGCGGCCTCTGGCCCGCTTTCGTCTCCTGGCCCCGACCCTTCGGTGGGGGAAAGGTTGGGGACCTAACCCTTCCTGTTGCCGGGCCGGCCAGACACGTCCCAGCGCGTCCATTTCCCCCCGCTATTAGGGCCCCGAGCACGTGGTCTGGCCAGGGTGCTTCTGGGGTGGCCGATCTGACCACTCCTCGGTTGGGGGTCCGGGGGCCCTCTGCTAGGCCGGATTGTGATGGCCTAGCAGGGGCGGTTGGTGTGCAACAGCGAAATGCTAATAAAACCCCCAGCTCCTGGCCCACGTCCACGTGTCCCAGTCTGAGATCAGAGGCCCCTCCAGGGGCTGTCAATCCAACACTTTCACCAGGACAAAAATTTCTTTAAAAAAAAAAAAAAGCCACCCAGATACAGCAAAAGTGTAAGCAGCAGCAGTGGAATTTTTTTCCCCCATTTTAATTTGAAGTGGGGGGTGTGTGTGTGTGTGTGTGTGTGTGTGTGTGTGTGTGTGTGTGTTTGGGCAAGATAGGCTGCCAGAGGCCTGATTACTATATTAGTAATCTAAAATATATGTTTGAGCTCAAGGGAGGAAGACACACACACACACACACACACACACACACACACACACACACACATCACCAGCAGCAGCTCTGCTGTTTCCCATTGGATTAAGTACAGTCTTCTTAGTCATTAACATATTATTTTGTTCATGCACTGCTGTACAGTTTGATTCTCCACATTCAAAATATTTTCAGATCATAGCAACCAAAGGTTCACATTTCTCTCATTTTATAGCACGGCATCTTAGAGCTGGAAGGAGCTTTAGAAACTAATTCAACCCCCTCATTTTACAGAAGAGGAAAATAAGGCCTAGAAACATGTGGTTTGCCCAGGTCTCCCTGTAAAGGAGAGGCAACACAGGGGACTATTAGGTTCTCTGTGTCTGGGAGATCTTTGCCCTGCACCACGGCCACCTTTGCCCTTTCTACTTCTCTTGTGAAATGACAGAAGGTTACTGGGGACATGGTTTTAACCCTGGGGACTTAGAAGAGATCACCTAATATTTCTGGGTCTTCCTTTGATGGCCTGGAAAAATGAGGGTTAGAGTTTCAAATATCTGCAACTTTTGTGACAGTAGTCAATTCTGGCATCCTGTGTCAGGTCAGGGATGGGGAGCAGAGACGCGTCCATCATCTCACTTGTGTCCTCTGCTATTCTTGGGAATTGGAAGGCCTCACTCCTAGTAACACTCTAAGTGTAGACAAATCTCATCTTTAGATGGGAGAGAATTTAGTTTGTTTTCCCATGACTTGAGGCCCTATAAGATGCCAAACTCTATGCCCTGGGTATACAGAGGAGCTCAGAGCAGTGGGAGGAATAGAAAAACAAACACACAGGAGAATAACACAGGTGTGATGAAAATGCTTTTAATAAACTCAATCAGCAATGCATTGGGAGTAAACATTTACTCAATGCCTACTATGTGCCTGGCACGCAGTATGTACTTAGTATGATTTCTTTAAAAAAGAATGTATTAGGGCCAAGAAAAGGGTAGGTGCAAGGAGCTGTGGGGACTTTGAGGGAAGAAGAAATTAATCTGACTAGTGGGATGTAAATAAGAAGGTCTTCACCTAGCAGGAAGGGATCTTAAGTGGAGCCTAAAAGGAGGAGAAGAAGTCAAGGGGGAGAGAGGGAGTGAAGACATTCCAGGCAGAGGAAGTTGGGATTGGGTGCGGTCAGAGCATCATGCTGGCATAAGGCACACGTGGGTTCAGCTCATGATACGCAACCCTCAGAGCCTTAAGTATCCTCATCTACAAAATGGGATAACAATGCTGACCCCCCCCCACCCCGCCCCGACCCTGAGACCTCCCAGGTTGTTGTAGGAATTAAATAAGATCACATATTTGATTTAATTAGCAGTTGTGTCTGACTGATGGAAAGTAGTTTACAGCAGTACTTCTAAAACTTTACTGTGCCCAGTAGTCACCTGGGGGGATCTTGCTAAAATGCAGATTCTGATTCAGTTGGTCTGAGGTGAGGCCCAAGAGTCTGCATTTCTAGAAAGCTCCCAGGTAATGTTCGTAGTGCTGGTCCATAGACCAATTGGCATAGCAAGGATTTCAGAAGCCAGTGAATAAGAGGGTGAACTTTCATGTCAGAGAGTCCTGGAATGGAATCCCACTTTCTTGGTGTAAGCTGTGTGTCCCTGCGGAAGTTACTTCTCCTTTCTGAGCCTTGGCCACATCATTAGTGACATATGGGTAATAATAAGTCCTACCTAATAGAGCTGTGCGAGAAGGGAAACAAATTAATGGATATACACCACTTAGTGGAGTGTCTGGCACAGCGTGGTAGCCTGTAAAGAGTAGTTAGTGTTAAAGTGTGGGAAGATGGGACTGGAAAGAGAGGGACCTGGAGTCCAAGCTGTGGGGACCTTGATTTTATTTTATTTTTTGGCTGCACCACATGGCATGTGGGATCTTAGTTCACTGACCAGGAATTGAACCCCAGCGCCCTGCGGTGGAAGCGCAGCGTCTTAACCACTGGACCACCAGGGAAGTCCCTGGGGACCTTGACTTTAAATCTTATTCCGTAGCTAGGGGAGCCATTGAAGGTTATTAAGAGACTGATATGGTCATAAAAAAAATAGCAGCAATTACTATGTGCCAGGCACTGTGCAAAATATGTATCTTTCAAATAAATTCATATAATCCTATTAGAAAAATTATTATTATCCTCATTTTACAAGTGAGAAAACTGAAACACAGAGAGGTTCAGTAGCTCACTCTAGGTCACCCAGCTGCTAAGTAGAAGAGCCAGGATTCAAACTCAGACCACCTGACTCCAGGGCTTGCCTGCCTGCCCACCTTGCTATACTGCCTTGGTTGAGAATGCTGGAAAGGGACATTAGAAAGAAAAAGAATTCCCCTTGTTTAATAATTTATCCATTCAACAAACATTTGCTGAATGTTTGTTGAATGGATAAATTCAACAAATGAGTGGTCAAAAACCACTCATTCATTTACCAAATCCTTATTGAGTTGTAACAATCACAAGGCCCTGCTCTAGGTGCTGAGGGTACAGCTCTGAACAAAACCAAGTTCTTGCCCATGTGGAGCTTACATTGACGTGAATGACTGAGATAAGGATTTTGCTCTCAAAGACACAAATATTTTGTGACACAAGTTAGAATAGGACAGAAGGTTAGAATCAGAGTAGACTATTTTAGTAACAGTTCGCAGTGGAAAAGAGCTTTCCTAGATCTAACTGCTATGAAACACACAGTGATCTTTTCGTGATAGTTCCCTTTACATACCAATGACTTATTTATTCAGCCAACTTTTTTGAGCAGTTGACGTGTACTAGATAACATGCTTGCCACTGAGAATAAAAAAGAGGAATCAGACGTGATCGTTAGCTGCTCTGGTGGCTCCCTTGGTTTAGCTGGGAGTCAGATACCCACAACCTTCTTTACAAGGCAGGGTGACGAGTCACACAGTGGCATTCACAGAGAGGTTATAGGCTATGGAGGCACTGTCACGTACAGTTATCTAATTTGGTCCCCCCAATCTTTGGAAGTAGGCTGTGAAAGGGACTACCGTAAGGTGCTGCAGATGAACACGTTGAGGCCCTGGGAGGTGAGACAGCCTCTTCAAGGTTATCAGCCAGCAAGTGGAGGTGCTGGGACACGCATCCCTGAGGCCTGATCCCCTGTGCATTATTAGTGAGATTTTTTTAAACACCTTACCAGCCCAGGAACTGATTTCTTTTAGGCACAGGCCCAATTTACCTTGTGTCTGTGGACATCCCATGCGGTGGTGACTCCCTAGGAAAGCCTCTGGTCCTCTACCGGTCCCTCAAGTCCTGGATCTCGTGTTTCCCTGAGCTGGGGGGCCCATCACGGTTGCATTTCTTCCAGCTTCGGAAGCCACCTTGCCCAAGGTGACTGGGCCTTCCTGAGAAATTGTGCCTCCTCCTCCAGTTCCCCTCAGGCCTCCTTCTCCTCCAGAAGACACCTCCCCCTCTGCCTGGGCTCTTGGCTGTCACTCGCCTTCCCCTCGCCCCGCGCACACTGCCGGCTGGGTGTGCAGTTGAGATCTGACCCCTTGGCGTTCACATTCATTGTAGGTGCGTCCATCCCTGTTTGCGTCTATTGACCTAGGTCCTCCTGTGTAATTTGAGTCACAGAATAACCCACCTCATGATATATTCTAAGATAAGCTTCTCAGGGCTGACTTTTTTTTCCCTCTGCGGCAATTTGTGTCATGAAGACCTGTTATAAAACTTTGGGGGCTTTCTCATGCCTCTATGAGATTCGTGCTTTGCTGCCTATTCCCGGAGAGGATGAGAGAGGAAGAGGAGGTGATTATAGCTGGGGCCGTGGAGGAGGGGTGTAGATCCTGGTACTGAACTAGCTGAGCGGCCTTCACCTCCGACCCACTCTGCAGCCCAGAGAAGTGAACACACCGAGGCTTTTCCCGTGCCATTCACGACATATCTCGGGCTTTCATCTGTTCGTTCAGGGGTGATTTATTGCACGTTGATTTTGAACTAAGCAAGTACCTGCCCTCCCCGACCTCCAGACTTGGGGACTTGGTTGTATCTGCAACTTTGGAAGCCTATAGGCTCCTCTCCCCGCCGCTTCACAGCTGCCCTTGCTTCCCGACACCCCGACTCCCTGACCTCTCTGCACCTCCCGCCACTCCTTCTCCGCCTCTTTTGTCCATCCCTTCAACGTTGGCGTCCCTCAGCGCTCGGCCTTGACCTCCTCGTTGTTTAGACCTCACACGCTCCATGGGTGCTCCCGCCTCCCTAGGGCTTGAAGGACTCTCCCAGTCCTCTCTCAGCTCCAGAACTTTCTCCTCTGCTCCATACCAGTAGATCAGGCTGCCTGCTGGTCATCTCTGCTCAGACGCCCCACAGGCACCTCTGAGGCAGCGTGTCTCAAAGGAACCCCTCACCCTCTCCTCCTCTACCTGCTCCCACTACACGTCCTTCCGGGTCCCTCTCCTCCAGAATGACACCACTACCTGCCTGGTGGCCCTAGTGGGACACATGGATGCATTTGGACTCTTCCCCCATCTCACAGCCACCAGGCCAGATGAGGCTCCTCTGTGATGTCTCCCATCAGCCCTTTTCACTCCATCCCTGTTGCCACTCCCCCCATCCCAAGCATTGTTACGAGAGCCTCCTAATGAAACAGAGCAGGACCCTCTGGTCCTTGCCCCTGCCACCACCATGTCCTCAGCCTGCCTTTTGTCTGTGGAAAACCTTTAGCCAAAGAATAAGTTTAATCAGAGAAGAGAGAAAATGCAGAAACAAAGGAAAACCGTCAAAGGAGACCAAATAATCGCTTAGTCATATAGTCAAGGACCTTTTGCGCCTCCTCAAGGGCTGTAGACAATATTCTGAGCCATGTCCTGTGAGCTGTCTTATAGATACTGAAACTCCCACCAGGTGGAATAAGTGAACTACATGATGACCAGACTGTAGCCACGACATAAGCTGCCACAATTGCGAGAAACGGCCTCAAAGAAATGGAAACAAACCGAACCTGGAACTGAAGATTAACTGTACCTAAAACAAGCAAGATGAGGCTGGTCAGACCACCAATGACCAATTTCAAGATGACTGTCAGAGCTGACTGTATTGTTTCTGCATGTAGGCCCCTCCTCCTGTCTATAAAAGCTCTTGCCCCCTGATTGTCGGGGGTGGGGCATCGGCCTTTGGACAGACGTCCACACCCACCCACCCCACCCATCCCCGGTTGCCGGCATCCAAAATAAGGCAAACTTTCCTTTCCACCAAACTGGTCTCTTTATTGTCTTTTGAGCGGCGAGCAGCCGGACCTGGGTTCGGTAACACTACCTGGTCTTCCCAACTCGATCTTCTCCCCCCAAATCCTTTCTAAAATGCAAACATATTATGACATTTCCCTGCACAAAACTCTTCCAAAGTTCCCTATTATCCCTTCGCTACAAGTCAAGCACCTTGTGGCCATTTACGATCCAAACCTGTTAGGTTTCTTCTCCCCCTTCCTCAATACGTCATGGCTTTGCTTGGGGACTTCCTGCTGCCGAAATGCTTTTCTGTTCAGTCCATGTGCTACTCTTCTGAATCCTTTGTCTTCAGCCTGGTCAATTCCTCCACAACATCTCTCCTGACCCTCCGGGTCTGGGTTAGGGCCCCTCACTTCACGCTCAGCCCCTGTTTAGCACTCAAGCTCTGTGCTGATGGCCTGTCTCCCCCAGCAGGTGGTAGGTTCCTGGAGGTCAGGATTGTCTTATTCAGTGTGGTGTTCCCAGGCATTATACCCTAAACACTGGACTTTCACCCCAGTTTCCCCCTTTTCTACCATCGTTTTACTTCAAACTGACCAGGAATTCCTTCTTAAAAATGGGTAAGTAAAATAGATAGCTAATGGGAAGCAGCCACATAGCACAGGGAGATCAGCTCGGTGCTTTGTGACCACCTAGAGGGGTGGGATAGGGAGGGTGGGAGGGAGATGCAAGAGGGAGGAGATATGGAGATATATGTATATGTATAGCTGATTCACTTTGTTATAAAGCAGAAACTAACACACCATTGTAAAGCAATTATACTCCAATAAAGATGTAAAAAAAAAAAACAAAGGGTAAGATTTTCTCTCTTCCTCAGCATAGATGAAGTAAGAACATAGGAATAAGAACCTGGAACAAAAAAGGCAACTCAGTTGAATGTCCTTTCAGCCATTCAATTACACAGCTGAGAGAGAGAGAGAGAGAGAGAGAGAGAGAGAGAGAGAGAGAGAGAGAGAATATGTGTGGTAGGGTATACTTTAAACATGAAGTCAGGGGACTTTCCTGATGGTCCAGTGGTTAAGAATCTGCCTTCCAATGCCTGGGAGGCGGGTTGATCCCTGGTCGGGGAACTAAGATCCCACATGCCGCGGGGCAACTAAGCCTGCGCGCCACAAACTACAGAGCCCACGCGCGGCAACAAGAGATCCCGCATGCTGCAACTAAGAGCCAACGCAGCCAAAAATAAATTAATAAATAAATTAAAGATGAAGCCGGATTTTGCCATCCACATCCTCCTGGGAGGTGCAAACGGAAGGGCAGGTGGGGTTGGGGGCAGGATCAGGAAGGGAACAGAGGGCAGAGTTCAGCCAAAGTCCTGCCTAGGAAGAGGCCCAGGGGATCGTGCTTTTCCCCATCTGGAGACTCCTCCCCTGGCCCTTCCCCCTGGGGCCTGGCCGCTGCGTTCCTTGTCAGAGTCAGACCACTGTGTGACCTGGGATGCAGTGACCTAGAACAAAAGCTGGTCACTGGAGAGGTGGCCATGGCAGATTAGCTTGAGTTCTGCCCTGTGGTCTTCAATGCCTCGTGCTCTGCCTGTTTCCGCTGGTTTAATATCAGAAGGAGATTCCTGACCATGAAGTAGGCGGACCAAGACAACCTTACGCCCCAAACCAGGCTTTTGCCCCCCCTCGTCTCTCACTGCCTGGGCAGAGACACTTAGCCTGACCAGAACGGCCCCATCCCAAGGGCTTCACACCCAGAGTCAGAGGGCAACACGATCGCAAGCAAACGTGTTGCCTCTGCTGTTAGATTAAGTTTCCAAGGTTAGGAACTGTTGTGGTTTGCTTTGTGTTTCCCATAGTATCTAGCCAGAGTGCATGCACTAAATATTTATTGGACTGAATTCTGAGTATTGTTATCAGTGAATACAATGATTCTATCTGCAAACATACATAAAGCATTATGTTACAGGGGACTTAAGTAAAAACATGGACACACTCCCAGCTCAAAAGGAGCTCAGAAAACAAAGGGACTTCCAGAACCTGTCTCCCCTGCTGTCCTTGAAACATCGAAGGAGGCAGGATTTCTATATTATTTCAGGCCAACTGAATATATTCAAAAGACTTCAAAAATATTGACAAGGTTAATAATAGGATAGGGATCATGATCCAAATAATTATTTAATTTCTAGAGACAAAAACTCAGAGTCAACATATTTTCTAAGCATTTTCTAGGCTCCAGGCATACATTTGCTCATTTCATCTTTACATTTATGTGTTACAACCTGTTCATGATGTAACTGATAAAGTTGAGGCTCAGAGAGGTTTAGCAACCCAATCAGGGTCACACAGCTAAGGATTAAAACCCAAGTCTATTTGCCACCAATTTCGTGGGACCCAAGGGCCAGAAGGTTTTATAGTAGAACTGCACTGTCCAATATGGTTGCTACTATTTAAATTTAAAGTAGTCAGAATTAAATAAAAGCTATTAGAAAGCTGGCTGAATAGTAAGTACTTCTAGGAGAAGTAAGAAAACTGTGCTCTTCACATTTGCATCCCAGCTTTAATATGGACCTGGCACCAAGGGAATGTTGAAAGGATGAATGAGTGAATGAATATAATGCTCAAAGCAAATACAGGTTAAACAACAAATTAGTTTGGGTCATGTAAGTGTGTATGTATGTGTGCATTTATGTGTGTATATAAAGTGTGTATTTGTGTGTATGTATGTGCATGTATATATGTGTGTGTGTAAGTGTGCATATGTGTATGTCTGTATACATGTATGTGAATATGTACATGTGTGTGTGTTTCAGGGATGGGGCAAGGATGGGAAGAGCGATGGGCCAGAGATATAGGTTGCCTCATGAAAGTTCTTGAATCTTTGAATTCTTGAATCTTTGAATTCCAAGGTGAGTTTGAACTTAACTCTGTTGGCAGGTGGGAGCCATGGATGGTTCGTGAGCTGGGAAATGGCAGGATGCAAATGGTGCTCGAGATGGATGTTCCTGGCAGAGGGCACAGGACGGGCCAGAGGCAGAGAGAGCCCGTGGTGGACGACATTAGGTGTTAGAGAAAGAACTCTGCTCTGAGGCTGGGAGGCTTTAGGAGGGAAGCCGCGGGGAGGGACGGAGCCTCCTCTCACTTCCTCTTGGAGGCAGCACAGACGTGGGGAGTTCCTGGAGCAGCACACCTGGTAGGCTGTAGACTCAGGGCAGACGCGGGGCAGCGTGGGCAATCTTCACCCCTGCGGGCAGAGTGCTGCGAAGCACCTCCTCTTCCCAGTGGCTGGCAGTGCTGGGAACTGGGCTGTGTCTGCAATAGTTTTAGACAAATTTTATGACAGCTCTGACCCAACCAAGGGACCTGGGCTGGAATTATTTGTTTGCTTAGTATCTGCTCATCTCTGTCTTTGGGGAACTGGAACCCCCAAAGTCACAGGGCACAGGCTTCGAGGGCACACATCCCTCCAGGGCAAGGCCAGGGAGCAAGCGTCAGGAGAAGTTTCTGCAGAGGGAGAGTTACTCCAAGCTGAGGGTGGAATCAAGGAATCAGTCAAGGAGGTGGCATTTTCCCTGGCCTTGCAGGCTGGCTAGGATGTGGACAGAGGTAAATCGAAAGGAAGGGGAAATTCAAGTGCAGACCTGCAGGAGCACAGTCTCCAAAGAAGGGAATGCCGGACAAGGTTCAGGGCAGAGGAGCCCAGACATCCTGCCTCCACCTCCCCACCCCCGCATCTCCGGGAGGCTGCTTGAACCCCAAGCCAGGCATGGCAGGAGAAAGGTTTTCCAGTAGAGAAAGTGCCCGATCTGGGTAACGGAGAGCCTGGGGGCAGGCAGACCAGCCAGAGGAAGTCATGGTGGCTGCGGGACACCTCTGCCTGGCCTGGCATTCTCGCTTCAAGAATCACTCCTTCATTTGGCCGACACCCTCCGTACTTTGTCCCCGGTGGGCCACTATGGCAGGGCAGCTGTCACCTGGAAGGGGGAGGGTGAGGCCCAGGGAATAGAGCTCCCCCAAAGTTGATTTACTACATCAGCAAGTTACCAACTTGATAGGGGCGGAGAGACTCACCCCAGGGGGCTGAATACAGGGCAGATAAGTTTCAAAGCAGAGGAGGCCTTTGCAGCAACATGTCTGGGGTGGGGTGGAGGCGTGAGGAAGCCCATCTCTGCCAAGATGGCAGGGGTGGGGGGCTGCCCACCGTTTGCTGGGCCCTCACCAAGCAGTTCCTATCATTCTGCTTACTTCTCATGACAACTCCGTGCTACTCTCTCCAGTTCTCTAGAATAGCTCAGAGAGGTCAAGGAAGTTGTCCAGGCTCAGGACTCGTCAGGGGCAGAGTCTGGACTGGGGCCCAGATCTTTCTGACTCAAAGCTTGTGATTTCTCGGCTTTTCCACATTGCCTACAGGAGTGTTAGAAAGAAGGCGGGACTGGGGTGCATGACTCAAGGATGGGGCTTTCTCTGCCCGGCTGGGAGGGTCTAGAGTGCCCCAGAGCAGAGCTGGCAGCTGAAAGGCCACTTGCCTTGACCACCCCAGTGGTTCTCATTCCCTGTGCACAAGGTACTAATGCCTCCTTCTGCCCCCAACCGGGGGGAAACTCTGTCGAGGGGGTGGAGAATGCTCCCTGATCTGACTCCAGCATCCTGGGGCACATTCAGACACGATCCTTTACGCCGTGTGTGTACGGCAGTAGGGAAGGATCGGGCGTGGCCAAGACTTAGAACTGGACCAGGAAGGCAGGGTCTGGGAGGAAGGGGAAAACACATCAGCTGCTTGGGGTAGGATGGGGTCACAGGGGCCACCTGTGACAACGGGCGTTGCGTGCTGGTGGTGGCCGTGGCATGCAGCTGGCACACCAGGGGCTCCGGCACAAGGGCACGGGAATGCTGAGGGCTGAAGCAGCCTGCCGTATTTGGAAATTCAGGTGGGCAGACAGGCAGGATGGCGGCGGGGTTAGGAAACTTCAGTAGAAGGAGTCTGGATTCTGGGAGGGGGATTGGCATGAGCAAGGGGCAGGGGTGGTGAGGAGCTGGGTCCTGCAGAGGTGCCAGCGTGCGGGCCTGGGCGGGGAGCTTGTTGCAGGGACCAGGGAAGAGGGTGGGACCGGGTCTCAGAATGAAGGCAGGACCAAGTAGCAGACCCCAGAGGCTAGTGCAGAGCCCACACTGCAGGAGTCGGGGCTGGCCCCAGCAACCTGGGAAGGGCTGGGCCTGTGACATGGCTCCAACGGGAAAAGAAGGGCCCGTAGAGCCCAGATAGGACAGCACGCTTTAGCAAGCTGTGACCCTAAGGGGACTTCTTTAGGAAGTCTGGGTTTGGAAAAGGACCCGGGGAGCTCCATGGACGTACGAACATCGATTCCAGAAGCTAAATTTCTGCCAACAGAAGGAAGATTCTCTGCAACTTCTTCTTTTTTTTTTTTTTTAACATTGTGTAAGTTTTTTTTTTTAATTGATTTGTTTATTTGTTTTTATTTTTTGGCTGTGTTGAGTCTTCGTTGCTGTGTGCAGGCTTTCTCTAGTTGCAGTGAGCCGGGGCTACTCTTCTTTGTGGTGCACGGGCTTCTCATCATCGTGGCTTCTCTTGTTGCGGAGCGTGGGCTCTAGGCTCGCGGGCTTCAGTAGTTGTGGCTCACGGGGTCTAGGGTGCAGGCTCAGTAGTTGTGGCACATGGGCTTAGCTGCTTCGCGGCATGTGGGGTCTTCCTGGACCAGGGCTCGAACCCGTGTCCCCTGCATTGGCAGGTGGATTCTTAACCACTGTGCCACCAGGGAAGCCCTCTGCAACTTCTGCTTTTATTTATTTTAAAATTTACTATTATTATTATTATTTTTGGCCTCACCGTGCAGCATGTGGGATCCTAGTTCCCTGACCAGGGATCCAACCTGAGGCCCCTGCAGTGGAAGCGTGGAGTCTTAACCACTGGACTGCCAGGGAAGTTACAGATTCTCTGTAACTTTTATGTGTCCTAATGGAGACACAGGTTTGCTAGTTTCTCTATTTTATTTTAAAGGCAAATAACTCAACCCATTCCTTTTCTGCACTCGTGTTGAGTCATTCTTACCTAAGAGGAATCTGATGATCAGTGTTTATTTGGTTTATGCTGCCTGCATGTGTCAGCGGTTTAGAGAGAAAAGAGACCCAGCCTCTCCTTCATTTGACTGACAAGGAAACTGAGGCCCAGAGGGGTGAATAGACTTCCCCAAGGTCCAGTGGTCCAGAGAGAGTGAGGGCAGAGTCCAGGCTGCAGACCCCCGGCCGGGGCTCCCTTTCCTTTGCACGCCCCAACTCATCTGGACTTGCCATGGTAAACAGGCCTCCTCGGCGTGGGAAGCAGAGGCCGCGTAGCGGTTACCTAGCAACTCCCCATAACCAGGTCAGAGCTGGAGTGAGGCACCGTGCGCTGCTCTCCCTGGGGAATTCAGACCTGTCAAAACGGGGTCACCCACATCAGACCGTGGCCAAGATGACCCTGGATAGAGCCATATCTGGAAGCACCTGCGTGGGGGAGTCTCACACCAGGACCAGAGAGTTGCTGAGAGTATGGCTGAGACCTGGGCTGGCTGGGACCTCTGTCCCCACAGCAGACGCCGGGCCTTACTATGTACAGTTCTGGTTTCTTTGAACAGCATGGAACCTGTCCCCACTGACGTGTTGGCTTAATCTGCACGTGGGAATCCATAGAGGAAGGCTGATGGCAGGGTGTGTTTGTGTGTGTGCATGTGTGCGTGTCCATGTAGGTATTTCAACCTGGAGAGGGAATGTGGGGAGCTGTGTTCCCTCGCACCGCCTTCTTGTTCCTTAATATCTCAAGAATGCTTATGGAATGGCCTGGTCATAAAATAGGTGCATCTTCTTCTAATATTCCCTGTAGATTGGGTCTTGGCAGCCATTGCCCACTGCCATCCACCCCTACCTGCTTCTTCCATGCGGCCAGAGTCCTGCCTGGGTTCCCAGGTTCTGCCTCCTGGAGGGTCCCACTAATTGGCCTAAGCCAGTCACGGTGGTCTCATCCCTTGGAAGCGGTTGGTTTAAGTATGGCATGTGATCTAGTCATTGCCGCTGGGATCTGAAGGAATGGCTGCTGAAGGGCTTCTGGGTAAGGTTTTTCTCACTAACTAAAATGGGGAAGGAATGTGCCTCTTCTTCACTGGACGTTGTCAGCCTGCATGTTATGCCTGGAACTGCGATGGCCACTGATCCTCAGAGGATGGCATCGTTGAGCCATTGAATTCAGCAAGCCAGGAACTGCCCTCCTTCTGGACATCTTATGTGGGGCATCACAGATCCCTGGTTGTTTAGGATACTTCCGGTCAGGATTCCATGTTCTTGCAGGCGAACCCTCCTAACTGATACCCTTGCTTCCTAGCCTCAGGCTCACCCACTGTCCTCTAATCTGAGTTGGGCGCTCAGTAGATGCCTGGACAAGGCTTGGTATTGAAGGTAAAGGACCCAAAGGAAACAAAGGTCTCTCTTCCTGAATAAGTCAAAGACATGACACCTCAGTCCTTTATCTGATGGTTTAGAACTGAAATCAGACCTGCAGCTGCATGCCCAGCTTCTTGCAGGTCTGAATAAGCTTCTTCCTAAAGAGCCTGAAGGCATCTCTTATATTTCCAGCATCTAGCACACTTCATTCATTCTTTCATTTATTCATGCAGTGGTGTGCTGGAGCTGGCTCCTACCACCACTGGATTGCATTTGTGAGAGCCAATCCTGCACATCTCTTCCCCATTCTGAGTTCAGTGATGTCATGTTGGTAGCTTGAAGTCAGCCATGGTGGGGTTTTTTTTTTAAATAGACTTGATTTTTGAGCAGTTTAAAGAGTAGTTTTTAGAGCAGAAGATAGAGATTTTTCTTATCCTCCCCATCCGCACACATGCATAGCCTTCCCCATTTTCAATGTCCCCCACCACAGTGGTCCATTTGTCCCAGCTGATGAACCTATATTGATACATCACTATCACCCAGAGTCCATAGTTTATGTCAGGGTTCACTCTTGTTGTGGATTTTGACAAATGTATAATGATGTGTAGCCACCATTATAAAATCACAGAGATTAGTTTCACTGTGAAGCTCTAAAAATCCCCTGTTTCACCTATTCTTCTCCCCAGTCACCCTTGGTAACCTTTGATCTTTTCACTGTCTCTATACTTTTGCCTTTTCTGGAAAGTCATATAGTTGGAATCGTACAGTATGTAGCCTTTTCAGATTGGTTTCTTTCATTTAGTAATATGCATTTAAGTTTCCTTCATGTCTTTTCATGGCTTGATAGCTCATTTATTTTTAGCGCTGAATAATATCTCATTGTCTGGGTGTCCCGCAGTTTCTTTATCCATTGACTTACTGAAGCACATCTTGGTTGCTTTCAAGTGTTGGCAATTATGAGTAAAGTTGCCGTAAACATTCACGTGCAGGTTTTTGTGTGGACATAAGTTTTCAGCCCTTTGGGTAAATGCTGGATCATATGTTAAGACTAGGTTTAGTTTTGTAAGAAACTGCCAAACTGGCTTTCAAAGTGGCTGTACCATTTGATGTCATTCACACCAGCGGTGAGTGAGAGTTCCTGTGGTTCCACATCCTTGCCAGTATTGTGTGCTGTCAGCGTTTTGGATCTTGGATTTTCTAAGAGGTGTGTAGTGGTATCTCATTGTTTTAATTTGCATTTCCCTAATGATATCTGATGTTGACCATCTTTTCACATACTTGCTTGTAATCTCATTATCTTCTTCAGTGAGGTGTCTGTTCAAGTCTTTTGCCCATTTTTGAATTGGGTTGTTCATTTTCTTATTGTTGGATTTTAAGAATTCTTTGTTTATTTTGGATAACAGCCTTAAATAACAGATCTATCAGATATGACTTTTGCAAATATTTTCTCTCTTTCTGTGCCTTGTCTTATTCTCTGGACACATAATAGGAATATTTACATCACAGAATTGGCAAATACAACAAATCAGGGCTTTTCCTCTGAGCTAGTTAAACCTTTACCAGTGCACTTATGCATTCATGTACCAACCATTCATTGGGTGAACTGTTTGCCCTTGTCCTCAAAAATGTTCAGTCCAGTGGGGGAGGCAGGTTGATGCATCACTGGCTATAGAGAAGTTCTGAGTATGGGGATAGAAACAGAGCAAGGATGCTACAGGACACAGAGGAGGGACATCTACATCAGCCATGAATTTGGCGTGGCTTCCCGGCACAGAACTTGAGCCCTGAGCTAAGTACTGTAAAGGGATTAGCAGTTGTCTGGGTCCATACTGCCCAATAAGGTAGCCACTTCTGGCTATTTAACTCACTTGCACTAGACACATTGCACATGTGGCCAGAGGCCACCACATTGGACAGAGCAAATAGAGACTTTTCCATCATCATTGCAGAAAGTCCTATTGGACAGCACTGGTGTAGACCAAAAAGTGGGAGAAAGACATTCCGGGCAGAAGGAACAGGGTGGGAAGACTCAGAGGTCTGAGACAACGTGGCTCATTCTGGGGAGAGATGGAAATTTCGGCTGAACAAACAGGCAGCAGTCAGACCACAAAATGTCTTTAGTGTGAAGCTAAGGAGGTTAAACTCTAGCCTGAAAGCCATGGGGAGGCCCTGAAGGCTTTAACAGAAGCCTGATGTCATCAGCTTTGCATATTAATAAGCTCTCTTTGGCAGTCTGGATTGAAGGGGCCAGCCAGGAGGCAGGGAGGCCAGTTCTGAGACCATGGCAATCACCTGGGAGGGAAGAGAGGGAAGTTTTAAATGAGGCAATGACTGTGGCACAGGTGCAGAGACAGGGCAGGGTCGACAGATGGAAAGGACCCAATGGCTGATTGTGTGTGGCCCCTAGGCATGCTTTGTAAATATTTGTTGATTTAATGAATGAATTATAACCAAGCCCAGACTGTACAACTTGGGTGCACATCCCCTGGGACCCTATTGCACAATTGAAGAGGTACAGGGGCATTTATTTCAGCTGAAGGAAAAAGGGGCAATAGGGAGAGAGACAGAAAAGAGAGATGATGGGGCATCCCTATCCTGTCTGATGGAGAGAGGGCTCCGGTGAGAAGGGAGCAAGCTGTGACGGACCCTGGACCCAAGCAGTGCCTCTCTGGGGCCCAGGGACAAGAGCTACTCAGAGTTGGGTGCAGGCTATTCTCCCCCCCACCCCTTGCCACATGGACTGTGGAGCAGATTTGGTTTCCTGAAGGATTGGCCCATTGCACCAGCAGACAGATGCAATGCACAGTGTATCTGCAGCATCAGGGGAGACGCTGTCAGCAGAGGGTGTCCTGGGCAATGCAGAGGAGGAGACGCAAGCAGACTGGTGCTTAAACACATGAGAGACACCAGCCTCTGTCTCTTGGGCTTCCAGAAGTAACTGGAGATTTTGAGGGCAGATGGCTAAGAGCTACTATAACTCGGGCATCAATGTTAATATCACCTTGTTTGTACCTATGGGCCTGTAAGGCCTGGGACATTTGGGTTACAGAATGAATGACAGGTAAGATGAGGCAGTTCTCACTTGTTCATTCATTAAACAAATACTTATCGAACCTGGGTGTGCCGTGAATCGTGCTAGATGCTGGGTGTACAATGGTTTGCAAAACAGAGACAATCCTGTCACCGGGGAGCTTACCATCTAATAGTCATAGTAATCAGTCTGGTACCATCATCTGTATATGTGCTGTTCAGGAAGAGTACCGGGAACCACGAGATAGTCCAACGGGAAGGATTAGTATTATTATTTTTTGGCTGCAGCACGTGGTTTGTGGGATCTTAGTTCCCCGACCAGGGATTGAACCCAGGCCCTCGGCAGTGAAAGCACAGAGTCCTAACCACTGGACCACCAGGGAAATCCCGGGAAGGATTATTTTAGATTAGAGGTCAGGAAAGGACAATTTGAGAAAGTGACATTTAAACCAAGACCTGGAGATGTATAGGAGTGAGCCAGGTGAAGAGCAGGGATATGCATTCCAGGTAGAGGGAACAGCAGGTGTGAAAGGTATGGGGACAAATCCTTGGCCATCTGGAGGCTGAAAGAAGGCCAGTGGGTCAGGGGCATGAAAGCAAGGAGGAGAGAGGAACCAGAGGAGGCTGGGGAGGGAGGGAGGGGCCACACCTCACAGGGCCACATTAGGACTTTGGATTTAAACCTAAGTGTAGTGGGCAGGGGAGTGGTGCATTCAGATTCACTGTGGAGAGTGAATTGGGTTCAAGAGGGTGTGCAGGGAGGAAAGGGTGGAGGTGAATTCAGCTGCCTAAGGGAGAGATGATGGTGGCGTGGCTGTGGTAATAGAAAGAAATGGAGGAGTCTAAGGAGTATTTAAGAGAAGAATTGAGATGACAGGTTTTTCTTAGGTTCTTGCCTTGGTATAGACAGGCCAACTTGAGACAAAGCAAACAGCAAATATTTTGACCACGCCAGTCTGTCCCACACGTGACCTGTTTTGCTTTGAGTTACCCGAGATCTGATGACGTCACAGGGCTATCCCCCCGGCCTCCAAGCAGGATCACAGCTGATGGGAGTTTAAGGATTTCCTGAGAAAGCTTTCACAACTTCTGTAACCACCGCTCGTGTTTACAATAATTACTGTTAGGAAATCCCTGTCTGTATTTCATCCGAATGCCTCTTGCCCTAAAGTTTCTTGATTCGAGATGGAGATGAAGATGCTAAAATAAGAAGTCTGGGCTGCCAAACGCAAATGATGTTATGACAGCTCTGAATCATGTCTGTCTATCCCACGGCCAAAGTGACTTACTTGTTAGCAACAGAGAAAAACGCCTAAATATCCCTAGAAGAGAGATTCAATTAGATTTTCGTAGACCGTTAGCTCACTGCCAAGTTCTTTGCCCTTGCTACTCAAGTGTGTTCTGTGGACCCAGCAACATCACCTCAGAGCTTGATAGACTTGCAGGACTGAACCAGACTCTGCATTTGAACACACTTCCCAGGCATTTCATAGGCAGGTTCATTTTGAGAAAAGCGCTGCCTCAGGTCACCCTAGGGCCATCTAAAAGTGGGTGGGCAGTGGCAGGTACAAGATATTTGAAATGCTGTGAGCCTCAGCAAGTGGTTAGGGAGACCGAACTGGTCCAACAGGAACCGGATTTTCTCTGGAAGTTCCAGGTGGCCCCCAAGTCACGCAGAGTGATTCATTCAACCGAATTCAGAGACAATGTGTTGTTTCCTGGTAGTGTGGTTGATGAGAGGCCCTGGGGGGACCCGCCCCTGGTGCTGAAATGCCCTTGGGTGGAGAGCAACTTCCCCTGGGCAGCACCAGAGGCCAAGGAGCGTCAGCCTCCCCTCCCCAACAGTGTGGACAGCGTGGTCCTGGGCCTCTTAGTCCGGTCCCTGAGGGCCCTTGTTCTCTGTGGGTGGTTAGGATGACTCTCAATTCCTTCTGGATTGAGCCTCAAGATGAGCAGGGACGAGGCTGTTTGAGCACCTCAATTAAAAGCTCTGGTGGAACAGAAAGTCCAGATCCAGGGGTTCTGAGAGCTTTGCCCACACTGCGTGGTCAGCTTCTCCAGGCCAGTGACCCCCGCCCTCCGCCAGAGAGGCGTGTGACACAGACGCCAGACCCAGCCCAGCAAAACAAAGGCATTTGTTTTATTATTGCTTTCTTGAGGAGTGTTTCAAGGCACAAAACCCAGGCCAGAACCAAGTCGTTTCCCTCTGTCTTCCCTGGGGCTGGTCCTCCCACAGAATCAGACAAATGGACCAAGTTCATGGACCGCTGAAAGCATATGGTTTGTAAATACTGTAAAATCAAACATTACTTTTGGCTTTTATTTACTGTAACCTGTTCACATCACCCAGCACCGAAACAGCTTATCCGGGCTCCTTGGCCTTTGTTCTTTTGTCTTGGTTCCTGCAGTGTCTTCTCTGTCCTGGTTCCTCCTGCCCACCGGCCTCTGTCCCTCCTGCCTGTGCCTCATCTGCCCCCAACTTGTCACTCCAGTGTCTTCCTCACCTGCCCCACTTAACCTCCCGTCCCTCTTCCTCCCTTCGGCCTCTCACGCTGCTCCTGGATCTTTTGAAATGTCTCCGATCCCTTCTCCCTCCTGCGCTTTCATTTCCAGAGACCGCTCCCCACTCGCTGGACTCCCCCCTGCCTCTCAGGCTATTTTCTCTTCCCTCCCAAGACCCACCGCAGAGTCTTTTCTTTTTCTCTTTTTCTCTAAAGGCGACATGGGGATCAGAGAATGGCAGATTTCAGAGTCAACAGGCCATAGCCTACGTTACACTGACAGTTACTTCTGAGTCAGAAACTCTTCCTTCTTACGTCACCTTGGGCGATGGCTGCCCCGTCCCTCCTCAGAGCAGGAAGGGCTGGGAAGAGGACAAAGCAACAGGTCCCCACCCACCCCGGAGCTCCTTCACCAACACTTCCGCCAGAGCCCTTTCCTTCTGGTCTCAGTATACCCGCCCACCACCCCTCCCAGGCGCCCTCGGGGCGGACACGTTTGTTCTGGCTCCCCTAAGACACTGAGCTTCCTTCTCCAGTGTCCCTGCTCCCCGGCCAGCCTGATCTGCGCTTCACGTGCCCAGGCTGAGCCCTGGGAGACACGAGTCTGTTTTGAGGTGAAGGAGAGACAGTGGCCGTGGGGTTCCTTCCCAGGTACAGCTCGTGGGGCGAGGAGGCGCCAGCGGTGGCCCAACAGTCGGAGGGAACAGGAAGCTCTCTCAAAGCCAGCTGCCACCCAGGGTCATGGCCAATCAATCAATCCATCAGTCGCTAAGCAGTGCTCTTGAGGAGTGGGCTTCTCTCTGTGTTGCTGGGCAAAAGCATCTTCAAAACACAGGAAACCAAGAGGGAAAACAAATAGAGCCCTGAAGAGACATCCCTGTAACCATAAAACAGTGGCTCTGAAATCTGCCATTCTCAGCCGGGGCTTCTCCGGGCGCTTTACAGAGTCTAGGATGCTGCTTTCTTGGTTGCTGGGGAAACAGATGTTACACTCAAGTAAGCCAGTGGGGGATTTGTGAAAAACCACTCTGTTTCCCAGTGCTCGGTTCTCACAGGGCCTGCATTTCTCCACCTCAGCCACAGGGAAGAGAATTAGTTGGGGAATGTTCGCTTGAGGGAGAGGAAGGTCTCAGGTGAGCATCGGCCAGGGGACTAGTCTTGCCCAGGCCCCGGGACGCCCCCTGCTCCAGCCCTCCCCTCACATCCCCTCCCGCTCCCAGCTCAGAGCTGCACCCTCATCCTCCAGCCGGCAGTGCCCACCCCGCGGGGAGAGGAGGGCAGCAGCCCCGCGCACCCTCGGAGGGGGCGGGGAGCAGGACATGCAGGGAAACGAGAACATGCCCCGCCAAGTCCAATCCCACCCTGTTTTCCACATCCAACACCAGGTGTGCATCCCGCTTAGCTCCTCTCAGAATTCCCAAGACGAGGAGGGAGCAGTGCCGACTTAAGGACAGGAGGCATTTCCGTATCATTTCCCTGCATCCCACTTCCCAGTGCCCCCACTGCCTTCTGCACACCCGCTGAGGGGAGCAGAAAAATAAGTATGAATATAATTCTCCACCTGAGTTCCTTTCATATCAACTAAGTAACCAACTAACTTGCCAATAAATTACTATTATAAATGTGTGGATACGTAGGCATATATATGTGTGTGCATATGTATATATACACACATATATATATATATATATACACACACATATATATATGTATGTGTAGTTCCAGATTTTCTTCCTTGCTCCGTCACTTGCAGGCAGCTTCAGACAAAAGCTTCCGAGCCCTCCAGAAGGGCCTCATCGGATCACGGGGGCCACGTAGTTGGCAGGGAAGAGGCCCAGCTTGTTGTGCAGGCGGCCGGTCCACCAGGATGGGTTGGAGCTGTCCAGGACCTCAACCACCTCTCCGCAGTGGAACCCCAGCTCATCATCTTCGAGAGCCTCAAAGTCGTACAGCGCCCGGGCCCACCGCACTCGCTGCTGGGGGAAAACACAGAGAGAGGTCCTGCTGAGCTGGGGCCGGCCGAGCTGGTTTCTGAGCCACAGGCACACGGAAGAGGATCTGCTGGCCCTGGCACCAAGACAAAGCTCGCCGTGAGCTGCCTGCCCTGAAGGCTGACGGGTGGCTCTCCAGAGACATTTCAAGCCCCATTGCAACTGAAAGCAGACCCGGATGCCCAGCTCTGAGCGACCGAGATGTAATTCTCCAAGGCTCCAAGAGGATCCTTGAGAACTACCCTCTCTACATCAATAGGTGGTCTTTTTATTTTCTTCAAGTGACAAACAGAACGCAGTGTGCCCAGACTAACAGCCCTCGATGCCAGCGCAACAGATCTCCCTCTGCTCGAATTGCAGTCAGGAAATGTGAGGATCGGGCGAGGCCCGACAGCCAAACTGAGAAGGGCAGGCTGGATCAGCTCTCCGGGGAACTCTTGCCCCACCATCACTCGCTGGGTTCCCACCACCTCTGTGCGCAGTTTGACGTCTCTCGTGGAGGACCAACCGTTTCTCTACTTGACCCCTTGGCCTCCTCCACTGAGCCCAGACAGGGAAGTTCACATACCCCGGCTGCTTGGAGTTGCACGGGGTCTGTGTGTCTCCGGTGCATGAGGGCGGCATTCATTTCGCTGCTGTTGCCTATGCCACAGTGCCCGTCGTTTATGTCCAGGCTGCCTCCACGGCGTTCCTAGAAACAGATGTGACAGAAGAGCCATCACCACATCGCCGGAAGCGTCCCTCACAGGCTCCCCCAGCACCTTGCTCTGATGCCATGGACACAGCCCGTGCTCCAAGGATACTTACTGCTGAGGACAACAAACCCTAGATAATGGAGAGAGGGAAAAGGATGACAAGCAGACCTTAGATTGTGAAGATGATGCCAGATTTCATTCGTTCAACCAAGGAATATTTATCTGGCACCTACCATGTGTCTAGTACTGTCTTGAGGATATGTAGCTGGAAGGAGAAGGCCCCTATCTTCATGGAACATCAGTTTCAAGGGGGAACCATACACTTTTAAGTGAGGAGTGAGCATAGAGAAGAGTGTGTAAGTTGGCCTGGGTGATCAGGGAGCAGATGATGCTTGAACTCCAGCTTAAAGAGGAGTAAAGAGATATGGGAACATATGTATATGTATAACTGATTCACTCTGTCATACAGCAGAAACTAACACACCATTGTAAAGCAATTATACTCCAATAAAGATGTTTAAAAAAAAAAATAAAGAGGAGTAGAACTGACGAAGAAAGGGCATTTCAGGCAGAGGGGACAGCATATAAAAAGCCTCAAAAGCATGAGAGAAAACGCAGTGAAAAATTCTGGTAACTAAAGGGAGTGCAGTGTTGCCAGAATGTATGTTCACGTGGCGCGGTAGCAGGGGATGGGGCTGGGGAGACAGATAGGGGCAGCTCACAAAGGACTTTGTATGCCCTGCTGCGGAATTCAGGGATGATGTTATCTGGCTGTATTGTTACTCTGGGCAAGCCATGTAAAATCCCATCTGGAACAAGGTAGATAAATAAATAAATAAGCAAGGCTCCATTTCTGGTGCTCATGTGTTTTTCTTGTAGATCTTGACAGCCAGATGGGTTAAAGGGCATGAAAAGATTTGGAATTGTGCTGATAGGAAAATGAAACAATTGTTCACTGAGTCCTCAGGGTAAGAGAGAGAGAGAGAGAGAGAGAGAGAGAGAGAGAGAGAGAGAGTGTGTGTGTGTGTGTGTGTGTGTGTGTGTTTTCAAGCAGGGAGCCATTTAATTCACAGAGACTTCTTCGCCAAGAGCAGTTTCCATATTTCTGCCATCTGGGGGTCCAGGATCTTCTATATGGGCCCAGTGAGAGCTGATGGGGCCAGGCCTGGATTGGGACGTTCCTCCCCAGTCCTGGACCCAAAACAGGCCCCCAGCGTTTATTTGCTTTGGTTGTTTCCGGCACTGTGGGGAGTTTTCACACACTAAGTGGCAGTGGGGACAAGGTGACTGAAGCCTGGGGGGGAGAGCAGGTCCTCCTCCCCACCTCGCTGTGCCCCACTTCATTCTTCCCGGATACCTGATGAAAATGCTGCTGCTGCAGGTACCGCTGCTGTGGTGGCAGTGGTGCGGGGGCAAACTGCGAGGGAGGGGGCGGGGGGTGATCCGACAGCTTCCGGTTCATCGAAGGCCGGATTTCTTCTCCCACAGTCCCACTCAGGGGTGGGCCTCCCTGGGACCTCCGGTCCAGGCTGTTGCCCCGCTGACCCTGGGAGAGAACAGAGATGATGCGGATTCACCCTCCTCAAGCATCTCCTGGCCCCGCCCCGCTCTTCTGGCAGCTGTTCCCAGACTTAGCTCGTGACAGCTCCAAGAAACAGCTGATGGGGTGAGGGCCGCTTAAGGAGAATCGATGGTTCAGACCATTACATTTTCAAAGTGGCCGCTGCATGCTCAGATTCTCCCAGTTTGGGGAGTTTGGATCTCTGGTTCACAGACTTTCCACGTGGTACCCAACTAGCCCCTTCCTAGTGGGCTTGTTTTTCTCTGTGTAATCAAGCTTAAATGTTCCATTTTACCGACACAGTGCCACCCCTCCTTATCGCACGTTGCCACACTGCTGGACATCCTATCCTCCAGATAAGCTCTGCTATTGACTTTGCATGATTTTGAACTGTCATTTATAGCCTGGTGATAGAGACCCAAACAGCAACGCTCTTGCAGCACCATGGAAACCAGGCCTGCTGCTGGGCACGTTGGGAAGAAACAAGATCTTTCTCCTGACTGCTACCACAACCTCGTGACTCAGAGACACTTTCTTGTTATTTTTATCTAACAAACAATTACACAGGGCCCTCGGCTTAGTATATGCCAGGCACTGGTCTAAGCACTTTGCAAAATGAACTCATTAAATCCAGTTTAATGCAGTTTTATATTTCCTCTATCACCTCAGCCTGCACATCCTAATAAATGAATACCTCTGTCCATTTCCTGGTTAAAAGAATTTACAAGGTGGGGGGGTTAACCTTTGTTTATCTTTCTGAACTTCTGTGTGCATTTGAGAACACTCTTTCCTCCTTTGACTGTAACTTCTCAGGCTTAAAATCAGCCCATTACTTGCAAGGGATGGTTTTCTTTACTTTCCTGAAGCACATGTTGCTTTGCAAGTCTCAATGCCTTTTCAAATAACCTGTTGCTGGGATTTCAACTCTTCTAGTCAATGCTTGTTCCTGTAATACCCATCTCCTATAACCATGTTATTTACTTTGAAACATATTGTATAGATTGTGTGTGTGTGAATTTACTTATGGAGGCTAGTTAACATTTCCTTAGTGCCGACTGTGGACCAGACCCTGTGGCAAGGGCTGTAATGATGTCTCATTTATCCTCACAACAGCCCAATGAGGGAGGCATTATAGTTTCTCCATTCTATGGATGAGAAAAACCGATACTCAGAAAGTTTTCGTCTCTTGCAATGAAATCAGGTTTTAAAGAAAGCCAGGTCTGTCGGACGCATTTTCTTTAAAACAATACTTCATATCCCAAACTGTTTCAAGAGCAAGAATCCCACCTCCAGTTTTCTCCTCCAATGCCCCCTGCTTCTACCCTCCCCCACCCCCAAATTCGGTCACAAAGCTCTACCTGCTGCATTAGTCCTGGACTCTAGGCTCTAATATCCCCACGTATAGTGCCCTCCCATCTCCCCCCCACCTTCATCCTTGGGCAACTCCTGAGCTAGGCTGAAAACGGTGACATAGTAACATCTGTGAATAACAAAATAAGAGCATCCATAATAAGAGCCCATGTGTACTGAGTGCTTGTGGCGTGATTAGGAATGATGCAAAGGAATGGGGATACATTGTCTTCTCTAAACTTCACACCATCCTATGAGGTGGCTGTCGCTATTATCTCAATTTTAATGGATGAGGAAACTGAGCATTAGAGAACTTTCCAAAGTCACATAGCTGGGAAGTGTTAAGCTAAGATTTAAACTGAGATCTCTGCCTTTCAGAATACGCAGGGACCTGCCCATCAGATGCATGGTCTTGGTGGTTCGTGTTTGACCCGAGGTGCCCAGAATCTCTGGACTGGGGCCGACGGGGACCTGCAGCATACCTGTTCCTCCCGGGTCCTGTCCCTCAGAAAGATCTGCTTCTGTTTGGAGATGGAAGTCGTCCTGTAGTAGTCCACCAGCTTGTTGAGGGATGGAAACTTCTCTGTCCACAGGAAGTAACTACCCTTGTTGTCTTTCATGACTTTGAAGTGCTGAACGTCATCCTCATGCCTAGGGATCAAGGCAAATCCAAACTGTCTATTACTTGGTGACCATGTCCTTGCCTCCAGGGCTGACTGCATCCAGGGATGCTGGAGTTCTGTTTGGGCAGGAAGCAGAGGTATGGGTGGCTGGCCCATCCCTGGGCAGGTGGGCTGGCCCAGGCGAACTCCAGGGGGAGATTTGTGGGAGGGACGGCTTCGGACACAGGCTGAGCTAGAGGGGATTTTTTTTTTTTTTTTTTTAGCATGAGGAGAAGGTAATCTTCCTTCTGACACTGGAACTGACCTTGTATAAGAAAAAAATGTTCCCAGTGCTTCAAACACTACAAGGTCAAGGACTTTTTTTTACAATGTTTATTTGAAACATGGCAACACCTGAGAACCTACCAGGCTAAGGACTCTGCCAAGACTCGGAGGAGAGGAGTTTTTCAAGCCCTCGTTACCTGTCTGTTCACAGAAAATAGTTTGAACCAGCTCCTTTAAGCCCATGAACTACCCTGAGAAATCTGCCACGCTTTGTTCTCTACATAATGGGTATCTCTTGGTCTTGTTTGGCATAAATAAGGTTACAAAGTATTTTGAGCTTTTGGGAAAAAATGTGCTGAGCCTCAAAGAGGTGGAGGGGCCTTGTCAAGGTCACTGTGAGTGAGTGGCACAGCTGAGACAGGGACCCGGGGTCTCTGATTCCAGTCTAATGAGCTGGGCCTGTCACACCATGCACACGTGCTAACTTCTTTTGTTTTTTATTATTATTTTTTTTCATGCTAACTTCTTTTAGATCAGCACCTTTGACACCAGCTGGGCTCACAAGTGATGGAGCATGTTTGTACCGGGGATGGAGAAATTGGATTTTATTCATTGGAAAGAGGGGACCGGGCCTTTACTAATAGCTCCAGCCTTTTTCCATCACCAAGTCATTCTCGTTGGGATGTCAAGTTTTTTTTTTTTGTCAAATGGATACACATTTATGTCTAAAAATAAACTGGCGTTAATGATACAAGTTGCCTGACGCAGAAGAAAGGTCACAAACTTAAAGCATGTTGAAGAGTAAAGATACCTCATTCTTAGGGATGGATTTTGTGGTCCGTGTTCAGAGGGGACAGGAATTCTTTTTTTAAAAATTTACTTATTTTATTTATTTATTTATTTATTTTTGGCTGCGTTGGGTTTTTGTTGCTGAGTGCAGGCTTTCCTCTAGTTGCGGTGAGTGGGGTCTACTCTTTGTTGCGGTGTGTGGGCTTCTCATTGCCGTGGCTTCTCTTGTTGCAGAGCACAGGTTCTAAGCGTGCAGGCTTCAGTAGTTGTGGCACATGGGCTCAGTAGTTGTGGCTCATGGGCTCTACAGCTCAGGATCAGTAGTTGTGGTGCGCAGGCTTAGTTGCTCCGCGGCATGTGGGATTTTCCCGGACCAGGGCTCGAACCTGTGTCCCCTGCATTGGCAGGTGGATTCTTAACCACTGTGCCACCAGGGAAGCCAGGAGACAGGAATTCTGATCTTCCTTCTCATCTTTTGTGTGGGTCTCTGCTCATAGCCAAGTGAACCCATGCAGTGACCTCTGCTTAACTACCTTGGGGGTCGTAGCCAACACTTTGGCAATCATTGCTTGCTCTTCGCCTTTTGGCTGTGGTCACTCACATATGCTTTCTTCAGTGCAACACCACATGGCTCAACTCACAGCCATCACTCCCCACATCGGGGTGAGGAGGAGGAAATATTCTTGTGATATAATTATTCATCCACCACCTCTTAGTCAAAGAACTCAGAATGAGAAACATTAACCCTTTCACTCCCATGTGCTGAGAGGATGGATGTCAGGGCTGTAGTGGGTCATCTGGGTGCTGGAGAGAGAGTGGCTGGACCACTGTCTCGAGTTCTGAGAGGGACAGAGAAAGGGTGTAATTCAGGGCTCCAGACTCTAAAGTCTAGTATTTCAGACCCCTAACAAATGCTAAGTGATAGAACTACAATTAGCTCTTAATTATCTGTGCCCATGACAGAAAGCAGACGTATAAATAAATAAAAATGATTCTGCTTTGGAATATATTATGCTACATTTCTGCAGAAGAGGTAATACTGATTACAGTAATAATCACCATCACGAGAAGCTGCATGGCCTCAACAGCAGGGGAAGACTGTGGCAGACGTCAAGGCTGATCGTTTTTTGTAGAATTCAATTTAATCAAGGAACTAGAAACCCTAATTCCTCACTGAAAAAGCCAGACTCAGCAACATCATGCAAACCAAAGGCACCAAGAAATGCCTTTCAGTTGAACAATTTGCTTGGTCTTGCCTCGAATTGTGGCCCTTAAGAAATAGGTTTGACTTGCAAGATTTATTAATAGAGCAAAATCTCATTAATTAAGACCTAACAAGTTTAGAATTTGTGATACATCAATATTGGCCTGAGCTAAAATTTACCATCACCCAAGATATGAAAAAGAAAGCTTTAGTTAAGGGAAATGAAGAGTTTAAGCCAGCCTGCAAGGGCAATGCTTAGGAGACCAAGCTATTCTTGAGCACGTTGGGGGCACAAATGCACACAAATGGTTGACCCATTATTTTTAAGTCCTTCCTACTTATTCCTTACAGGACACTTTCTTTCTAAATAGTAAAGTGGCCTCCGTTTATTACCCGAGTTTGGATTTATGAACTTAAAGCTGCACGCCTTTCAGATTATATTGCAGAATCCAGACAGCACTTCCGGTCAGGTAACTTGACAGGTTTCACTGTACGGGTTGCCGCGCCTCCCCCTGTACTGCTATCACCATAATTCTTGCACTTTCACATGTGGTCACCAAGTCCGATGTGTGACTTGAGATCCCCAACACGCTGACCACATGCCGTGTGTTCAGACTTGGGGCTTCTGCGTGTGGGGCTGTGTCGTGTTAAACTGAATCACTTCCTCCCGGGGGTGCTTCACTTCCTCCCGGGGGTGCTGCACATTAACGAGCCTTTGCTGTCACGGCCCCCCCACCCCAGGACTCCTGGGCTCTGCTCTGTTCCTGTCAGTTTTGCTGCATTACGGGGCATAGAGGTAGCCTTTCGTTTTGTGCAGCCACTTACAACTACAGATGTGTCCTACGGCGGTGACTTGGGGTTTTGATTTTTCTCTACCCTTCTTCAGACAAGCATCAGTAGTAAAAGAAAAGGTTAAGATCGCAACCCCAAGACGAATGTGGACAATTGGGAATTCTTTTTTCCTTCTCCATTCCCACACCTTCCACAGATACTCATCCAGCACCTACTGGGTACAGGGTGCTGTAAAAGGCACAGAGACAAAGTTGATAAAAATCCTCTCTTTCCAGAAGCACCTGGGCTGGAGTGGGGAGGCAGATGAATGCACATGTAATTTGGGCCACAAACTAAGGAGTTCTGTACGTGTGTTACGGAAAGAAAATGCACAGCATCACAGTTGATAAGATGCCTGGGCCCCTTGTCCGCCATGCTCCTGAGGAATAGGTCATGTTCAAGAGGTCACCTTGCTGCTTTAGTGCTTTAGTAGGTCAGGGAGGAGTCAGGAACAGCCGGTACCTGACGGATATGGAGAAGTCCCCTGGGGAGCTCTGGCTGGCCCGGATGATGAAGCAACCAACCTCCTTGCCCATCAGCAAGCTCTCTGCCTGGTGTCGTGAGAGGCCTTCGTGAAACCATCTATCAGGTGAGATAAAAGCAGAGGATCTTGGTGAGACGCCAGAGTGATGGTAGGGGTGAGGGTAGGGAGGGAAGGAAGTAGGGGAGAGATGACCCAAAGGGAGAGAGGCTGGGGACTGCTCAGCAGAGAGCAGGCAGAGACCAAAGAGGGGCCAGGTGCTTTTGAAACTAAACAAACGCTCCAGCAGTTTGCAGGCGAGGCAAGTGAGTGTTCCCCTTGAGGCACCGCCTGTCCCGTCCCCCCAGGAGAAGTCTCTCTCCTGCTTGGAAATCCTGAATCATGGAAATGTGCCACTGCACCAAATGGGACAGCGTGGGAGTGACTCACTGCGGGGAGCGGCCGCCTGCCGGCAGCTGTAAGAGGGATGTCTCCAGAAAAGAACTGCAGGGACAGGGACCCCTCGGGGCACTGGGGGCAATGGGCAGGGCCTTGGGTGCTGGCTCTGGGCTGAGACCTTGGTGGCCGGGAAAGAGTGTCACAGCCCAGGGCCCCTGGGTGGCGTGGGGCGGGAGCGGCTGTGCTCCGTGCCTGGCAGAGGCTGCAGGGCACCCAGGGAGGCCCGCACGCACACTTGGAAATAAGCGAGGCTGGCAGCAGCCAGAGAGAGGCGTCTACACAGCCAGCTCCTGGGCCCCCTCCAAAAACCAGGCTGGAAAATAATCTTTACCCTGGAAAAGAAGAAACCAAGGAGAAACTGCTCTTTCAGGCTGGCAGCCTTTGGAAGCATTGCTGCAGGGGGTACAGCGTATGTGAAAAAGGCCAAACACTTGCACAGGAGCAAGTCAAACAGTGGCTACAGCCACGGGGCAGGAGGCCAGAAACCTCTCTTAACCATAGCGAAGCGGAACAAGTGTTTGCAATCCCTCAGCGGTCAAAGGGGGGGCGGTGTCCTTTTGCTGCAAGGTGGCTGCTCTAATTGCCACCCCTGGAAAGCCAGTATGTGTGTCCCTTTAAGATGAAGGTCCAACAGGCCACAGCTTTGGATTCCTTTGTGAGCAGTTCCCCATGCTCTTTGGAATGTAGGAACTGAACAGACAGGGGTGGCGGAAGAATGTCCTTCCTCCAGACCCGGGACTGCAGGGGAAGGTTGGTCGGGCTCTGAGGGGCCGGAAGCAGAGGGTTTCTGCCAGTCATCTGCCTGGAGATCCTGCCAGAGTATTTGCCATACAAACCTACAGTGCTGATGAGTGACCACCACAGGAAATGTAAAGGGGAGGGGAAGAGAATGGGACCCCTCCGCAGCAGCCGTCCTCAGAGGAGATATCTCGGAAGAGGCAGCAAACAGTGAGGGGACTGTTTAGAAAATACACGCTTGTCCTCCATCTGGAATTTGATAAGTGACTTCCCTCAAGACTTGCAAAAATGTCCACACACTGCCTATGAAACGAGTGCCAGGTTTTCCTATTACACATCATTCCAGAAGCTATTCATTCATCGCTAACAGCTTTTATTAAACATCTACTGTGTGCTGGGCCTCCTTCTGGGGATATAGCGGGTACAGTGGTGAGCAGCACAGACAAGGACCCTCGTGGAACTTCTTATATTCTAGTGCGGCAGGGAGAGACGCACCATAAACAACAAAGTAATTAGAATATTAAGTGTGTCAGCTGATGTAAGTGCTGGGGAGGAAATGAAGACAGAGGAGAGATGGGGAGGGGGAGTCATTTAAAATATGGTGATGGGGAGGGTCTCACTGGGAGGGTGACATTCTAACTGTAAAGGAGATGGGGGAGGCGAGGAGAAACCGGCAAAGGAGCCGGGGAAGGAGCAGCTAGGGAGGTGGGAAGAGAACCAGGAAGAAGGATGTTCTGGAAGCCAAAGGAAGAAAGTGTTTCCACGGGAGGGAGAGATTCCCCACATCGAATCGTGCTGACGTGATGGCCGACGATCGGCCACTGGGACCAGCAGTTCACGGTGACCTTGAAGTCGTGTGGGTTCCGGGGAGAATGGCAGGAGAGGACTTTAGGATGGCAAATATAACGATTCTTTTGAAGAAGTGGAGTCGTAGCTGGAAGGGGGTTTGGAATCAAGGGTTTTGTTGTTTGGTTTCGCTTTTTGGTTTTTGGTAACATGGGAGAAACTGCGGCATCTTTGTTTGCTGCCGGGAATGATCCAGCAGAGAGGGAGGCAAGTTGATGCGCGAGAGAGGGGAGAACTTCTGCTCGAAGCGCAGACGGTTCTTTCCAAACAGCTGCAGGAAAGGCAGTGTCTGCGCAGTTGCAGGATGTGGGTGGATGCAGCGAGTCAGGTCGGGTGGGGTCGAGGGGCTTTTCTGGGGGCCTCCGCTGTCCTGGAAGCCAGGCCATCTGCCGAGAGCGCGGTGGAAGAGGGGCTGCAGGTGTGCCGTGCTCACCTAGAAGATGACAGGGCAGCCTCAGGGGCCCTCTGGCTGAGGTCAGTGGTCATTCTATTGGTTCAGTGGTCAGTGCTGGTTCCTCACCAGAGTCACCAATACCTAACAAACCTTTGCTCTTCGGCTAGACCCTGATCCTCACACCACGTTAGATTTCTATCTCACACCTGTGGTCAATTCTTGAGACGCGCGAGACCCAATCTCAATTTTTCGTTTCCTCTTTATGGAGGGAATTTCCCTGACCTCTCTCACTGGTGCGAACGTGGTTTCAGGAAGGCCGAGAGCTTCGCCCTCCTGGTTGGGATGGAGGGTGGGTTGGGAGATAAAAGAGAAGACCCCTGAAGGAGCAGCTGTTGAGGTGGAGTGGCAGAGAGCGCCCCCCGCGCCCCCCCCCGGAATTCTTGGAAACCCCATGGTTACAATTATACATGATGTTAGTTTATAAACTTAAAATAGGTGATTCTTGCCCATGGTATAACATTCAAACGAGAATGCTGTGCGATGCAAATCTCCCTCCCAGCCCTGGCCTTCAGCGGCGTGGTTCCTTCTCCAGAGGCAACCATTTTTGACAGCGTCTAGGCTGCATCGGGATAATTTTAGTGGCTGCTGCAGTAAAGGGGAGTGTGTGGGACAGACCCATCTCAGCAGGCTGGAAATACTTACTCAGGAAACTTGATGTCTATAAAATTCTTGGGCACATATCCTTCTTGGCTCCTAAGCTCCGCCTTGAACCACTCCTCTTGGTTACTTAAGATCTACAGAGAGGAGAAGGAAGGACAAAGACACTGTGGGGAGGACGCCAAGAAGCGGGAGAAAGGGGTTGCAGGGCAAAGAAAGCGCTTTGGGATTTAGAGGAAAATAAGCCGAAGAAGCCACACAGCCGCTCGAGTGGGGAGCGGCTGGCTTGTCTTTGGAGTTTGGCTTCCCTTGACCCCAAGCTATTTCTGTCCACGTGGGCCACCCACTCATATGACCCCACCCTGGCGTGACCTCCCAGACTCAGGGCTCAGGGGCTTCCCTGAACCCCTTTTCTCCTTCTGTTTGGGAGATTCATGTCCCAGATCTTAGCACTTTAAGCTCCTTATCTAGGCAGGTAGTTAGTTTCTCCTTCTCTGCCAGGTAACAAGGAACCTTTTATAATTTTAATTTGCTCTTCCTTTTTTACACCAGCAGATTAAACCGTAAACATCAAGTGGGAGCAGCTTTGAAAACAGTAACTCTTGGTGTTCACACTCCATGTTTTCCCAAACAGTTTGGACATAACTCAAGATACCTGGAATGCCTTTGCTCAACTTGCTTTTAGACCCAGATCATAGGCAAAACCAGAAGTTCTGTCTCATTACTGTAGGGTCTTACCTCGACCACGACCTCAAATGTCATCACCTGCCCTGATTACTCATATGACCCTCCAAACGTGGCTCTATGCGGCTTCTGGTTATTTCAGAAAATCTTTTACCATCAAAAGACAAATATTTGCCCCCCTCCCCCCCACCCCCCACTGAGAATGTTTCTAAAATATGTAGCGCAGACTCAACAATAATTCAAAATGAAGATGGCAGAACAAGAAGATGGGAAGAAACTTGGCGACGTCACGGAGCCGCTGAATTAGCCACCCAGGAGCCCTCCTACTTCTGGACTTTGCAGGAGAAATTATAAATCTTCTGTTGTCGTTTAAGCCAATTTTAGTTTCTGTTTCTTGTAGCTGAAAATGTCATGCAATGATAAAGAGGAAAGCAGAAGATGGCTAGGAAAGGTTGCCCAGAGGAGAGGCCATCTGGGTTGCCCAGGCAATGAAAGGAGCTACCCAGGCGAAGTCTGATGGCAAAAGAACTACTTCCGGGGAGTGAGGAAGGAAGGTGCGTTCTGGGGACAAAACACCTCAGTCAGGGGGCAGTTTAGATTGTGACTCCAGGAGTAGAGAGAGGGGAAACCAGGGGCACAGGGCCTTGTAGCCCACGTTGAAAAGTCTGGATTTTTATCTTGAAACGTATGGGGAGCCATGAAAGGATTTTCAGCAGGGAAACAGCACAGTGAGAATCAGAGTTAAGAATGGCATGCTGTATCAGAGCGTGAAGATGGATTGGTAGGTAAAGTCAGGGGAGAAAGTGTAGGAAGACGCGCGTAGCCATCTAGGCAAGAGACGAAGGGGATCTGGCCTGCGAACAGGTGAGGACAGATTTCAGAGGAATCAGGAAGCACAAATGGGCAGGACTTCCTGACTGTTCGCAGAGCCTAGGGAGAAGGGGGATTCTGGGATGGCTCCGGATTTCTGGCTTGGGAGACTGAGTGGGTGGCGATGCCTTTACTAAAATAGAAAATACAGGAGGAGGAGCAGGTCTGAGGGAAAACTCACAGACTTCAGATCGCCTTTAGGGGAATCAAGTTGCCCCGGGACGCTCTGAGAAGGAAGGCTTAGCGAGCGTTGGAGATGTGTGTCGGGCTCAGCGGAGAAGTGGGGGCTGGAGCTAGATTTCGGAGTCGAGTCATCCAAAAGTGGGTGGACTTGAAGCCTCTGGTTTCTCCCTCCCAGAGATGGGAAGAGAGCTGAAGAGAGCTAAGTAATTGAGAAGCAGGGTTGACCTATTTCTAATATCACTCCTGAGTTTTGGATGAGAAGGCCTGGGATCTAGCTTGGTCCTGTCACTAGCTCTCTGACCTCAGGCGAGTCAATTACCATCTGCAAAATGGGGGCAATAAAAACTGGCCGGCACCTCACGGAGCTGATGCAAGGATCAAATGTGCCCTGGTACCTGGATGTCCTTCAGAGAGGCTGTGTTTTTAAATATAATTCTGTGAAATGTGATATTCTTATGAGGGAGAACTCCAGCTCTGAAGGACACGGAAGGGTTTATAAGTTCTTTAAAGTGTTATATTTGTATGTTTTGAATGTAATCATGTGTTCTGAAGAAATAAAAGTGTGTCCCATGTTTGAGTTCTAGAATTGCTGAGAAAAGAAAACTCTATAGTTTCTGACATCAAATATGACTGTCGGCATCACTAAGGGCGTGTGGGTACGTGTGTGGTGAGGGGCCTGTGGGGAAGGTGGGAAATCTAGGTCCAAGGAAGAACCAGGGAGCTCAGCAGCAGGGCCTGCCTTCACATAAGGAACACGGGGGCATTTCACTCTGCGCCATCTCCCCCAAGTTTAAAGACTTAGGAATTCCCTTCTCCCGTCGCATGGGAAGGCGATGTGCGGCTTGGGTAGCAGCTGTCAAATACCGGGGTGAGCAGGGATGAGGTAAAAGAGGCCATTTGGAAATCGATCCTGCACGGTAAAAACCACACTTCGCACTTAGCTCTCTGACCCCAAACCGGCTGTAATTTTAGTAATCGTGGCTCATACCCATCTACCCCCTCTAGCAACCAAAGATTGTCCCACGATGCCAGCCATTTTCCCCACCACCTGGTGCTCGGTCAGCCTGAGATCGTGTTCCCAGAGAGGCGCATTTATAGGCTTTCTGTGGTGTATAGAAGGCAAGGTTTTAAAAAGATCTCATTTTCTGCAAAGAAGAGTCTTTGGGGGGAGGTGGTTTCCTCCTGCCGTTGTTGGCTCAGGGCCCATACTTCCTCTTCCTCTCATCTCTCCATCTCCTCCGTCCCCCTATCTCTTTGCCCCATCGTGCAAAGCTGGGCAAGTTCAGCCTAAACGCATGAGGTTTTACCCTTAGCTTTGCTGTGACTTAATTCTTACAATGTTGCCTACCGGAATCATTTTCTGGGTTACATGGCCTGAGAATAAGTTAGACGTGGGAAGAAGACAAAATGTACGGTTGGGTGAATTTTAAAATTGGATGAAATTTTAGCTGTTAGAGGCATAGCAGAAATGTGAAGTGCTGAAGAAGTTAATTACGTAGGTCTAACTCTGGGGGCTTTTCGGTTGCTGTTTTAGTAGGAAGAAACGGGGTCGTGTTAGACGTATTACAGAAGCAGATAGAGATGGCCTGGGTCTAGAGACATTTTGTAATAATGACCGGCAGATTCGAGTGGGAAGTGTAAGTTGCGAGCTGTGTGCAGCTGCGGGTCCAGAGGGGCTGATACGAACACGAAACATCCAACCCCTGACTTTTGGAATGTGTCTCTCACAGGAGAAACGGGATCGAGTCATTTGGCCAGAGTTCTGTGTCCAGCGTCTTGTTCACCATTCTGGGATCAGCATCTAGTGAGCGCCTGCTGGCTGTTTGTACTTAGGTGCCAGGGATACAGAGATGAACAAGCTGGGGCCTGCGCCCCGGGGAACTCAAAGTCTGCGGGGGGCGGTTGATGGTGAGCGAGACATTTTGTGTACCTTTTAATGAAAACGTCTGTTTAGTCTTTTAGCACTAAAGGCCAAACACGAGAGAACATTCCATGAGTGAATTGCCAGGGCAGTTAAGAGCTAGCCTTGAAAACAATTTCCCCCCCAAAAAAAAGAAAAGAAAAGAAAACAATTTCCAGGACCCTGGGGCTTGTTACCCATCTCTGGAGGAGAGGGTTGTACGTGGAGACCTACAGGCAGGCCCACCGACCACCATGATACAGACCTTCTGTGAGGCTCAGCCGACAAGCCCCCTCCCCTTTCTTCTTTACCCCTGTGGCCGCAATGGATAGAATTTGAAAAGAAGGAGGGGTCTGGCTTTCTGATGGAATTCTAAATGAGTGTGCAAAAACGCAGTTAACAATTCAAGAAATATGTACTGAGCCCCTATGTGGGGCCGTGACTTGTGTTAGGTGCTGGGAATATACAAAGATGAACCCGGCAAAGTTCTGCTCTGCTCTCACACCAGCGGAGGGATCACCCATTCGTTCATTCATTGAATGTTCATCACCTTTCTGTTGTTCTGGACACTGAGGCAGGCCCGGCCCCAGCCCGCGCAGAGCTCTGGGGAGTGGAACAGCCACAATGTGCGTGGACAGTCAGGATGGCACGGGGTAAGGGCAGCAGTAGAGGTGGGTGCTCAGGGTGCAGAGAGCTGAAGCTCGGCCTGCTTGTAAATAACTGTCCTGTGAGGCCAGGGTGTGAGTGCCTTGAACAGTGTGTGTGAAATGCTGTGGGGGAGCTGAAGAGGGAGTATTTGTTCTACCGGGGTGGTCAGGAGCAGGGAGGATTAGTGAGGGTTCCCCGGTAGAGGTGGTCAAATATGTGTGTGTGAGAGAAGGGCATTCAGAATACGGGGAGAGCCTGAAAAAGGAGAGTTTGTATATTGCAGCATGACCTGGGGCATTTCATACGCAAAGATGTGTGTGTGTGTGTCGCATGTGTGTATGTATGTATATGTATATGTATGTGTACATGTTCTTGCACGCGAGCATGATGAGGTTGGGCAGTAGGCTGGGGCCAGATGGCTTAGATTTCCATCACCTGGTCATGGGGAACCACTGAACGCTTCTGAGTAAGGAAGTAATATGATCTGATTTATCCTCTGGAAAGATCCTTCTGGGACTGGTACGTAGAATGAAGGAGGAAGAGACGGGAGGCAATGAGGCCAGTCAAGGGAACATAGCAATAGTCTGAACAGTCAGAGGCAGCAGGAATTGAGCGATATTGACAATACGGTGATCATTTATTGAGCATCCGATTTGGGCTGGGACCATTACCCCTAATCCTTTCTATACCTCTGCAAGATAGGCATGGCCTCCACTTATAGATGAAGACACTGAAGCTCAGAGGGGGCATGTGACTGACCCAAGGCCACACAGCTAATGGGCTGGGACTCAGACTCAGATTTATCTGGCTCCAAAGTCCATGCTCCTTTTTATTGCACCAGACTCTTCTCCAGTGAAGAAGGGATTGCTTGGGAGATATGATAAAAGAAAAATATTCAGAGCAGAGTACAGTGTTTAGGTGTGGGACAGAGCTTCATTCAGATACAGGAGAGGGGCAGTTAGCAGTGTCTAATCCTACAGGCGTTTACTAGGGTCCTTACATTCCACATTGAGGAGATCACCAGTGGACTTTAAGGGAGTGTTGGGGATAAAAGACAGATTCCAGAGGGTTCCAGTGGCGTGAACAGGAAGTGAGGGAGTGGAGGCACCCAGCATAGAGAATTCTTCCCAGTGCTGGCAGTGAGGAGAGGAAAGAAATTAGGAGCTGAACAGAGAAGCAGAGTTGAGGAAAGTTGTTTTTTTTTTTTTTTTTTCCTTTTTCCTTTTCTGGGGAATAGGGAAAATTTAAGCCAGATAGTAGGTTCTGTTTGAAATGGGAGATGAGGGATGGGACTTGCCCCCAACCCCCCAGGGAGGTTCTCTTTTGGGTGAAAACACTGGAGAATGGTAGATAATCACATGGTCACAATACCCCACAAGGAAGGGAGGGACTGCTCACCTTGTCACAGACCCCTCTGTGACCTTGGTGAGACCCCAAGGAAGTGGAGGTCTCTTTTTCCTGGGTCAGCAGCCCAAGCAATATTTTGACCTTGAGAAGTTCCAGCATTGAAGGCATACTCTTGGCAGCCACATTACCAGACCTCTCAAGATGAGAGCAGTCAGAGGGATAAACATTGGGGGGTTAAAATTCCAGACCATGTCATTCCACCTGGGCTGTGCTCCACAGACACTTTCCGAGTCACCCTCTCACGTATGATAGGGTTCTTTCCATAGCGAGCATTTATCTTCGTGGAGAGACAATGGTGGTCTCAGTGCCACTGGGCAGTCTCAGGAGGCCCATATGGGTTGCTGAGGACAGGGGATCAGGGTATCTGAGGTGCTCTGAGGCCAGGAAGGGGGGCATAGGTGCCAGAGACTCCCCAGTGGCCTCTTGAAGGCCTCCTATGCTATTTTGCACAAAACAGGGGCTAAGATGCAGAGTGCATAAGCATGGTGCATGAAATGTGGGAGAAGTCCAAGGCCTCTTCAGCTCAGCAAGTGGCCACTACAACTCAAGTGGGGGCAGAAAAGTTGTAAGGAGCCCCTGAGTGGTTGGGTGTGCGTGGCCTTTGTTGACTCGCATCTCCTCCAGCTGACTTTCCAGGTGTCCCCATCCACACCTTCCTTCTGTAAGTTCCAACCGTGCTGAAACTCGCAATGCTGACCTAATTCTGCCTGGGTTTGCCCATCTCTGAGCTTTAGCCAAAAGCCCGTCTCACCTGCATTGTGTTCCCTGACAATTGATGTTGCCACCCATTCCTACAACTCCATCTTTCAAGGTGGGATCACTTGTCCCCTCACCTGTGCTCCTGAGCCCTCAGATAAGGACATCTATGACAGCCCTTTGGATGGATTTGTTTCCCCCTCCAGACCACGAGCATCTCAGGACAAGGATGGTGGCTTATGCCAATCGGATTTCCATCACCCGGCCTGGTAGCTGGTGCACAGGTGCTCAGAAGGAACCCTTTTGAATGAGGCAAACTTCACATTTTGAAAGGAACTGTGTGTATTTCTTGAGAAACAAAGGATGGATTGTTAGATTAACTCAGTGGCTAAACCAGAGTAACCTAAACTCTCCCCGGCTCTCCTGGGTCCCGCATCACCTACCTTCAGAACATCTCCAGCGTGAAAGCTCAGTTCATCCTCTCCCGAGGCCATGAAATCAAACTTGGCAATGGCTTCCATGTTGTAACGTGAAGCTGGAAGGGAAATAATGTGGTCATTGTGTCTTTCTGCCAGGAGGAGGGCAGTCTTAGCAGTTGGTGGAGAGGGTTCAAGGTCTCCAGGCCAGAGAGGGAGGCGTAGGCACACAGTGAGGGCTTTTGTTTTCAGAAAGAGCTGCACGAGCTGCTAGGATCCACTTCCCTGCATCATTCTCTGAATCCCCAGATGCCAGGAGCAGGAAATGAAGGCCAGCAACCGCCTTTCCCCTTCTCCTTTCATCCCCATTTGCTGTCCTGGCCTGTAAGCGTTTCCGGGGCACCTCTGTTTCCGGTTGATAAGGACAGAAGACTTGCTATCATCTCTAACTTGAGGCCTGGGGGGCTGGAAAGACTGTTCTGTAAACACTGTCCCGAGGCCGTCCCTCGACAGCTATATTTAGCCAGGCGGTGTTAATTAGACAGATGCCATTTTCTCTTTTACATCTGAATCATTTAAGAGAATTAGACAGCATTGGTCAGTGGGGAACTTAGCGGCCTTCTACATGGTTTGAGAGTGGAAAGCATTCTGGTTTTAGAATTGGGAGACTCAATGAGTCAGATTCCTTATTTTATTATTATTGTGTAAGCCAAGTACATTTTGGAAACTTGCATTTTAATACCTCTGAATTGAGTTAAAATATTGGCTCCTCCTAGTAATACATGAGACCTGTGTAAAGATAAATAAGTCAGCCCACAAATGAAATACGGTTGGGTTTTTTTAGGAGGCAGTGGGGTTGTAATAGAAAGAGAGCAGAGTCCTGGTTGTGTCGGTGAACAGCTGTGTGATCTGTGCAAGTACTAAACCTCTTGGAGCCTCAGTTTCCTCGTTCGTAAAATGGGAATCATAATGTTCAACGAATAAGGATGTAAGATGAAATTAAAGAATAGATGCAAAATGTTATACAAGATAAAGTTGAGTAGCATAGCATTTATGTTTTAGAATAACTTTATGGAATGAATTTAGCCTCAGCAAAGGCAGCCTAGCCAAAAGCCGCAAAAATTTTCTTCTGGTTTCTCCCACCTCCTCTAAACTTTTCTCATTGAAATTTGAGGCTTGTGCTTCCCTGGTGGCGCAGTGGTTGAGAATCTGCCTGCCAATGCAGGGGACACGGGTTCGAGTCCTGGTCGGGGAAGATCCCACATGCTGCGGAGCAACTGGGCCCGTGAGCCACAACTACTGAGCCTGCGCGTCTGGAGCCTGTGCCCCGCAACAAGAGAGGCCGCGACAGTGAGAGGGCCGTGCACCGCGATGAAGAGTGGCCCCCGCTCACCGCAACTAGAGAAGGCCCTCACACAGAAACGAAGACCCAACACAGCCAAAAATAAATTAAAAAAAAAAAAAAAAAAGAATGCATTGTTTTTAAAAAAAAAAAAAGAAAGAAAGAAATTTGAGGCTTATTCTCCATGACGCTCAAGTTCTTTGGTTCTCTGCTAACGGTCAAGGACACTGTCTTGAGAGCTATTGCTTGGCATTTATGTTTTGCAAAATTTGCTTAAGTCTGAAACCCTGTAGGTTAGAAACCCTCAAACCTAACTGACTTTCAGCGACCAGGAAACTGGGACCACAATTATCCTCTCAGTGGGAATTTCTGCGCAAGTGACAAGATTTAGGTAAATAAGGAAGGTGGCTGCCCGTGGGAGGGGATGGCACCCGGAGATCAGGGGCTTAAAGCAGACTGCAACCCTGGTGATAGCAAGGGGCGCCTTCCTCTGATTCTCCACATTTGCTTGGTCTTCCAAAGGCAATTTATAGAGATGAGTATTACCAATCCCAAAGATAGATATTAAGCAAAAAATATTTCAGGATCCAAAGGAAAATGTCATAGCTCACCGTCTGAGCTTTATCACCAGCCAAAACTTATTTCCAAACCCAAAATATATATACTTTTTGTGCACTTTCTTCAAGATCTGTCTGTCTAAGGCAAATTAAAATGTTTGTGACCTAGGATGACCCACTCAACAGGAAGAAGTATTCTGTCCTCCTGAGTGAAAGCTAAATGCCTTTGCTGATTTGATTCACCCCATTACTTTAACATGCAAAGCTTTCCCTAATTAAGGCCTTGCCTCTGGTGTGCAGGAAGATGGGCTTCTGTGGGTCACCCACATGGTATCAGCAGCAGACACTGGTCACATCAAGAGATCAAGTGTCAGGTGAATAGTCCTAAAAACCAAGATCCCATTTCTATGCAAATTTACCTTAATAAGCAGGACGGAGACAAGGGGAGGGCAAATGCTAAACATATTAGAAAGTCACATACATTAGAGATGAAAAAAAATATCCGACGCATGCTCTAGATATGACCTTGAGCTTGGGGAGATCTTTCCTACATTACATGTAACTCAGATCAGGCCTGGGTGCTCGGTCCAGGCTGGCTGTAAGTCATTCAGTGAGAAGGCTGAGGCAGAAGTAAAATTGCTTCTGAATGGTGGCACTTTTCTCTGCCTTCCCCCAGGAGGCAGGTGGTGTGGCAAAGCCAACAACAGAGGCACGTCACAGAGCTCCCCAGCTTGTAATATTAATCCTGGCTCAGAAAACCCAATTAAACAGGCCCACTCTTCATGAAATCACTTTGAAAAAATCTGTTTGCGTCCCATTTCCATTTGTGAAATGAAATCTGTTCAGATGTTGTTTGGTGGGAGGGAGATGCTCAGGGTGGAGTGGGGGATGCTCTGTTTTCATTCAAATCACCGGGCTCTGCAAGTTCTTCCCTTGAATTTACCATTCTCTGCTTCCCTAATAGCGGAGAATGGTAAATGTGCCAGCCCCAGGGGTTGGTCTTCTGTTTGATCATAAAAATGCGTGGAAAGTTATATCCGATTCCTTTATATCCATTAGTTTTAATTTTGAAAAGTTAAAAATTACCACCAGGGAAAAAAGAAAACGGAAGTAACATAGTTTATTCAGTATTTATCCATTTCGTTTGGTAATCTGTACCTACCACCACTGCATACTGCATCTGGAAAAGAAAACAAATAAATGATGGAGATAAAACATGGTAGCAACAATTCCAAGAGAGAAAAGAGTGGGGAGAGAGAGAGAGAGAAAGGGCAGCAGTCTCAAGAACTCAAGAATGTGGTGGAGACTTCTTGCTGCTGTTTGCAGTTATGCCGCTGCTGACCTCAGGGGAAGATGAAGACAGACACCTCTTCAGAGAGCCTCACAGATGGGTTAAATGCGTTTTCCCTTCCAGTGATCAGCTTTAGAAATGGCTGCAATGCTACCTGCCATAGAGCGTGAATGAGAAGTGACAGCATCCAGGTGCCAGGCCCCTGCCAGCAGCCTCCCCCCCTCATCCCAGCCTCAGTGATGGGGCCATTTGTTCAGGAATCCCGCCTCTGAACCGTGCAGGGCTCCTGCCTCTTGATGCTGGCTCTGCTTCCCACCAGCCCTCTGCGTCTCTCTCACTCTCCTGTTTTACAAATTGCACGGAATACCCATTAGCATCCCTGAGACACAGATCACCACTGGACAACACCACACAGGACATCCTCAGCACGATTTTCTCTGCCCTGGCTTTTCCATTTAGGCTTCTTGTACCACCAAAAAACCTGAAAAATAGTCAGGCTATATACCAGGAATGCTTATCTACTTCTAAAATATAAGTCACCATGGAGGATGAAAATAAAAGCTAGGAGACAGCTCTTTAAAAGAGCCTCCATTTGAAAGCCAGAGTCAGGGGATATGTTCAGAAGAAACGCATAGTTAACAACAAAATGGTACCAGGCAAGCAACTTCTTGAACGATTTCAGTTCCTCCTAATTTGGCTATGAATAGTGAAGGTTTCCGTTTTACTCGGCTCTGAAAAAGAGCGATTGCATAACAGCACGGAGCTGTTCCGAAGATTCCAGCTCAGGACCCAGGGGAAGAAGGAGCCAGGTCCTAAACTGAATCGCGACAACACTTCCTGTTTTGCTGGGGAGAGCCCTAATTTGAATATTATATGACTTGCCCCAGTTTCTGTTGTCATGTGGTTAAGATTATGTCTCAAAAAAAGAAGAGAAACATTGCTCTTGATAAATATTTCTTATAGCCTATTTATCAGAACATGAGCAACATAATTTGTATTGATTTATGGATTGATAGAATAGTGAGGAGTTTACATTTCAGGACTTTGGCTGCACTGACCAAGAGAAGCTTAGCTAAAAATGTAAAATTATACCAGTTCTCTAGGTTCACACAATGCTCATGCTTGGAATCCACACCCTTTCATCTGCCGGGCAAAGCCCCTCTTGGAGACGGTGGGGAAGGCAGTGCCTCCTCCTCCTCTGAATTGACAAGGTCAGCTCAGTGACTTTTCAGAAGTGGGAAACCTCTCAGTGCCAGGAAAAAATGATGATAGCTAAACCTCACTGTACACAATAGATCTGTTCTTGGAGAGTTATTAGGAAGAGAGTATTTGCAAATAGAATCATATTAGCATGCATTATGGAGGCTCATTCTACAAAGGAACCCCGTGGTGAATCCCTTTACAAAATGGAAAGGAAAATCTGTTATGCAGATAGCTATCTTTTAATTGATCTGTTTGGAAGGCTGGGTTTTCCTGCACTGAGTCTTAAAACGGAGCGCGCCTGTGTATCCCTTCTACCACCTCACACCGTGGGTTAAATATTAGTTCCCCCTTCCTTAACCCCCAAATGCTTTCTAAAAACCTCTTCTACTGATATATAACATCACACCTCGGAATATAGGGTAGGAGTCCTCAAACCTTTTCTGTAAAGGGCCAGAGAGAAAGGGTTTTCGGCTCTGCGAGCTGTACAGTCTCTGCCATGACCACGCATCCGTGCCGTTTTCCAGAAGCCAGCCTGAGAGAACAGTAAACGAACAGGCAGAGCTGGGTTCTGATACAATTTTATTTATGCTCGCTGAAACTTGAATTTCATATAATTTTTACATGCCACAAGATATTATTATTCTGATTTTTCCCCACCATTCAAAAAAAGTAATAACCATCTTAGCTTGTGGCCAAAAATATGTATGAGTCAAATTTGACCTACTGGCCGTAGTTTACGGACTCCTGGTATAGACGTTTTTATCAATATCCTATCTATCTCCCCTGATAGTCTGTAAACTTCTTGGGGTCTTAGGAGTAGCTGGACCTGGATTGGAACCTCAGATGTGGCATTTACTTCCCAAGTATCACGTTTTTTCATCCCTAACCCGGGAGTAGCCACCCTTACTTCATGGGGGTCCTGTGTGTAAATGTGTAGAAAGACCCTGGCGCACAGTAGGCATCCAATAAATGGTAGTAACAATCGTTATTTCTTCTTGGATGCCCTACGATACCTCACCAGTGCTTAGGCACCTAGCAAATGCTTGTTGAGTGACTGGAAACATGATAAACGGCCTGCCGTCAGAGTTACAACTGTCATTGATTTCCTCAGGGAAGGGGCAGCAGACCGGAGGACCCGTTTACAAGGATGGATTAATTTCCCATTCAAAGGTGCCCTGACTTCTGGGCAAACTCAGCCAGAGATAATGAAGCATGCACCCACGCTAAAGGTCTGATTTATTTAATCCAATAGAGGGCAATGGTGCGCCCTAAACAGTGGATTCCACCTCATAACTTTTCTATGCATCTCGAGTCCCCGCAACCTCTCTCCAGACAGTTTGGCGACTGTCTTCTTTCTCTCCGGTGCGTTTTAAGGCATATAAACTTTTAACGTTTCAAAGGGTCTCAAACCCATAAAATACAGAATTGCTTTGATGGATAAAAATTGGAAGACACCTGCTCCTACACATTTTCTGATGCTTAAATTCTCTCTGAGCTCCCTGGAAAGTTGGTCCCCTTTCATCTCAAAGTGACCAGTCCCTCTCTGCTACTTTTGAGTCTAGGTTTATGATTTGTGTTGAAATCCCTACTGTGTGTTTTTCTTTTATCTGAACCTACAGCTGTGCTTAGGGCCTTTCTGCCTTATCACCTCTTACTGGGCATTGGACAGAGCAGGAAACCAAGAAAGGTCATAGATGGCTCTTCTTGAAAACCTGTAAGCATAGGATGGCCAACCGCCTGTAACTCACCTGTTAGCCTCTGCTGAAATATTCTTCTAGAGACCCAAACCAATCTATTCTGGAAAAGAAAGTGAGAAAAAAAACAAGAAAGAAAAGAAAAAGGCTGCGCATGGCCAAGTGATCAAGGGCTGGACTTTCCTCACTGTGTGCTCTCAAATGACAACATTTTGGCTCTATTCAAAACCAGCAGAACCCTCGCTTATAGGCTACCTCTTCATTAGCTGGCCATGTTGGGAATGTTAACCTTCTCTCTGAATGTCTAACAAGGCTTACAGATTCCTTTACTGCGCCTGTTCTTGAATTACTTCTAACTCATCCTCCGGGGCCCTTAACAAAGAGAGCCTCCAGTCCTATCCTAGTAAGATCCTCCTTCTGGTTTCTCTGGAGACTTGGATCTGAGGCCAGGTGTGGAGGGTGAAGTGGGCGTTGGAATCATGGCGGCTACAACCAAGCTTGCAGATAGCCGTGAACTTGGGAGTGGCCACCATGGGCTTCTCCTTTAAAAGATTTACAACCGGGCTTCCCTGGTGGCGCAGTGGTTGAGAATCTGCCTGCCAATGCAGGGGACACGGGTTCGAGCCCTGGTCTGGGAAGATCCCATATGCCGCGGAGCGACTAAGCCCGTGAGCCACAATTGCTGAGCCTGCGCATCTGGAGCCTGTGCTCCGCAACGGGAGAGGCCACGATAGTGAGAGGCCCGCGCACCGCGATGAAGAGTGGCCCCCACTTGCCGCAACTAGAGAAAGCCCTCACACAGAAACGAAGACCCAACACAGCCATAAATAAATAAATAAATAAATAAATAAATAAAAAAAAAAAAAAAAAAAAAAAAAAAAAGATTTACAACCAACAACTCCTATGCTTATCTGGATCTCCCAAGTCAGAGAGGCAGGACCATTTCTTTTTGGGTTTAGGATCTTAGGAGCCTGCTCAGGAGGACCTGGCCTGTTTCCATAGGTACTCTCTCCACGGGATATAAACATTTCTGATTTTTATTTCAACCAGAGTAAGCCAAGACAAGCAAAATATACCCCACAAACCATTTCTGGCTAGTTGGCTGAGAGTTTAGCACTGTACCCTCTAAAAGCCTCCATTTTAAATGATTTTGTGCCCATGGGACATTCTTATTTTCCTCTTGTCCCCGGGTGACTCATTATTTCCCCCTCATAAGCCCCAGGAAAGCATAAATCCCCTGGCATGACCAGCAGGGGTGAACACATGGAACTAGAGGGGCCCTTTGAAGCTTGTCCGAGGACGATAATTCCTCGGCGGCTGATCTGCTGACGCCAATCCTGAAGCCACTAGGAAGTGGCTGGTGAACAGAAGCTTTCAGGGAGCGCTCCATCTGCCCGCGCAGGTGTGTTCCGCACCGAACAATGCATCCTCTAGCTGCTTCACTGCGGAAAGTGGCAACAGAGCAGTCTCTGATGACAGGTTAACTAATGGGCAGCAGGCAGTGGGATAGGAAACACGGGCAGGGGAGGCATGCTCTCTGCAATGGCCTCAGGCTCAGCCCATAACCATCCACTGCGAGGCTGGCGGTACCCACCCTGACCTTCTAATGCCTCTCTCTGCCAGCACCTCCTGCAGACCCTCTGCCAGCCTCTTAGGTTCAGCCCAACCTGGGAACCCAGCCCTGCCTGGACCCCTTGGCTTTGCCCTGAGATTTTTTTCCCCCATTTTCCAAATGGGAACATCTCCCCAGCTAGAAGGCACTTGGTTTCCAGGTTTGGAAGCCAAAGAAATATATTTCAAAGACTAACAGACAAACATGACACAACTGGAGAGTCCCTCTAAGTCCCTGATATCCTTATTTAATCAAATTGCTCTTCTGCTGGTCCCCGTCTGTCACTGCGGATTATGGAGATTTCATTGGTCTCAAGGATGCTTTCCTCTTTTAAAATTAGCTCCTCTTTTCCTGCTTAAGGTTTTTTGTTGTGTGTGTGTGTGTGTGTGTGTGTGTGTGTGTGGAGGGGGGAGGGATGGCAAGGGGAGGGAAGTAGAAGAGGGAGGAGACAAATCAGGAGATGGTCCCTGTGCAAGTCGCTCCCCTCCCCTGCCTCACAAGTTGAGTGATGCCCAGATAAAGGGTCATTTGCTCTTCCTTCTCCTGATTATTTATCACCTTACTTTTCTTTCATCAACACCAGTTTGGCTTATAAAACATAACTTTCTTTTTAAGTTCAAAGCACATCATATAAAATCTCATTCGTCTTCACACTTTTTGTAAGAAAAATCTTGCTTGAAGCAAAATGTATAAGTTCTTTCAAACTCAAGCAAATTCTATTCTTTTTTTCCTAATTTACCAGTCTCTGCAAGGTGAGGCTGCCAGTAACAGTGACCTGGCTTCAAATCTCAAGTCTGTTGCCGACTTGGTAGCTGGGGAAACAACTTCTCTGTGCCATGGTTTTCTCATCAAGACTTGAGAAAATAATCCTCACCCCACAGTGTTTTGGGAAGAGGATGTAGAAGGCATGGCTCATCATTGGGGATCAACAGTATAGTGTGTCTTTCTCCAAAGCATTTTTGCCTCTCAGCTATCTACTATTCTTTCTCGTAAAGAATTTCAAAAAATTTCAAAAATTTCAAAACTCTAATTCCAAGCATATACTCCTTTTCAGCTTTTCAAGGCCCCATTTTCCCCCACTTACCCTGGGCAAGTGTTAGCTTCTCCCTACTTACTATGGGGCCCTGGCTGCAATGTCACCAGGAGGTACAACGCTTGTAATCAAGACAATCCAGTAAGTAAAGAGAAAAGATAGCACTAACCAGAGGGAAGTGGGGAAATGGAAGGTTGAGAAACACAAAACTGATTTGGCTTCTAAACCCTGCCATGGGCCCAGAGCTCGGTCACTGCGTTGCTGTCTTTAAACAGGAAGCTCCAGGACAGTCATGTAGGGAGAGCACATGGAACATGTCTCACCAATGGCTAGGAATAAGAACCAGCAAAGACTAAATTCCATTTATCGCCATGGTCTATCACGTGCCAAGGGCTTCACAAACGGCAACCCTTTGCAACATGCATTATTATTATTATTATCATTCACGTTTTATGAATGAGAAAATGAGGTGAGAGTTTAGGGTACGTGCTCTCCTCCATCCTAGCAAAATAATGCAAGTCTTGCACTAGTTCAGGATAATTGCTAACTCGCTTAGGGCTGCCTGAACCTTCCTGGGCTGCTGTCCATCAGCCAAGAAATTGATGGGAGCAATTCTCACATACTTGCGAAATTCAAGCCCATTGCTCCTTGGTCAAAGAGGCAAAGACTCCAATAAACCTGGCGGACCTCACACCAAGCAATCATGCTTTAAGGCAACTGCAGATGTGGAAACAATCTCAATTAATAAACTTACAAGCAGCTGTTCTCTTTTCCTTTCCTTTCTGTTCCTCTCCCTCTCTCTCTCCTTGCCTCTTTCTCTCTCATGATATCATGGTTGTCTAACCTTTCCCACCATCCACTTTCCCCACAATGTGTTCTGCTTTTTTCAACTTCTTTTTCTTTCTCTTCAAAACATTAGTAATTTACCATGGATCTATATAGTTAGAAAAAGTATATCTAAAATGTTCCTGTTTAAATATCTTCTACACTTTTCTTATTCAAATAACCCCATGAAAACATCAATCTAAAACAACAACAACAAAAATGAAACAGAAAGAGCCCACGACCAGGAGATATTACCTCTAGCCCAACTCTGCTGCAAGACTTGCCACTTTCTCATTTTATCCTGAATTGTTTCCTAAAACTGTAACGATTGTCTACAGAAACACCAGGAATCCTGCTGGCAAAACCCAACCAGGAATGAAGCATTAAAAATACCCACCTAAAATCAGAAATTACTTAGTGAGCCCTATAAGAAGGGCAAGGGGAGTGGTGGTGGATGTGAGTGGAAGCCAAGAACGAGACAGAAAGACAGACAGACAGGCATTTTACACATCTCCAGTCTTCCTTTTTTTCACTTCTCATTTTCTATTCACATCCTGATTTACCCTGGAATATATCACTGGGATTTTATGGTGCCCTCTCTTTTCCTTCTTCCCTTCTGTTTGCTTCGTGTTTGTTTTTATTGATTTGGGCTCTGAAAGCTTGGCTCATTTATCACATATTTGAAAGCCTCCATCTTCCTGCTCTGTCGTCACCAGGGCTGTAACATCATTCACAAACACCACAAACACTCTCAGTGCCCGCCCCCCCCTTTCCCTCACCATCTGTGCTCTGTGCTCCCTTAACTTTACCAAAGCACAAAAGGGTAGAGTGAATGACTGCATGACCACAGCTACTTTCATCTTCTTGTCACTTTTACTTATATTCCCCAGCCCCCATTTATTATTGGAATGCGGATCATTTTTTTAGCTCACTGGTCTCAAAAGCTTGCAAAAGTGGACATGAACCCGTATGACAGTGTACCTTTCTTCATTTGATAAGTCTGTCCCTGAGAAATTGGAGGTAATTACATTTTTATTGATCAAGTCACCCCATAAAGGTACTAAAAAGCTGCCAATAGAAGGGAGGATATTGTGAATTGCTTCCATCAAATGAATAACTGTAACATTCTAACTTTTTGGAAATGTAGGTCTTAACTGGAGTTTGCTTGAACTGAGGAACACCTGTATTAGCCTTGTTTAAAGCAGTTCTCTTTCTTTTTTAATTGCCAGTTTTGATCAAGTAGGGCCCTAAATCTTGAATTCTCAAAGTCGGAAGTGACCCAGAAAGTTGGTCTGGTCTTTCCCTAATGTATTGAGATGACAGAGAATGGGCATGGCAGGGGGGGAGGGGTGCGGTAGGAAGGGTGGACTTGGAAGGAATAGACTAAGAGCTTGCTGAACTGGTTATATGGAACCAAAATGTCACATGATAATTTTCAGTCTGGAAGCTTAGACATAAGAATTTGGGACTTGTGAGTATCATCTTCTTATATTCAATTTTTTTTTATTCTTAGGGTAAAATTCAGACTGAAAATTATTGCATTCCTTCCCTCTGCTTTTCTCTTCCAACTCTATTTTTCATAAGCAAACTTAATGCCTTTTTGGTCTTTATTCCATAATAAATGGAACGCGGGCTTTGGAGTCAGGCAGAGTTGGATTTGAATTCTGACTCCTTCATTCACCAGTTGTGTGGTGATAAACAAATTGGTTATCTGTGAACTCCGTTTTCTTACCTAAAAACTCCCTCCAGGTTGACATTAACCTCTTTATATTTTTTGCTCATCAACTCCAAACCCGCCCGTTCTGGTAGTTATCACTCGACGTGTCTTTCTTCATTTTTTTTAAAAAAATTATTTATTTATTTTTGGCTGCGTTGGGTCTTCTTTGCGGTGCGCGGGCTTCTCATTGACGTGGCTTCTCTTGTTGTGGAGCCCGGACTCTAGGCGCGTGGGCTTCAGTAGTTGTGGCACATGGGCTCAGTAGTTGTGGCTCATGGGCTCTAGAGCTCAGGCTCAGTAGTTGTGGCGCACGGGCTTAGTTGCTCCGCGGCATGTGGGATCTTCCCGGACCAGGGCTCGAACCCGTGTCGCTTGCATTGGCAGGCAGATTCTTAACCACTGCACCACGAGGGAAGTCCCTCTTTCTTCATATTATTCTCTAGGGTATCATGAAAAATGCAACCAAATGCCTTGCTGAAAGCAAACTGTGCTGTGCCCTTTCCAACCCTCAGGAAAAGAAAAACCAGAACAGGTCAACTCTTTCTTGAGGGACACACTTGGGGAAATGCAAAGTGGAAGAAATTCACCTTCTCACTCATTTTCCCTCTTTTGTGTTTTCTGTTCCCCACTCCTTGAGCCCTTTTCCAGTCTGTTGAGTTTCCTTTTCTCATGTCTTTCATTTTTAGGCTGCGCCGTGGGGATCTTCGTTTCCTGACCAGGGATCGAACCTGGACTCTCTGCAGTGGAAGTGTGGAGTCTTAACCATGGACCGTCAGGGAAGTCCCTTCTCATGTCTTTTAAATAGGCTGCTGTCACATTAGCTATCGTGCCCCCATCCTCCCTCTACCCTATGCTGCCTGCTTGATGGAGCAAAGACCCCTGCGTGTTGAAGATTTCTGACACACACTTTCTGAGGGTCATTTTTCCATTCAGAATTCGTCAGTGCCATGTTGCCATGCCACCTCCCAGATCCACTCAAGACTCTTGTTGTCATTTCAGGCCTTCAGCAATCTCTCCCCGGCCTGTCTCTCTAAACTGACTTCAGAGCACCACCTACCCCGTGCAAACGTGCTTTAGTGACTGGCCCCTCATTATTCTCTCAGCACCCTATCCGCATCCTGGCCTCTGCACTGGTCCTCCTTCTGCCATCTAACTCAGGCTGCTATGTACAGCTGTGCAGGTTGTCCACTGCACAAGGGCCCCTGCCTAAGGCTTCAGTGGGGACTGAAATCCATCTGGTGCTCTTCTAATCAAGCTGCCGGTCCTGGTGTGGGGCTGCATCTGCCTAGAGTTAGGGCCACCCTCTTCCAGCTTAAATAAAGGCACCTGGGCTAACTTCAACTGCTCCTTCAAGGCCTCACTCAGGGCCCGCTGTTGTCATCCCCTGTGCTCCCGCTGTCTCTTACTCTTTTGGGGGACTCAATGTATCTACCCCTTGCTTGCTGCTGCCACCGTGTCCGGTGAGGTGGGCAAGTACATGGGCTTTGCAGTCAGACTGCCAGAGTTCAAGTCTTGGCTCTGCCAGTGGCTATCTGGGTGACCCTGAGCAAGTTATTTAATCTCTCTGATTTAATCTCATCTTTAAAACAGGAATAATACTAGTACCTGCCTCCTAGCGTGCTTGTGAAAAACATGTGAAATATCCCCCTAAACCACTTAACACGGGGCCTGGCACATAGTAGGTGTACTCAAGAATTGTTAGTTATTGAGACTTCCCACACATTCCTCGATTATTGAGATGTGTGTGGCTCACAGGCAGTACGAACGAGGAAATGTATACCTCACTAAGTAGGGGTGTGAGATAAAGCACAGAAGGCCCAGTTCAATTTGAATTTCAGATAAACAGCAAATAGCTTCTAGCATAAGTATATCCCAGATGTTTACCTTCTCCACAGAACTCTCAAAGAGGAGGACTGGCTCATTGTCAAGAATGATGGCAAAGGATCATTTGATCTTTTCACCCTCTCACCTCAGTTCTCCCTGCTGTCCCTTCTCCTCACACCATGCCTGTCCCATGAGGCCTTTTACATGAAAACTGAGGAGTGGGCTATCCTGTGGGATGAGGCCTGAGGTCTCAGAATGAAGCCTTTAGGCGTTCTTGTGAAGGTTGTGGTTTGTGTGTAGAAGTATATATTTTCCCATTCATATACCCTGTGAGCCACAAAATGTCGTACTTCCTACTTTCTCTACCTTTCTGGTGTTATTTGCTAGTTTTAGTATTGTGTGTGTGTCAAAAGACATGCGTTTAGCATTATGCATTCTGGAATGCTACATGTTTTGATAAGTGGATTTTATATAGTGGAATTTCTGTCTTTATAAGTGAATTTTCTTGTAATCCATATTTGTGGTAAAGCTGGAATCCTCTAAACCTTCTTACGCATTCAGATATTTCTCTTGTGATTATTCTGGCATTTCACATCGTTCTTCTCAAATTCACTATCTGCTTTCTCATATCTATAATGTGTCAAAATTTTCCATGCTTGGCATTTGCACCACAGTAAAAGAATTCCTGGGCACCAGCCCCAGGAAAGTATTAGTAGTCTCATCACGTAGTCAGCAGGTTGACGTTTACTTGTATCACCCATGTATCTAGTCCTGATAACAGATAATCCTTGAATGGGTTGCTGATACCTCATCCTTTCTTTATATGATTTGTGCCTTCCTAGAGCCTTGTTTCTTCCTGGAATCATTGTAGAGGAAGTTACTAAACCACCGGCAGTACCAAATGTGGTTCTGTTCTTTTCATGATCTTCTCTTTTTTATAGTCTTTCATTTCAAATCCTCCATTACTGACTCCTTGCCCAGATTCTTTCCTCTCTCTTAATTCTGTCTGCGTGGCCAAGGAGCGTCAATTTCTCCTCGGGCTAGTCTTCAGATTTTCTGCTGCTTGGCCTCACTAGCTCTCACTCTCCTTATTTCCCGCAGGAGCATCTCCTGTACTTTAAGCATTCACTCAACAAACATTTACCAGACCCCACTTTGTGCCGGGCACCCTGTTCAGCGTGGAGATCCCGAGTGGACTGGGGAGCCCATCCTAGCCCTCAGAGGGCTCAGAGTCTTGTAGGACAGACAGACACATCGACCAAAGAAGCAAGGGCAGTGTGACAATGGAGCCAAACCTCAAGTGGTTGAGGACCCCGAAGAAGTGGCTCCTGATCCAGCCTGGGATGGGTACAGGCACAGCAAGGACCAGGGGAAGCTTCCCCAAAAAGGTGTCAACTGAGCTGAGACTTGTGGACAGGTAGAGGGCACGTACATCACAGATAGAGAGAGAGGTGTGTGCAAGAAGGAACTGGGGAGCCCAGCGGGTTCATTATAGCCATCGGGGATTGGCAGGAGGCGGGGTTGGTGTTTCCAGTGGGGGCAGGTCATGGAGGGCCTTGCATAGCATACCAAGGACGTTGGACTTTATCCCAAGGGTGATGGGGACTCACTAAATGTTTTGATAATGTTTGCGTTAGAAAATGTTTAATCTGGTGGCAATATGAAGGATTGGAGGGCAGGATGAACTGGAGATGAAGAAACTATTACAGTAGCCTTGGCCTGAAATGATGAGGCCCTGAAATATGACAGTGAGAGGCTGTGCTCTTTCTCTTGGCATTGGGCCTTTGCACATGCTTTTATCTCCATAGTAAGTGCTTTACATGTATCCTCTCACTTAATGGTGTCTGAACCTAAGGGGTAAGAACTAGCATTATATCCATCTGACAGATAAGGAAATTGAGGTTCAAAAAGATTAAATAATGGCCCAGGTTCACATGTATCAAAAACTGGTGGAGCCAAGATTCAAATTCAGCCTGTGCACGTCGCTGATATTGTATACCTTGTCTTAACTCAGGAGAATCACTGTGACTTTTTGACCAATTAGGAGTGGCTAAAAGGCAGAGAAGAGTCTAGAGCAGCACCATCCAGTAGAAATATAATTCAAGTCACAGATGCAAGCCACACATGTAACTGAAAATATTCTAGTAGCACATTAAAAAGTAAAAGGAAATTTTTCAAAATAATTTGTTCTATTTAACATTATAAATCCAAAATATCATCACTTCAACGTGAAATCAGTATAAAATATTAAAATATTTTGTCTTCTTTTTCTGAACTAAGAAGTCTGGCATGTGGTTTACACTTACAGCACATCTCAGTTTGGACCAGCCATATGTGAAGTACGTAATAGAACATGTGGCCAGAGGCTACAAGACTGGGCAGCATGGGTCTAGAATGGCTCTTGTCTTTCTGCCATGGACAATGTAGTAGATGGCGATGACATTTTTGGAGATAAGGGAATATAGGAAGAAATGATCACTTGGAAAGAGTTTGAAATGCGAAATATCTAAGTAGAGATTCCCAGTCAGGGGTTGGATACGTAGGTGTGGATCTCAGCAAAAAGGTCTGAGTGGACATATACATTTGGGAGTTATTCTCATCTAGATGGTTGTTAAAACCTCATATAAGAAGGAATCACGTGGGGAGATTATGTAGAAGGATGAGCCTTTGGAAACAGCAGAGAGGCATGGATGCCTTGTGCAGGTGAAGGAGTTCATCTGCAGCAGCAAATGAGGTATCTCCCCTTGAACGGGAAAGAAGGAGGACAAGGTGAGTGCGGATGCAGAGGGTAAGTCTGTGCAGGTAAAGGGTGTGGGGAGGGGCAGGTGGTAGGCCTTCTGACCCGATGTTGGCAGGGGTTCTCCTGACTCATTCTGACTCATTCTCCTTCTTTCTTCTCTTCTATAGAGAAATGAACCCTAGCTTTTTATATCTGACTGGTCACAAAAGCTATATGTGAAAAGGGGAGGAAGAGGAAAACAAAATATGAATATTTGTCTAGCTGGGGACCAAAACCAAGATGAGCATTCATTTCTCCTAATTGCCACCCCATTCTCCTTCTCTCTTTCTTTCTATCTCATTGAACTTTTTATTTTGAAGTAATTATAGACCCAAAGGAAATTGCAAAAGTAGTACAGAGAGTTCCCTTATACCCTTTATCCTGCTTCCCCCAATGGTGATAAAGGTATCACCATAGTACAGTATCAAAACCAGGAAACTGACATTGGTACAATACTACTAACTTCTCTTTTACCACTTCCTAGAAAGAAGTAGTCTGAATAAAAAGAATCAAAATGATGTAAGATGTAATGTCTTACCAGGTCAAGAGCTCTGTGTGTGTTCAAGAGGTTTTATCCCTGTAACTAAATGACATGCATCAGACACCACACTAAATGCCACCGAAACGCTCAGGCCAAAAATACCTTCTTACAGACATTTGTAATTTGCACCAACATTATTTGGTTAAACCAGACTCTTCTCCGTCTGTTTGGTGGTTATCTCATTATGGAGGACAGCAAAGAAGAATAGACTGTTCTGTTGTTTCCATCAGCATCTCTAACCAGGAATGTGTGGCTCAGAAAAGGGAAGCCATATGCCCAAGACTGCACCGTTTTACGACCTGGGTCTCGCTGACTACAGCACTCTAGTTCAGTTTACGACATCGTGCTATCTCTTGGTAGATGGCTCTTTCATGCCCCCATCTACACAGATGGATTAGGAGGGAGTCAGCATTGAGATAAGTGACTCCATCCAACGTTCAAGCAGGGAGGATTTCAGAGGAACCCACAGCACCCAACATAACAGATTCCTCAATAAATGCTAAGGGGTTAATCGAACCAGCTCACGAAACAAAGACCGAAAGGAGACAGGCACATTCCTCAAAAGCAGGATCAAACAAAGAACCAAGAGTCTCTTTGCTTCAAGGAAACAAAAACCAAGGAGAGAAAATTAAGCCAGCTTGAAGAGAGCAGTGGCAGTCTATCCAACCAAGATATGGCCAAGGCGAGTAACACATTTATCCACAGAGAGTGAGAGAGTTCTGTTGTATTTTCACTGCAAGTGATAATCTGTTAACGGGTAAATATGCAATGACTTTCTTTCTCCCTTGGAGATAAATGAACTCACATTCTCAAAACAAAACAAAACAAAAATACAATATATCTGGCAAGAGGTAGAAGACAGAAAAAAGAAGTATCTCATCCATTAAGATCTGAAAAGCCAAGGAAATGCATATTTCCGGTAGCTGGCTGAAAAGAGTTTAGCCTTGACAATTCCTGAGCAGCTGAAGAAGGAAAAATTTAGCAGGAATAGATTGAATAAGGGTGGTCAGGTGCCTTAAGGCTGAGCGATCTCTATAAAATGACATTTCTCCTACACGGGCTTCTTATTTATTTTGTGTATCTACATCTTCCCTTATATCACAGGGTATTATATGTGTGCTACCAGTAATAAAATAGTTTTTGTCAAATCCAAGAAGACAGGCTGAGAACAATTTGCAGCTGTGAAGACAAATTAAGGGGAACAGGACACAGGGAAGGGGTTTTGTAATCCATTGTAGCCACTGGAAAGGGTCTTCAGCCCTCAAATGCCAAGACAGAGCAGCACACACATGATGAGAGCAGAGGAAATAGCTAAAATCAACTCAGCTCTACAAATGCTGTTATCAAATAGTCAAGGGGAGGGGGAAAAAAAATCTCTTGTTTGATGGACTGGCTCTGCATCGACCGGAGTTCAAATTCAGCCAAGAGGTCAGTTTTGTCGTTGACCTCCCCCTAACCATGCCACTCGGCCATTTGTATCGGACCCCGGCCATTGGTTTGGGGATGAATGGATGCAGCCTGCATTTTGAAATCTGTGCAGATGCTCAAACAGACCCTCCTCTCCAGGCAGACAACATGAACCCCACCAGATATGACTTCAGCTTGCCTCACTGTTTAGCTGTGGAAGTGTGAGAAATTCCTCCTATATCTAGTCCAGTTCAGGGGGCTATTTTTATCAGGGTCTTTCAAGCCCGGCTCTGAGACACATCAACAGATATTCCCACAAAAGTTCCATGAGTGGACAATGAAATAAACCCAATGCCAGACAGACACGCACACCCAGGCAGGCAGAGAGGGTAGGAGTCTTGTCACAGCAACGTTCCCCGAGATCACTCTGAACTGCAGATAAGCTACTGGGGGCAGCGCGGCCGCCGGGGCAGAATTAAAATGTGATCAACGGGGCATCTGGTTTCCTGTCTCTCTGCAGCGTTCACAGAAGTGATCATGAAAAAAGGGAAGAAGCAAGGAGGAAAAATAAGGAGAGACATGGCCCCTTCTGGGGAAAACAATTCTAGTCCTGAATTCTCAGCTGTGCATTCCTCCTCAGAAGCCGGTGATGGCTTCTACAGAGCCCCGGGTGACAGACATGCTGAGTTAGAAGCAGGCTGGAACCAGGCAAAGGGTGGCAGCTTCTGCCTCAATCTTCCTGCTCTCCCTTCCCAACTCCAGTCATGATAAATATATTTATACTCACTTGATTATGTCAGCCAGACAATGCTCCCCTAATTGGCAGTGATCAGGGTTTCAGAATTGCTTGGGTGAACCCGCTGTCTCTCTATCAGGCAGAGCAAGAAGGGGCCGCTAACGCGGTCCCCATTAACAATTTCCAGTGGAATAAAAAGCAATCCCCCGACTCGTGCATGGCAATGAATTTTCCTAACAGCTCCTAAAGCCAACCCTTGAGGAACTCAGGCTTACATGAACCTGCCCAGCATAGAATGATTTTATAAGTCTTCCCCACCCCTGGGCTTGAGTGCACAGAAAAAAAAACATAGCCACTTCCTCCTGCTCAAGTTTCTTTTGTTCTTTTGCGTTTTTTCGCTTTTCTTTTATAGGGCTTATATGGAGCTAACTGTCATTTTTGGTTCTTGGTTCTTTGCAAATTTCAGAGACATCTGGCACACAGTTTACTGCATTTGCCAGCTCTGGTGTTTGTAGACATGTACACAGTCTCTGCTGCATGTGCATGTGGACACGCCACGTGCATAAGTTACGCGTGCATAATTTGGAGCTTGAGTGCCTTGGCATATTTTGACGTGTAAGGGTGAACCGCAATACTGATCATAAGTAATTGCTCAATAAATATTTATTAAATGAATGAATGCACCAAGAAGGCAAATGCCATTCATTCATTCATCAGACATTTGAATGCCCCGTATGTGCCAGACTCTGGGCAAGATGCTGGGTGTTCAGTGATGCATACTCAGTCTCTGCCCTCGGGGAGCTCACAGTTGAAGGGTGGGAGGCAGGCACATAAACAGGCAATTATAAGACATCTAAGAGACACAGGGATACAGCCTCGTGTAGGGTAGCGCAGAACTCCAAGGAGGGAGACCTGAGTCCATCTAGGGGAGGGGCTGAGGCCAAGGGGTCTCCTGAAGGTGGTGAGGCTTATGCTGGGACCATAAAGGGTTCTGGACAAAGAAGACAGCACAATCCATGGCAAGACCCAAGAAACAACAGGGTCTGAGCAGAGAACTGGAAGCCGGAAGATGCTGCGGGAAAGCATGGAGGCAGGGAGTTGGCAGCAATGAAGAGGGGGCTCAGGCAGGGACTGGATCTGGGGGAATGGATTCTGGGAGGAGTCAAGGAAAGTAGCTTCAACTATCTCAGTTAGGGACCAGATTTTTCTGGATTCTGCCAGAATGTATATACACACACACCTGAAAGCAGAATTTGGACCGGCTTTGGAAGCTTTGCTGGGGTGCAGTAAGGAGATCTAGTCGCGCCCTGAGCCCGACATTGACGAGCTGTGTGAACCTGAGAAAGGGCTGGCCTCTGGATCGGTAAACTGAGGGGGTGGACTTCGCGGGCTCTGAGATGCCTCCCAGCTTTTATCCTCTAAGTTGCCTAGATTCTCTGAGGTTTGTAGAGAGACCACACCTGGGCCTGTTGCATGTACACACTGTGGGGCTCTAAAGGAATGAGACTGCTTCCAAGCAGCACGCAGTATCACAGAATCACTGTCTTACGGTATGGAGCCCGTTACGCATATTGAGTGCAGTTTCGTAGAAATCCTAAGAAGCATTCACAGGAATGTACTGCATGATGGAGATATCCTACTGTCCCCAGCCTGGGTCATGGTCTCATTATCTCAATTCTGAAGACCCCCGATTAAATTCATAGCATGGATCTCTGTTTGATTTAATTTCTGTAAAGCATTACTTAGCTCACATCCTTTCTGCTCCAAAATTCTCAATGATTCCACTTTACTTCTAGAATCAAGCCCCACAATCTTAGAGTGGCATTCAAGGCCACCCCCAATCTAGCCCCTACCTTAGCTGCTACAACCTTCACCTCAGCCGGTGGGACCCCTAGCAATGGCATCCAGGAATGTTCCTACCACTTTGCCCTTTCTCACTGCAGTCTCCCACTAAAGGTCCAAGTCAAATTTAAGTCCATCTCCTCTAGGAACACCGTCTGGTTACCACTGTCCTTTTCTGAATCCTGTGTAGCACTTACCGACCATGTAGTTCATTAGTAACTATTAATTTTACTTTGTGGTTTCTGTCTTACTGCCCCAGCTAATTTGTAAGCCCCAGGGGATAGGAACCTTGCCTCGGCTCCTCTTTGTAGTGTACGGACCTAGCACAGTATCCAGCTCATGGAAAATATTTGCTGCTGCTGCTGAGTTTCCTACATTGTAGCCTCTAGGAGACTATTGAGTAACATCCAAGGGAAGTGTGATTGCTATTACTGTTATCTTAGTGCTGTGCGTTGAAGTTTTTTTCCTTCTTCTTGGAAAATAAGGCACCTCGGAGAGAGTGGTTTGGAGCAACCGTGTTGGAGTGATGAGAATGTGAAACATTTCTCCCACGATTCATAAACAGTGTTTTACATGCATCATTTGGGAGCTTAAAGTTTATCTGGGAATGAGCTATTTCACAGATCAAAAGGAGCATATGTGCAAACCACCAGGAGGAATAATCTCTCTGCTAAATTTAAAGGGGAAAACAATTGAACACCCTAGCCTGAAAGTAGAAATGGTTTAACATCACCTGACCAGAGAGGAACATGAGAGACTTAATTTCTGGCCCCAAAATGTTCGGGTTTTCTTGTATGTGTTCCGTTGGACAGCACACGGGAATTTTCACAAAAGAGGAACTGGCATGAAATCAGTAAGGAAAATCACCATTTCCTTACTGATCCAACAGCATTTAAGGAAGCTGAGCTCTGCCAATGTGTACAACTGTGCAGAATTTGTAACTGGGCAGTTAAAACCACCATCTAAGCTGGCAGCTGTGATTTTCCCAGAAGTAGAGCTTCAGGAAGAAAAATAGCTTTTAAACGTCAGTTCCATTTTTGCAAATTGGATCTGTTCATGAAAAATTGTTTTAAGTCCAGGTTTTTTTTCTTTTCTTTCCACATTAGTAAAGGATATGATGATTTCTTTTTACCCGTATGGAAATTCATTCATTTACTCAACAAATATTTATTGAACAACTACCGTGAGGCAAACACTGTTTTAGGGGTTGGGGATGCAGATGTGAACAAAAGAGGCAAAGTCCTTGACCTCATGGAGCTTGTCTTAGTTGGGGGGAGACAGATTAATAAATAAGTAAACAGATAAGTAGATATCTTAGTGGTTATCAGGCACAGATAACTGAGATAATGCTAACATCTTACTGTATCTGGAAAATTAATTTCCAGAAAATTAAAAATTAACTTAATTTTTAATTAACTCCTACATGAATATTATCTTACCTCATGTAAGTCACATATATTAAGGGGTCTTTCGAAAAGAATAACTAGTAGGGAATATATATACTGCCCTCTGCATACAACATTGACATTCCCTACTGACCTTCAACAAGACTTAACGTCTTTGAGGAGCATTTCTAGGAGAAGGATTTGTGCCAACTTGTATTCACTCCATTATGTCACGATATGGCATCGAGGCCCTCACAGGGGTCCACACTGGAAACCTCGAATTCCTTCTGGGCTCCTCCTTCTCTTTTCCTCCTATTTCCCAACTCTGGCACCCCTCTCTACTGGGTCTTTAAACCCTGTCTTTTAAATATGCCTAAAATGACTCCCTTCTTTCCTTCACCCTCTCCTTAGTGAGGCTTTACAGTCTCTCTCCACGACCCCAGAATCCTGCTTTTCCTCTCTGACTCCAGACTCAAATGCCTCCAGTCTCCCCTCTTCACTGCTTCCAGAGTGATTTGTGTAAAACACACCCTCCCCACTCTCCCTGGACCTGCAGGACGGAGCTCAGGCTTCTTGGGCTGGTCACTGTGGGCCCAGCCCCAGCCAACCTGGGCAGTTCTGTGTCTCTGCATCCTCCCTAGATCCTGGCCCCAGACATACCAGCACCCCGGAAGCTAATAGTTTCTTCTTCTTTGAATACTCTCCTCCTTTTCTCCCCTGCCTCTTTTTTTTTTTTTTTTGTCTGCGCCGGGTCTTAGTTGTGACAGGAAGGATCTTCGTTGCAGCATGTGGGATCTAGTTCCCTGACCAGGGATCGAACCCGGGCCGCCTGCATCCGGAGCGCGGAGTCTTAACCACTGGACCACCAGGGAAGTCCCTCCTTGCCATTTTTTAATATGGCTCAAAAGTCACCTTCTCTGTGTAGCCTTCCTAGACCCACCAAGCAGTGCTGAATTCTCCCTCCCTTCTGCCCCAAGTTTATCCTGCCACCTTCTCACTTCAAGTACAGCATCTAATGAAAGACTTTGACAATGCTTCGTTTACTTCCATGTCTTCCCTCCGAAGCTATAAGCTCCTCCAAGCAGGGCATGTCTCATTTGTAATCTTAGAGGCTAGCACATCGTAGGCCCTCAACAAATATTTGGTGAATGAATGAATGACTTCTGGTCTTGTCTGGTTTGGCTTGTGCTGAATTATGCATTTGAGAATTAGTTGACTATGGCAATATGACAGAATAAAACCAACTGACAAATATGGTAAAAGAACTTAACTTTGATCTTATGAACAATAGTTTTAAACATTTGAGCTAATGGACTGTAGATGATAAAGGATTCCAAAACCAAATTTTCCTAGACAATATTTCTGTGTGTACTAAATCTAGAGATGGTTGAGAAGTTCAAATACATGATTACAGCATGTAAAACAGAACGATTAAGTAATCTGGATCATTTACCACAGAAAAGAAGCTTGAAGACACTTAATAATGGTTTTTAATGAAAGGAAAGATTGTACTCCAAGGATGGCTAAACACCTTCCTTCTGCGCATACATAAAAGAAGAAGAAATAGGAAATTAAGTGCTACAAAGATAAAAGTGATGGGAATTCCCTGGCAGTCCAGTGGTTAGGACTCCACGCTTCCACTCCTGGGGGCCCAGATTCAATCCCCGGTCGGGGAACTAAGATCCTGCACGCCGCGTGGTGCAGCCAAAAAAAAAAAAAAAAAAACAAAAACAAAAAGAAAAGAAAAAAGATGAAAGTTAAAAACAAAAGAGAACTCAAGAGTTTCCTGTTGGGATATGTGAGCCCATTTGAAGTTACTGTTCCAAATAACTCCCATATCTTGGGGGCTTGCTCTGAACCAGGCGTTGTTCTAAACACTTTACCGCGTATTATTTCATCTGCTCTTCATAAAAAACCCACGGGGGTTAGTTTTAGTTATATTATTCCCATTTTACACGTGAGGAAATGGAGGCACAGGGTAGATAAGTGCCTTACCTGGGTTGTACAGCTGGAAGACAGTAGAGCTGAAATTCCAGCCTGGGGTGTCTGGCTTCCGAGCCTTCGTTCTTACCTACTCTGCTTACTGCCTAAGGCTGAAGTCTGTGCCAGCCTTCCATCTGAGGATGGGGGCCTAAAGCCAAGCTCACTAAGCTCATGGGAACAGTTTAAATTTAAACAGGAAAATCCTGGAAAACATTAATTTTCCTTCACTGCCTGGGCAACTGTCTTGTGGGCTGCATTACACAAATGTGTGGTGTGTGTGTGTGTGTGTGTGTGTGTAGAAGTTAGAGTATCCATTTTTCTTTTCTTTATTTTGGTGAGTTGGCCTACCAGCTCTCGTCTTCTTAATGAGACAGTAAGTTTTTTGTTTTCGGCAGTCAACGTACATGGTTTAAGCATCCATGCACCAATACGTACGTGGTGCGTGTATTTATCAGACTTGACATAAGTCGAATCAAATTTAGATATTATGGTTTTACTTTCAGAGTGATGGAATTTACTCTTGGGGCTCAAAATCCAGCATCTTCCTCCGTCTTATTTTTTTACAAGGCGACCTTGTTGAACTGGCCTCAGGGACATAAGCGGTGGGGTTACCGGCAACACAGAGCAGGGGCGGCTGGCTGAGCAACCCTACCGTCTGTGCAGGAGGGAGTTAGCACTCATCTGGTCTGCAGAGGAGAGCGATCAAGCCCTGAGCTGTACTCAGGCTGCAGGAGCCTGGAGGCCGGTTCAGGAGAAGCCGGGCGGCCCACAGGAGCCCTGTGAAAAGGGTGTGAATGAGTCACTGGACTTTTCAGGTTGACTGAGATGACTTCTGTTGATTTTCTTCGAATTTAGATGTGTTATCAGTGTTCACACATTGGGCATAACGGGAAGATGAGCGAACACTTTCTTGATAGAGACTGACGTTCGGCAGGGTTGTGATAAGATTTGGGGTAAGATGTGACCCTGCAAGAATGCCCCGGTCAGCACGTGTGGCATGTGTCCCCGTGTTCACTGAGGCCTCATAGGGGCACGTCAGCGTGTTCTGAGCTGGGAGGAAACCCAGTGTGACAGGTGCGAATGTTTTCTGTCATTGTGCACAGGTCGGTCTGGGTTGATATTTACCATTTTAGGGCATCAGAAGGCACTGCTAATTTGTCCCACTTTAACTTCATGGTCTGGGAAAAGCACTTGCTTTCTAACCTCGGGTCTTCCACAATAACCAGAACAATGGTTGGTGCCTTGGTCAGGTGTTTGAGTTCTAGAAGCTCACTTGAGCTCTCTGGCCTCAGTTTCCTCATCTTTAAAATGGATATAACGATGTAACCTACCCCCCTCGGGTAGGGTTATTTATTTATTTATTTATTTATGACTGTGTTGAGTCTTCGTTTCTGTGCGAGGGCTTTCTCTAGTTGTGGCAAGTGGGGACCACTCTTCATCGCGGTGCGCGGGCCTCTCACCGTTGCGGCCTCTCTTGGTGCGGAGCACAGGCTCCAGACGCGCAGGCTCAGCAATTGTGGCTCACGGGCCCAGTTGCTCCGTGGCATGTGGGATCTTCCCAGACCAGGGCTCGAACCCGTGTCCCCTGCATTGGCAGGCAGATTCTCAACCACTGCGCCACCAGGGAAGCCCCCTCGGGTAGGGTTAAATAGACTAACGTGTCAGGTGCAAGAACAGTTCCTGGTACTTAGTTTGCGCTAAATTCGTATGTATGTGAATGCATGCATTGTGGCCATACGACTTCCTATTTGACAGAGGCTGTTCCACAGCTTGCACAAAATAGGCGCTTGGTAAATATTTGTTAAATGTTGAAGGGATTAGAGGAATGGATTTAGTGGAATACCTGTGTGGTAACCTGTTCTGACTGCTCAGTAATCTGTAATTCAGGGACAGACCAACAAAATTGGATGTTAAGATTTAATCTCCCATAGAGAAATAGATCAAAAAAAGCAGAGTGTTCAGCAATCAAACATCTCTGCAGAAAAGAAGAGAGACAGGACAGTTTTGCATGAAGATCACGAAGGAAATCGCCTGAAGAACTGAGTTGGGGAATATCACACTTGAAGAAGAGGTAGCAGGGTCCGTGACTCTAAATCAAATCAACAGATGCCTCCAATATAGTAGAAAACAAACAAACAAAGAAACAAAAAAAAAACCTTAAAAACTACAAAATATATGCTATTTTTTGAGTCTACAAAAATAAATAAATATGAAAAACAGGAGTCAAATCCCTGACCTATATTTACCTTCTACTGATTTTCTAATAATGACAGCTTCAACTTGAATCATTTCATTTAAAAAATAGAAAATGAACACTATAATATTTTAGGAACTGATACAGTATGATAAGAGTGCCTTAATTTGGGGTTGAATCATATGAAATTGCCACTTCTTTTGGTAAAAAATGGTCAGACATTGTCAATTTCATATGGTTCAATCTAATATACTTAAGCTAATTGACACTGAATTAAAACTCTTAATATTATCTTGCTCTTTATTGCCTTTTAACTATGACTATAAAACTAAATTGGCCAATTTCCCCCATCTCAGCCTCTGTTGCCTCTTAGAATTTGTGCACAGTAGGTGCTAAACAAATGCCTTGTTAATTGAGTAGTGTTTCCTGTTATCTTCTCTCAAAAATTAGGCCGAAATTTCGCTACACTACCTAATGCTGAGACTGCCCTTAAAATATAATTAACAAAGTGTTAGCTTTATTTCATGTTTCATGATTTAGATAAATCCTCTCTGTTCCTTGTTGGGACAGCACTGGGAAGCTAATTAATACATTATTGATATGCTGTAGAGGCAAACAAGACTCTGCTTGAACACCCAGCCATGACAAGAATAAATTCAGGTCAGAAATATTTTTGCAAATAAGGAAAAATGTTATTATAAAAATGAGAAATTACTGTTTATGTGACACATCTCTGTGCGTTAAGACATATTATACACTTACAAATGAAGCGAATGGTAGAATCAGGCAGCCTTCTCCTGAAGGTACCAGTCACTTAGGGCCCGACATGGGCATCCAAAGTGCCCTGGGATGAACTAGAAATGATCACCTTTGGGACCCCAGGATTGAAGAGCATCATTATTACTCATATAAGGTTTCATAACAGTTGGGATTGGTCCCAAACTTAGGAGCGTTTACTGAAATAATTGAGCAGCCAGCATGAAATGGTTTTCAATTCAGAAAGTGAAGAGCTCCTTCTATGGCAGAAGAGACGGGGAAGCTCAAGGAGTGTGAATTACCTGTGAGTTATTGCACCTCCTTGGGCCTCAGTTTCCCCATATTTGTTAACTACCTCCTAGAGGACAGTCATTCTTTATAGCATCTGTTGTTGCATGGGATCATACCTTCAAATGCCATGCATTTCTTTGGGGGGAAAAGCTAGAGCTCTAAAATGTATTATTTTGGTTTTGGTTGACCTAGAGCTGTGAGAGCAGCCACATTGCACAAGCAGAGTTCTGAGAAAACAGAGTTGCTTTCATTTTTCAAACAGCAGAACCACAATCATCTCTATGTTTGGATCCTTATGCAACTTAAATATATGGGTAAGAGAAAGCTCACGAAATCAGCAATTTTAACCTTTCCCTCAATGCTGTGGATTTTTCTTAGAGATTTTTTTGGAGCATGGAGCGTGCACAGTTCTGCTCGATTTGTGCCGTCTAATGAGATCCCAGCCCTAGGTGATGTGCTCCTACAACAATGTCTTCGTGTTAATTACATTTTAGAATGGTTAGGGCAAGAATCGTTCCAAACATACTTGAGGTAATAACTAGTCATTTATCCAGAAGGTCAACAGTTCAATCAAAGAGAGAAAAAAAATTAGCATATCTTAAGAAAGAGTTCAAGTGGTTTTGTACAAGAACTCTCATTTAAGTCTTCAAGAATACTTAAAATACTGATAAGCTAGGTAATTCTATATTTCCTTTTTTAACTTGTTGAAAGCCCTCGATTTCAAGGTGCAGCATCTGAGAACAAGAAGCGTCTGGCAGGTGAAGGGGAGAAAGTGTGTAGTTAGGGAAATTGGCTGGAGTTTTAGGTTAGGGGTCTGTGCCAGGACTGCATCGCACAGAGTCTGAGAGCGGGGCGGGGGGTGGGGGGGGGTGGGGGTGGGCAGCTGATGAAAGAACAGAGGCGATGCTAGAGAGTTTGGCATTGGATGAGGGCTCTGGGCCAATCTTTCGTTATAGAAACAACACAGCTTTAATCCACAATAACAATAAATCCCTCAAATAATTGTATATCAAATCACTATAAACAAAATTACAATCTGCTCTCATCAATGCAGTTTCCATAACAGGTTTGATATTTTCCCCAAATTCCCATTTTTCTATGATTTCTAATGAATACAAAAGAGCAGCAAATGGAAGCTATACCCATTGCTGTTTGTTTTAAGTGACTGAAGTTATCTTTCTTTTAGAAAGGCATAGTATTTTAATTTATTTTAAAAATATTTATTGAGCACCTATTATGTACTTGGCAATAGTTATATGGCTAATCATTTTAGAGATGATTCCTAAAAAAGACTTTCTGCCCTGGCAAAGGTAAAGTATTAAAATAGTAAAACAGCTCAATGAGTTTTTAAAAATGTGCTAAAAAGTGGTACTTTTTATTCTTCAAGAGCCCCACCCTTTGCACAAGGAGTTCCTTTCAATATGGATGCAATGCAAGGTGGAATTGTGTGGATCACAGTCTATGGACTATTGATTTCACTGGGTACCATATTCAGTAGATAAGATACAGCTAAGCTGTGGCATTAAGGATGACTTTTCTAATTTAAACTACAGGAAAACTTTGAGACTGAAAATCAAGTTAGAATAAAAGTTACTCAACTCACTAACTTTTAAATAGGATGGGGTCTTTTATGTTCATTTAAACATATGAAATAATTGCAAATGAAAAGTACGAAGAAGAATAAGAACGCTCCGTGTACCCACCACTCACAGGGTTTTTATGAGTCTATTTCATAGACCCTGTTCCATTTCATAGGGTCCAACAATTAGCTGCGCAAGTAAGTACATTATCATATCTGAGACCAGCCTCCGGGAATAAAGCCTTTTTGTAGGCCATTTTTGGTCCGTGGAATTCTCTCCTTTATCCTCTGGCCACTTTACTTTGACCTGTTATGTCCATTTGTGGCGGGGAAGAGGGCCTGGCAGATGCTAGGATGGCCCTGCCCTTCAGCAGGTCGCAGGGAGATTGATACCCACATAAACAATTCTAAGGCTGATATGAGTGCTGGGGAGAAAAAGATGAATTCTGTCTGGGTAAGAGCTGGAGATAGAGAGTGGATTTGGGGCTAGCCTTTGAAGGTTGGCTGGGATTTCGGAAGGTGACTGTGGGGAATGGGGACACTCAGGTGAGAGTGAAGGCCTAGTTCCAGAATGGTGAGCAGACACAGCCCTTGGACCAGAGTGTATGTTCTCAACGGAATGGGTGTGCTTTGGCTGTAAAAAATGTTGAAGAGTTCTAGCTTATTGATGAAGGGGTCAATGCCCCAAATTCTCTAATTTTCATTTCCAACTGGGTTACCAAGTCTTACTGAACTTTTATATATCATCCAGCTGCTTTTTAAACCCTAAAATCGTGTAGTACAGTAATAATTTACTTTGAGAAAGTGTGTTACCGTTTACAAATGGCTTTTTCAGTACACATTGTTACATTTGATCCGTGTAACAGCCCTGCGACACCACAGCCTCATCTCCACAAGCTATTTCCTTTGAAAGTAACCACTAGTTATAGAAACTACTAGCTATGGAAATCAGAAATTTTTTTCCACTGGCAGCTTTATTGTGTTAGAAGCACAAGCCAGCACAAAGTCAGCGATCTGGGAGAAATGAAAGGAGGAGTCCCAAGACAGACAGAGATTGAGAGTCCCAGGAGAACGGTGAGATTGTGGTTTTGGAAATGGAGAGTGAAGCAGAGGAGACAAGTGCGCAGCAGAAATTAGAGGATGGAGTGAGGGGGTGGTGGTCCAGTACCGGGTGGGCCGTGGTCCTTAGCGCAACAATGAGCACACAGCAAGCGCATGGTCAATACCTGTTCACCCACGTATGGACCTGTGTATATCTTGAGCAGTACCAATGTGAAACACAATTCAAAGATCTACAATGGCGGCTTTTAGAACATGGATACAGAATGAAATTAATATTTTTTATAATATTTTCTCATTTTACATATCTGTGTTCTCTTTCATTCTACAACATTCCCATCTAATTGTAACTTTGATAAAATTTTTAATGCACATACTGAAATGGTGCACTTTTGCAACTACTTTACAGAAGCTAAAACAACCAGCGCACTGTGATTGTTGTAATCAAGCTGGAATAAATCTTACTGACCTAGGATGTATCAATATATCCTTTTAGCCTGCTGCAAATCAGTTTATTTTTCTACTTAGAGACATGATGTGAAATGAAATTAATCCAGTTGCCGCAAAGCGAGTGCATTCAGTTGAATAAATCCCTTTACGTGGAAAAGAACTTTGTTTTGCAGCTCATTTGAAAGAAAATCCACATGGCAGTATAATGCCTTCTCTGGAACTGAACAAATGCATTTATCCCACTTTTATTTACAGTTAAATTCACATCAGAGATATTTTATATGACAGTACACTCTGTTGCCCTTAGGTGAAGGTCACAGTGAAAACATATATAGGACAACTAAAATTTTACAACGGAACTTAGCCTAAGGACTGTTGCTCCAACTAGACTATGAACTTGGCAAAGATTGACAACTCCTTGGAGAGAAAAGACACTAATCAAAACCATGTATATCCTTTTATATTCTTTCTTCTTTGCTTTCCATGGTCAAAAGGGCAATCTACACACAGTGTATATTTAATAAATACTTTTTGGTGGTGACTATCGTAAGCCGGCAACACTTGGAGAGGGTCCAGAGACAGACAAAGGGATGAAGAGGTTGGGCAGAGACTCTTAGGGTGACACGCTAATGGAACTGAGGTTCTTTAGTCCAGAGAAGGGAAGGCTGGGTTTGGCAGCTGTGAAGGTAGTTGGTGTTATTTATCATTACTGAATGTTAGAAAGCACATCATATGCAGGGTAGGATGAAAGAAAGTTGACTTACATCCGGTAAGGTGATTTAGGTTTAGGAATACGGAAGCAGTTTTGACTTAGATGGATTATAAGGCATCAAAACACAGGTCCTTAAGAAATCTTACTTTGGCAATTTTACAGTTGAAGAGTAGGTCATCTTTCTGAAATGAGTTAGGTGCCATGCAGTGGGTAAATGATTCAGAGGACCTCTCAAGTTCTATTCCAGTTCTTATTCTGTGACTTTTAAGCAGCCAGTATCAGGATCTGACTTGCTTCTTGCCCAACTTTCTCTATAGCTGGAAGCTCTTGACCTCTTCCCGCAAGTCAACCATACGGTACACTCAGCCCTAAGCCTTTCTTAGTTGGGAGGGATTTAAGAAGCTCACTCTAGCTGAACGCTCAGCTAACTGTCATCAGGTCACCCCCTGCTGCTGGCCTGGCTCTGAAGTGTCCCAGTTCTAGCAAGTGGGATTCTGCCTTGCACCTAAGTCCACTTCTTACTGGATCTACCTGAAATTCACCCGTGTCTTCCTATGCTAACACCCGAAATTCTTTCTCCCTTTCCAGGTCTAACATGATTTTGAGATCACACCTAACCTCCAGTCCAGGACTGAAGCTTTGTCTCTTTCCAGCCCCTCCCTCCCCCTCCCCCAGCTCAGACGTGGTGTCCAATCTCTGAACCCCAACCCTGTTACCTAAAGCTGGCAGTCTGTGCACAGAGCACTGGTTACAATCTCCCTGAGATCTCTCCTCTCCCCTGTGGCTGGATTCTCTACTCGCTGCCCCCCAGGCCCCCACCGTCATGACTCAGGCCACTGCCATTCCGTTTGCTCTTCGCCTGGCCACGTGATGACCTGCCCCATGGCTTCATTTTCCTGCATTCTGCTGTGAACCGTTGCACATCTGAGTCCCTCTCTACAAACCACATACCTCTACAACAGGCCTCCTCAACCTCGTTGCCATTGACACGTGGAACTGGTTCAGTCTTTATCGTGTATCAGGGCGGGAGGCGTCCTGTGCATCATAAGGTCCTTAGCAGCCTTGCTGGCTTCCACCCACCAGATGCCAGGGGTAGCCCCTCTCCCCCACCTCCAAACTGTGACAACCAAATAGGTCTCCAGGCATTGCCAAATGTCCCTGATGCAGAGGGGGTTTCAAAATTATCCCTTGTTGAGAATTCTTGCCCTGCAAGAACCCAGAAAGGCAAGAGCATTTTAAAACCAGTTATAGATACTTGGAGAAATAGCTGGATGTATCTAGAATATTTAAATCCAGATAAAAAAATTTTAACTAACAAATCTAAACTATTAATAAACACCAAATGGAGTTTTGTTAAGTTTTGTATTACGACACAAGGGGTAAAGTGGGTAAAATGGGGTTATGGTGGGTAAAGTGGGGTGAAATCCCTTCACCCTAGATCCATTCTCCTCACATCTTATTGTGCAGAAGAATCACAAGAGGACTTTTTTAAAAGTTCAGACTCTGATTCAGTAGGTTTTAGGCAGGGTCTGAGATATTCAGTCCTAACAGGCTCCCAGGTGATACCAATATCATTGTTCCCTGGACCTCACATTGAGTAACAAGGCCCTAGATCAAAATCACTAGTGAAGGCCTGCGCACCGCAATGAAGAGTGGCCCCCGCTTGCCGCAACTGGAGAAAGCCCTCGCACAGAAACGAAGACCCAACACAGCCAAAAAAAAAAAAAAAAAAAAAAATCAATAGTGAGAGGTGGGGGAGGGGCTATTTGAATCTTGATGATTACAAGGTCATAAAAGCAAGATTAAAATTTGCATTCGGAGGACAGACTATAAAAGTGTGACTGTTCCCTGCACTCTTCTATAATGAATAAAACTGTTCTCAGAGATGTGTTTTGAAATGTGACATTTCTACTAGCTTGAAATTATAAATATTATACAAGCTACCTGCAAAAACCTGTGAACTGCTAAATGAGCTTGGAAAGACTTTGAAAGGTTTCCCAAACTCTAAGGGAAATCTAGACTTCAAGGTCTTTGTAGTCCTTGTTTTAGGGAGGAAGAGACTAGGGGTGAGGATGGGTCTGGGGGAGGGGATGGAGAGAGGAGAATCATTTTAAACGGGGCCTTGCAAAGAAACAGATTCATAGACCTTCCTCAAATTACAAATAATCGTGTGCTGAAATTATACTGACATCACATGAAGTTACAGCAACCCCAAATCAGATAACTCAATTATAGCTATAAAACAGTTGCAAAAATGAATGCTATTTACTGTAACGTATAGCGATCAGAGTAATCAAATCTTTTGAAAGCTGTCAAAAGCCTGATATAAAAACTTCCTCCTCTCATATAATACTGCCTCTGAGTAACTTTGACTTGGAGTTTTGCAGACATCTGACTCACTGTTGCATACCCTCGGGAAGGAAAGGGCTATTCACATTTGTTCCTAGTTTACAGTTAGAAAGATTGAGGCTCACTGGTTTCTCTAAAGATGTAGATAATAAAGTCCTGACCCTTTTGAGGTCTCTTCCAGGCCAGTGTTGAGACTAGCTATGCCCTCATGCCAGCAGATAAGTATTCACCTTGGGGAGGGAGAACTAATATCCTAGCTCTGAGATGTATTGATGGGTTGTTATCAATTTGATCAAGTGTAATAGAGTTAAATGTCTCTACATTTAAAACTCTGTGTTTGCTTTTCTTTCTTTCTTTCTTTTTTTTTTTTTTTTAAGAAAATCAATAGTGTAAGTACAGAATAAGGATGAACTGGCTTAACAGTAGTTCATGGGAACCCATGGGTATGAGTTGACCACAATTTCAGTATGTTCATAGTCAGCAGTGTGACTGACATGAGTGCCAAAAAGGCTAATGCAATCTCGGGCCATATTAATAGAAGTATAGGGCATAGATCATGGGAGGCAACTTACTCCATGGGATTTCGCATTTGTCAGACCACTCCTGGAGAGCTCTGTCCCATTCTGAGCACCATGGTTTAGGAGGGGCCTTACGCTGGAGTCCATTGGAGGTGAACACTTAAAATGATGAGAGCATGTAAAACCACATCATAGGAGGAATAGTTAAAAGAACAAAGGATATTTATGCTTGAAAAAGAAGACTTAGGGGGACATGATAAGAAGTGAAGGAAAAACAGGTTATCTGGGAAAAGAGCTTGAGGTACAGTTTCCACTGGCACAAGTTTGATATCTGGATCCCCAAGGAAAAAAATTCACAAGAGCCTTCTCTACTCTTTGTCACTTGCAAAATAAACAGATCTTCAGCAAAGAAGACTCTATTCCTCCTATGATATCCTTGAAGTATGCAAATTTGTGGATAACTTTACGCCCCTTTGCCAAGCCATCTCCATCTGCCTGCAGACGCACCTCCTTCAGGAAGCCTTCCCTACAAAGCGTGGCCTTGGGCCACTTACCCTGTCTCCTGGGTGTTTGCCCTGCGGTGGCAGCGTTTGCTTTCGTCCTAGTTTCCCTAAGAGCTTGTTAGTTCCTTAGGGAAAAAGACCCTGTTTTCTTTTTGTTTTTATTACCCTAAATGTTCTCAGTACCTCTGGGTACTGTGAATTAGGACTGAGGGGATGTCTGCTGACAGTAGCCAAAAGATGGATTAAAGTCACCAGATAGGTAATTTTTTTTATAGTGTCTACATGACAAAGCATTACAGCATGCTCTCTTGATGATAAGAACACCTAATTGACCTTTCACTTTATGAAATAATATGAGCTGACAAAGTTGGCTGTGTAGTAAATCTTACTTTACCCTACATCTTGCATTTTAAAATCAAAGTTGTGTGTCCATGCCACTATTTAAGAACCCCATCTTCCTTGTGTCAGGTCTTGGGAATTACTCTCCAGCTAGGAGATTCTTTGACTTCACACATCCTCTTTCTTTGTTTATCTGGATATTTACAGGGTACCTGTGTCAAGCCACAGCATCGCACAGTATCTGGTTTGTAAAATGAATGAGTCGTCTATTTAACAATATTGGTCTAAGAAATAGAAATTCCACAAATGAGTTTAAATGAGAAAGCACCATGTTATGCATTCTAAAAATGCGAGATTGCACATTTATGTTATGTCAAAGATATAATAAACATGCTTTGGGGGTAGCAATGCACGACTCTTCTTAAGTCTCCTGTGTAGTGGGTTAAAGAATGGTATCGTTTCACTCAAGGACAGAGGCATGGATGGGGCGCTCTGAGTCATCCACGAAGCTGAGAATAGAACGCAGAACACAGGAGCTAAGTTCATGCTCTGTCACTCTCATCACTGGACAGTATTACCTCCTAAAATCCAAGGACCTGACACGGTACAGAGCAAATTATACACTTCTCTCCAAGAAGTTGATAGAACTCCACTCGCCAGCCTAACGTTCAGTTAGAGAATGCAGTGAGCAAAAAGACAGGGCCCCCAATTTTCTATCATTGGCTGTTAATCATAAATAGACACCAACACCTTCCTGGTTACTGAGGGAGCTAACCTGTCTGTGCTAATAGCGCTTGGCTCAGATGATTCAAAAGGCCAACAGCAGGGTGGTTCCTGTGATGGGTAGAACACCTTTGGTTCTAAGTTTCCACCGTTTGACAACTGATATTATAAAACCCTGGTTTACTGACATACGGGGCATGAGAACTTTCTGCTTGTTTTATCTTCCTGGAGAGACCCACAATTAAACTGGGGCTATATCATGGATTTTGTATACTTGGCAACATGCACTGCGGACACTTTTTATAAATCTGAAACAGAGGCTAACATACAAATTTGTCCTAATTATACTGACCCAAAGATTCTACAAATACCCCCCAAAGGAAAGGGCTTGGTCATGTCCTTCCTTGTCTCAGGGCGTCTGTGTTCAGCGCTGTTGGCTCTCTCACGACTCTGATTTCCAAGCACATTTCAGGGACATTAAAGGAAATAACTGCTAATGACGAAAAATCAGGTGGAAGATTTGCGTCCTTCAAGAAAAATAACCTTTTTAGAAGGATAAGGTCTATCAGCCCCAAATAAGTCCATCAGCATTCTTTATTTCCATGTTATATTCTGAACTACCCAAGAGGGATCATAAAATAGCATGGTACGTCTGTCGGGTGCAGAGCACAGAGTTAGAGGAAAATTGCTGTGAGACAGCCAGCCCTGCAGGAAAATGAGGCAACCAGCAGAATGACACACCAGCAGCCCACAAAAGCACTGTCCATGTTGATAGTTTCCAGCAGGATCTGGACATTGAAAAGGAACCCATCTAAAAGAGGACGCCAGCTCTAATGACCTACAGGGAAGGGTGAAAGGTCTTGCCATCTAGCACAGAGAAAAGTCATTTCCCTCTGCTCAGACCGCGGCGGGGATTAGGTAGTTTGCAACAGAGAATGGAAGGGGCTTCAGAGAACATGTGATCTAACCTCTCACTCGACTGAGAAGGAAACTGAGGCCCAGAGAGGCTACAATGTCATGTTCAAGGTCACGCAGGTAGTTTCTAGTAGAGCCAGAATTCGGATTTCCAGAACCCCCATCAAGGGTTCCTGTGTCTCTAGAATGCTGTGCCTAGACCAGAGTAGTAGAAGGAGCCCTGGGCTACAATTTCACAGCCTAGGTACTAAGTGTTGGCAGATGTTAGCAAAATTACGTTGAGCAAGTCACTTAAACTCGCGAGCTTTGCTTTTCCCACTCTGCAACATGAGAGGCAAAATATGTGGTCTGTCTGCCTCAAAGATCATAGGCAGATCAAATGAGATAATGTGTGAAAATGCTTTTTAAAGCTTTATAAGGCTTAGGGTAAAAAAAAAAAAACACTTCAGATAAAGGATGTTTTTCCTTCTGAGAATGTATGGATGGACTCTTGGAGGGGGACGGGGGAGGTGGTCCACTGGAAATTCTGTGTAAAGGTGTGTGTGGATGAATGCTAGACATATTTTTTACCCCTGGGGAGAGTTTCTGTAGCTTTCTTCAGCTTCCTAAATGTGTCTCTGAAACTCCTATTCACCTCTAGCTTCACCACCGCCAGTAAGAACCTCTGCGCTATGGATATCAACACATTTATGATCAACCTAAAAGGCTGATATAATGTATTACAATATGATTTAATGTATAGCTGGGATCTTCCTGCTGGCTTTACTAATTCAACAATTCACATTTTTAGAATATAAATCCATTTGGGGGAGGGGAGCTAATCTGACCTCACACCTTGCTCTGTAAACTGCTAAAAATCTATCACTTATAAAATGATGATGAAAATTCAAATTATAAATCAGACAGGTTTTTTTCTACTAGTGTACTTCCTTAGTAATATTTCCTACTTATTTAAAGATTTTTCTTTAAAATCATACTTAACAAGAGAAGTATCTACTTATTATTTACTGAGTTCCTACTGAGTTCCCAGCAGTTTGTTTCCAGTATTTTCCCATAAAGCACTGGACAATAGACACAAATCATAAACCATTTGCAGGCTGCCACATTAAGCTCGTGGTTCTGGAAGGCTGGGAGGTGAGGAGAAAAACAAATGAAAAAGTATTATTCATGACCAATTGATCAATTAGCCTGCTTTTCATTAGAAAACATAAAAAGGCAGAACCAATTTAGCAATGACTACGTTGGAAATGCATAAAAACATTATTAATGTTGGGCTTTTTTCTCACTTATTTTTAGTTCTCTTTAGAAAATTATACTTGAGAGCTTTCTGTAACGGCAATAGAAAGAGTGAATAAGACAGCACTGGAACCATTTTTTAATGCTAATGAAGGGGTAGGGACCAATACCTGGTTTGTGAGGCCTTTTCTGTACACAGTTATGTGCTTCCAAAGCCATAGACTGACTTATGGAATCTCTGAGTGAGTGAGATAACCAACCAGGAAAGTTACCTACTAACAAGACTCATCCATCGTCCCATAAAGAAATCCAATGTGGTCTTTTATAAATCTGACAATGGCTATACTCTTGCGTTTTAGTGGTAAATCTTACACAGTACAGTAATGTGAAAAATGAAAGGGTTTTTTTCCCCCCTTGACTGTATCAAAATATCACCTTCTGCCCCAAGGTTCTGAGATCTCATAACTCCCCTCTTGTACTATTCCTTTCAGTTTTTTTTCCTTCCTCTTCCTTTATAGTTTTATATTTTTCAGTCCTAGCATTATCTCTGATGTTTAAAGTTCTTACACATAGCCTTGAACTATAGAAATGCAATAAGCATACTCACCTGTGCTTAATAGAGTGCTATTATCAGATGAACAAAACCTAAAATACATTTTGGTAGCAACGCTTCCAGATTTTCAGTAACTTAAAATAACTTAAAACTTGGGTGGTGATAGGATGGGGTGGGGGTGGGAGGCTATAACTGATTTTCTTTCAGTCCGATTTGTGTTCCTTCTCATCCCATGTGCCCGGAGTCTTCAAGAGAATGCTCTGGAATCAGACCGCCTGGGTTCAAATCCAGGCTCTACCACATACAAGTTAAGTGACCTTGTGCAAGTTACTTAACCTCTCTGTACCTCAATTTCCTCACTTATAAAAGAAGGGTGATCTTAGGCCTTGTTTCATTGTGCCGTTAGGAGAAGCAAATGAGTTAATACCTGTAAAGTGCTTGGCAAATAATAATAACAGACACTGTTTTAGAAAATTTACGTATAACAGAGAAAGACAAATATCATATGATATCACTCATATGTGGAATCTAATTTTAAAAAATGATGCAAAGGAACTTATTTACAAAACAGAAACAGACTCACAGATTTCAAAAACAAACTTATGGTTACCCAAGGGGAGACATGGCAGGGGGGAGGAATAAATTAGGAGTTTGGGATTAACATACACACACTACTATATATAAAATAGATAACCGACAAGGACCTAACGTACAGCACAGGAAACTCTACTTAATATTCTGTAATAACCTATATGGGAAAAGAATTTGAAAAAAAATGAATATATGTATATGCATAACTGAATCACTTTGCTGTACCACTGAAACTAACACAACATTGTAAATCAACTATACTCCAATAAAATAAAATAAAAAACAAACAAAAGAAACCTTTACGTGTATAAATTATTTAACCTTCAACACAATATGATGAGATAGGTACCAATATCACTCTCATTTTATAGCTTAAAAAACTAAGGCACAGAAAGACTAAGTAACTTATCCCAATTGGCCTAGTTAATAACGGAAGGATTGGCCTCAAACCTAGACCATCTGGCTCCACAGCAACACTCAGTAAATGTTACTTATTACTATCATCATCATCATCATCATCATCACCACCATCATCATCATCCTTGTTATTACCTGAACTTAAACACTCAATAAACATCTGTTGTTGCTGCTGATAATGATGAATGCGTATGTCTAATCCTTCTTCAAAGTGTACTAAAATGTATATGACCCCCAACGGAATAGTTGATTTAGGCAAGGATTCTAAAGACTCACTAAAGCTAGTGAGTGAGGTTTGTTAGGAAATAGGATATTACCACAATGCCTAAGTGTGATCCTGTCAGATCACTTGTTAATTGCAAAGGGATCCCTGGAGTGAGGTGACGACCTTGAGCCACAATCAAACTGAGTGTCACAAATAGAGGGACAATGTGGCACTACGTGTCTCCTGATGAGATGCGATATGGAGCACCCTGTAAAATACGTTCATTTGAAATCGAATCAGTGCTTCAGTTCTAACTTGGAGTTTACAGGGAAATACAGGGGATAGAGAAACAAATTAAATGACACCAAGAGACAACAACAAATCCAGAATGTAGGACATTCTACAAGATAACGCCTAACCTTTTCAAAAAAATCCAATGTTGAATAAAAAGACATAAAACCCTAATGCAAAAATGTATTTTTCTTTTTAAAAATTAGATCCTAGTTTTTTTAAGGTATGGACAGCATTTGGGGGATAATGGTTAAGGTTAGATATGGGCTAGATATTAGATGATATTAATGAATTACTGTTCATCTTCTTAGGTATAATGATTGCATTGTGGTTATGTAGGAGAATGTTCTTATTCTTAGATGTTTACTGAATTATTTAAGGGTGAAGTATCATTTTGTCTGTAACTTACAAGTAGTTCAGAAAGAAATACATATAGATAGAACAAATATGCCAAAAAGTTAGCAATTGTTGAACCTAGGAGGTGAGTATAGAGGTATTCACTGTACAAATATTTCAACTTTTCTTTATGTTTGGACATTTTATTCACTTTGTTCGTAAGATGTATGTCTTATATTTTCTTTGGAGGGCATGTAAGACTTTAATCTTCACGTACTTAGTAATAGTTTCTTTTAATTCTCCAAAATGTTTGCTGTGAATGCATATTTTTTTAAAAAACCTGTTTTTTAAAAAAAATTATTTACTGAATTCCTATTGGCTCAAGCTTATTGAAACCTAATATAACATTAACATTGTTGAAGAGAACTCAGTGCCTAGCACAAAGCCTGACACATAGTAAATGCACAATAAGTGTTAATAAATGTTTATTTGTTAAATGAGGCTATATTTTCCTAAGAATTGTAAAGAGGCAAAAAAAAAAAAAAAAGACATGCACACACACACACACACACACACACACACACAGAGGGCTGTGTTGTTCCTTTACAAATCGAGATATGGTGGGCAAGTACTTGAGATGGACAAATGGGGGTCAGTCAACCCCATCCTTTGATTCAAATAGCTTAGGTCATAAAGATTCTTGACCAAGTTTTGAGTTTGTTTTATGAGGGCACAAAAATGAAGCCTGTCCCTAGGACTAATCCAGCAGCAACTCTTGCTTGTTTAAGAAATCCTGATGGAATCACACTTAATGACACATTTTTGAACAATTGTAGACTTTTCTTGAGCCAGGAAAAGAAGCAAGTTCTGCTAGAGTTCAGGCGTGAGCCCTACAAATCACCAATACCCGCAGGTGTTATTCTCTGAGAATCAATAAGTATGTGGGAACTAGGCTCATTTTCAGCCCCTCCAGAAGGCAAGGGCTCTGAAAGAGATGGCTTCAGGCAGTAAGTGAGATATATTTCGTATAAGAGGTGGGAAGAAAATGATCAAGATTCAAAGAGATAACTAATACTGATATCACCCTGTATTTTCACAGCGCCTTTTCCCTAAGCCATTTCATATCTATGTTAACTCATTTATTCTTACAATATCCCTATGAGATAGACGTAGAACAATTGAAATTTTTAAAAAAGATAAGGGATTTTCATCAGGGCCCAAGAAATAGAAGATATTCAAAAGGATATTATATTAGCAATAGAGATACTTCTTCATTTTGAACAAATCGATCACCTCCTTCCCCTCTGCTTCAGTAAAGTCATTTTAAAAAGATGAAATCTATTACAACGTAGGGAGAATCAGATTACAGTTTACTATATGGGAGACACTCCAAGTTCAATCTAAAAAGATAGTTTTATTCAATGATATAGGGCTGTCTCCCTTTACCAGAAAAATCCTTAAATTTCTCCAAAAGGGTGCAAATCAATTTTTAAAACTTGATATTTAAATACACTTAGATGGTTCTCAATTTACACAGTGCCCTTTATTTAATAATGGATCCTTTTGTAAAGAGGATCACTTTAAAATTATTTTATAAATGTGAAGTTTTATAAACAATACTGGGTTGTTAAAGCAGGGTACACTTATACTAAATGTTCTTTCTGAAACCAAAAAGAAGGAAAAAAAAAAAAAAGAAAGAAAAAGGACCCACTAAAGAACAAGTAAGTCTATGATAAATGTAGTTGTAGAGGATGAAAGGTTTTTCACCCTGAGGTTTCCCACCCTCAGATGACAGGACATGAGCACATGTAATCTTTTCTATTGGAGTTTTAGATCCTAAACATTTTCCCTCCTCTTAATTCCCCTGGGGGTGTATATTTTCAGTAATGTGCAGATGAAGTTACATATACTTTATTAACAAGACCCAATTCCAGGTGTGTAAAAACGATATTTTTAAGTTGGCTCAAACTTTGGTGGGTGTATGCAATCCTCAGGTTCGGGGGCAGGTGGGGCAGAGAGTGTCAGAGAGCTGTGTACGGGCTCAGTGCCTGAACTGGAGACCGTCTTAGGAACACAGTGTTGACTGTTAATAAAGAGACAAAGACAGACAACACTCTCTCAAAACCTATTTCAATGTAGTTTTCTTTTTGTAAAGGAACCCGAACTGGTGTGCTTTGTAAAGGCACCACAAATACTAACAGAAGTAGAAACGCAAGCCCCAAGAGAAATCCTGACCACGCAGTACTGGTGTTCATTCATTGCTGCTCCGCCCTTCACCTGCCACCACCCCCCCACCCCAATTTGGAATAAATGCTGACACTGGTGAAGTGGAATTTCACCTCTGTAATCCCAGGATCCAAAGTCTTTCCCTGAGATGGCTCAGAAGCCAATTAGTGGAGTCTTTTTGTGTAACGGGCTGGGTAAGGAGCAGTCTAGTTCGTTCACTAGAAGTCGAATCCTATCACCACAAACACTGTTACAGAAAAAGATGTAGAGACCTTAGGTGATGAACCGAAAATTAAAACCAATATTTACAGAGCCCATGGGATTCATTTAATTAGATTGACTCCTAGAGAACATTCTGCAAATAATAAAACTATCCAAGATCTCTAGAACGTGTGGACTGATGGTGTATAATAACATACCTTTCAGAAGAGAAGAGCTTGAGTCTATGCCTTTGACACCGAGTTATTAGAATCCTTTCTTGCGACAAGGAAGATGAATTCCAACATCAAAATGTCTGCATTTCAGAGTACAGATCCACCTTGTGCTGTCTTCCAAGTACCACACTAACCCAGGGCACAGGCTCGCAGATCCATTGAGTGCCTCCTCCTCCCCGACTTCTTCCCTCCCTCAAACTACCCCCAGTCGGCCCTGCAGTCTGTGTGCAAACCACACAGGAACTAGCAGATACAGGGCTCCAGAGAGTTGGGCGTGAGCCTTAGGTTATGTGGTTTTGTCTTCTTGCTGCTGGAGTAGAATTAAAATGCAGGAGGTTCACTGAAACACTTTTGCTTCCTTATGCTTGGTTTCAGTTTTAACAAGTTCACCCCGAACGATTATGTTCACATAAGAAAATTTCTAATCCTAGAGATGGTCTGTCAGCAAGCTGCTGCTGGTCTTAAGGAAAATGCATTTTCTGTGTCTATCCAAGCATCCAGAGGAACATTAGGACTTCTTAGTGGAACTTTGTTAATACCACCCTGGATCACTCACAATGTTAAAATCCCAGAAAAAAAAAAAAAATGCTTTCTTAGTGGACTCAGCCCATAATATTACCCTTAGCCCATAATATTACCCTTAAGAAAAGACAGAAGAAAAACTTAAGCCAGGATGAGCTCTAACCCCAGTTTTGCCATAGCTCACATAGGTGTGAGCTGGGGCTTGTTACTTAGATTTTGGGGATTTCATTTTCTCCTGAGTAGGTTGGACTAAAATATTTCTGGGATTTTAAGATTTTTCACGACCTAACGTTTTCGTCACCTTCAACTTCCTTAGCTCTCACCTTCAAATTTATAGCCAGCTCTCTTCTCTAAGCTCCTTCCTCCCATACCAAGTGTAACTTGCGAAGGCCTCTTCCTCTGTCTTTGCTCTTGCTAGAAAACGGATTGCCAACGTTGCATCTTTTGCACAAAATTAGAGACATTGCTACTTGCTAAGTGGCGCCGTTCAGCGTTGGGTGACCAGACCCAAGATAAAGAGGGAAATACTGGCTGACAAGATGTTCCCAGTGTTAACCCCTTAAAGGCTAAGGAGGAGGGTATCAGATAAGACAATTTGGGAGTCTCAGATTTAAACTTACTCTCCATTGTGAAATGGTATCCTTTTCTATCTCTTTGCCCCTTTATACCTAAACCTTGCTCAAGATTTACTTTTTTGGGAGGGAATTTCTCCTTGGTTATGATCGCTCAACATTTTTATTGAAATAGAAAAGAAGAATCTGGTGTGGAGTCATTAGAGTACTTGGTCATAGTGGGTGCTCAGTAAACGATTGGTCAAATGACTTAAAGGAAGGAATTTGCTCCTCTTAAGTCTGTAATAAAGAACTTTCCTTTTATTAATGCAAGTTTGTCAAATGTTCTTAAATCCAAGTTGCGTCTGAACAGGGTCCCCACTACTTCCACATGTTATAAAGACAGACTTTTCAAGATAACTATGATTTTAAAACAACATCTCCATGTTGGCCTCAGTGTTCTTCAGTCTCCAGATTCTAAGGGCCTTCTTGGTGGGATCACCCGACAGCTCCATCGCTAGTTTTCAAACACTGAAATCCTCTGGCCACAGTCCTTATCCTGAGCCAGTGGCTTTGAAGTGGGAAGGAAGGGGACTGTTGATTAGGGCTGTACAGGAAGCGCCATGGTGTTCTGAGCACGGGCCCAGCGAGGCTTTCCTTGGTAGTAATGATCTGCAGACATGTTACAGAGCATATTGGGCGGGAAGCAAGGCCCCTTTGGTGGTTAATTTCATAGCAGCTGTGTAACTGAACCGGTGCAAAGGCAGAAACTAAGAATAAAAACCCTCATGTGAGAATGCCAGCAACTCAGTCCTCACCATCACAGGACGCTCATAAAAATATCAGCAAAATTGGGAGAATTAAGACATATATGAAATCCGGACTTATCCACCATGGAGAAATTTTCATTTAAAACCGTACTTGTTTAAAATTTTCCAGCAATTCCTTTTGACGGGTCATTGTTACTATCAGAACTTCTTATTTATAATTATGTTTAATTTAACTTCATGGTAAAATGTATACTTTTCATCCAATAGTATGGATTCAGACATTCTCTTTTTATTCATTCAATAGATAACGTTTGAGCACCTACTCCTCGTTAGGCCTGTTCCAGGTACTGGGAATGTATCAGTGAACAAAACCTAGTCCCTGACCTTCTGGATCTCACACTCTGGTAGAGGAAGGAATAATACATACGTCAGATGGTTGTACTGCCACGGAGAATTATAAAATGGAGCAAGAGTCATAGACAGTGTGGCTGAAGCGGGGGTTGTGGTTTCATTAGGAGATCAAAGGATATTTGAGCAAAGTCCAGAATAAAGTGAGGGATCCAGCCCGATGGTTCTTTGGGGAAATAGCTTTTGCAGGTACTGAGACTCGCAGGAGGAAAGCCTGAAGGTGGAAGCAAGCTTGATGCAGTGAGTGAGGTGGAGAGGAGTCAAGATGGAGGTCAGAGAGGGAGCAGGGGCCAGAACACATAGGGCCTCACTGGCTGTTGCAAGGTCTTTGGATTTTATTCTTGAGTGAGATGGGAGCCAATGGAAGATTTTGAACTAGAAAATGATATGATCTGACTTGTGTTTTAAGTTTTTCAAGTCTCATGCTGATCACTATGTTGATAATAGATTGTACAGTAAGAAAGCAAGAGAAAAAGCAGAGAGAGCAGGTGGGAGACTACTGCAACGATCCTGGCAAGAGATGACGGTGACTTAGGACAGATGTTGGGGAGTGACTGAATTCTGAATATACAGGGTGACCGTAAAGTCTGGAGCCATAGATACTATTATTGTTTTATGTGTATTAGAAATGTGGCATTGATAAACCGTTTATTACCTGTGCAGCACACATAACCCAGGCTTGGTAGCCACCCTGTGGCACAGGTGCGCTCATGGACATGATGTGCAGTGTGAGAGACAAAGAGATACATCAACGGTGACCCCAAGGTTCGTGGCCCGAGAAACTAGCAGCAAGGATGTGTCATTTCCTGACACAGGAGTGACTGTGGGGTAGCAGGTCTGGAAGACCAGATCAGGAGTTTGCTTTCAGACATATTAAATTTGAGATGTCTATGAGACATGCCAGTGGGGCCGATAAGGGAGTTAGACATATGAGTCTGGAGGTCGAGAGAGGTTAGGGCTGGCGATGAAACCTTGACTGTTGTTGAGAGACGGAAGGGTGTTGAAAACTATGAGACTGGATAAAACCACCCCGGAAATGAATACAGACAGAAAGCCGACTCCTCCAAAGTCAAGAGGTCAGAGAAATAAGAGGAAAACCGCCAAGGAGATGAGAAGAAGCGATGTCCTGGAAACCAAGTGAAGAAAGCTTTGTTCACTTTTATAAAACTCTGAGTTCAGGAAAAAAAACAAAACAAACCCACACCAAGTTACTGTGGTAAAATGATGTCTGTATTCGGTGGATGCTACAGTATTGCAACTAAATTATGGTGCCCCCAAATGGAGGAAAGCAGACAAGAAGAATCTCTTTACACAATGTTTCTTTAGCGGAGTTAAATCCATAGGTTGGTAGCACGTGAGCCTTTTGCCTGCCTGATCCACTCCGTCACTGTTACTGGCCTCTCCACCTGCGCTGGGACCACCGTCTTTGAGTTTGCTCTGTTCTCTTTTTTCCATCTGCCCCTTCAATCACCTCCTATGTGCTGGCTACTCTCAAGTCTGTGAGCCCAGCCCAGAACCCTCTCCTTTATTCCAGTTATTTCTACTCAGCTGTCTCCTGGGCATCTTCCCATGGTCGCCCCCAGACACCTCGCATTCAAATTGTCCAAAGCAGAATTCATCATCTTTCCTGCCAAATCTGTTCCTCAGACCGTGTACATATCTAGGTGAACTAGCAACAGCCATTCACGCGGTCACCCAAAAGAGAAACTTGAGACTCACCGTAGACTCCTCCTCCTCCCTCACTCCCACATGTATTTGGAGCCAAGTCCAGTAACTACTATGCTTTAACATCATATGCAAAAGTCTGCGTGTCAGAGAAGAACGAGCAGAGTGGAGTATGGTACCAGGCCCATGACTTCTGCTTTGGTTACGGCTTTCATCACTTATTGCCAGAACTATTATAAAATTCTGTTCTATTTCCAATCCCTCTTTTCCTGCTTCCAATCTATTTTTCTGAACATACCGGGAGATTTGTTCTAAAAGGAGAAAATGAATGGGTTTAAAAAGAAAAAATTGGGGTCTCTGACCTTCTCAAAATATAACAGGTAGACTTGTGACTGAGAAGGTCAATGAAGCTCAACATCAAGGACAAAAGATTGGTTCTCAGCATGGGGGAAAGAGCATAGAAGTGCATGCAGGAGATCTGGGTTCAAGTTCCGGTTAAATCCTTGCTAGTTGAATATTTCTGGGGAAGTCCAATAACCTATTTGTTCCTGCAAACTCAGCTCAGGTTCACCTCCTCCAGGAAGCCTTCCCTAACTGTGTGGTTTGGACAAATTCCTTTTTGACTCCCATAGCAATCTATACTTGCCTTTATCATGGTAATTTGTCACATTTACTGACGTATTCCTGTTTATTAGACTATTAGATTATAACTTCCTTATATTCTCATGGCTCAGAATAGTGCCTGGCTCTAATGTAGAATGATGGCATGTGCCTCAAACTTAGCATTATTATTTGTAAAATAGGATAATAACACCTACATTTCAGACTTCCTTTGAAATTTACATAAGATATGCATATAAAAAGTCTTCATAAACTATAACTCTATGTAAAAAATACTTTTGGTTTATTCCTCACTACTTTATAAAGTCCAACACCTTACCATGGCATTCAAGGTCCTGAACCACCCATTTTCAGGCCATCTTTTCAATTTCCCTCTGGCTTCTACCCCCACTACTCTATATTACAGCCAGCTAAGTTGTACCAACTTCTTTCATATCTCCTATCATTTTAAAATTTATTTATTTTATTTATTTATTTTTGACTGCATTGGGTCTTCGTTGCTGTGCACGGGCTTTCTCTAGTTGTGGCGAGTGAGGGCTACTCTTCGTTGCGGTGCACGGGCTTCTCATTGAGGTGGCTTCTCTTGTTGCGGAGCACTGGCTCTAGGTGTGCAGGCTTCAGTAGTTGCAGCATGCGGGCTCAGTAGTTGTGGCTCGCGGGCTCTAGAGCACAGGCTCAGTAGTTGTGGCGCATGGGCTTAGTTGCTCCGTGGCATGTGGGATCTTCCCAGACCAGGGTTCGAACCCGTATCCCCTGCATTGGCAGGTGGACTCCCAACCACTGCACCACCAGCGAAGCCCCATATCTCCTGTAATTTTGTATTACACTTACCTATCTACATGTCAGTATCAATAATGCAGGCTGTTATTATAATAATTATGATTGAAGCAGTAGGAACCAAAAACAAAGGTAACTTTCATTTACTAAGCATTTTCCTATTCTCTAAATCTCTTTCCTTCCATTCCAGTCAGTATTCCACTCAGCCACCATAGTTCTTTAAAACATGGGTTTGATTACATTTTCAATGCCTACTGGATAAAATCACCTGGTTGTACAGACAAGGTTCTTCATGATCTGAATTTCCTCTGGCACTTCATCTCCCTGTGCTGTTTCACTAATAGTCTGCGACAGCCATGGTAACTACAGTGCTTGTAGTTTTACCAAGATAATGGGCTCTTTCAGCTGTCAAGCCTTTACACATGATGTGCCCTCTGCCCCTGATGGCTTCCTCTACTTTGCCTATCCAGAGAACTCCTGTCATCCTTTAAGATTCAATTCAGATGTGAACTGTTCTCTGAAACCGGCCCTCAAATACTCCCTGGTGGAATTAGATGCTCTCTCCTCTCCCATCATGCTATACATATCTTGTCGCAATCTTCTGGGATGGTGCCTGTCACCTCCACTAGCCTGTAAACTCATCCAGCATTGAACTCTGTCCTACCTGAGTCCTTGCTGCTTTCGGGGGTGCCTGACACATAGTAGGTGCCCAGTGAAGGTCAGTCGAATATTTCAAGGACTACCCATCAGTGGTACCCAAGGCCCTCATTGGAGGCACTCCGTCACTGCCCATCACACACACTTTTCATCTCTAGTAATCTACTACTAGAGATTACATTCTTTGTCCTTTGAGATGAAAATCAGCTGCGGACGGCCAGTCAGTTAAAATTACATGAGTAACACAAATTGTAAAATTTATTATTTGAATGAAGGATTAGGGCAGTGCCACAGCCCAACAGATCGTGAAATGAAGACATTTGCCTTCAAGCCGCGGGATACTCTCAAGCGGGGCTTATTTTAACCCTCGGCATCCCTCTCCTTTGCAGCCCTGGGAGCGGCGAACTTCGGCTCTGGGAAAGGCCGGAAGTGAGGGGTCGGAAGTGAGGAAGCGGAAGTGGGAACCGGCGTGGGCGCTCTGGCCCGGTTGGAGGAGGCGGGGCTTGTGTTTGGGAGGGAAAAGCTCGGACGCCGGCGGCTGGACGTTCCCCTCAGGTAGGAGCCCCTCGCGTGGGGGTGGGGGTGGGGAGGGAGGGGGCCTGGAGGGCCCTGGAGGGGTGCTATCCCACTGCCCATCCCATGCTGGTCCCTGCTCCGGCGGGAGGCAGGCGGGAGGGCGACGAGGCTTGCAGGTCTGCGTGAGGGAAGGTCATTACTGTGTGACGCCATCACGTCACTCCCTCCTTCTAGAAGCTTCTCCAAGGCCCAGCCTCCCACTCCCAGTAAATTCCCTGAGGGCAGTCGCTGGGCTGAGTCGTCTGTGTGGCCCAGTGCCCTCCGCAGGGCCTGCCTGGAACACAGTGGTCATTCTGAAACGATTGTTGAAAGAATGAAGTGGATGCCAAGGAACGACCCTGGCTACAGGCAGTTGATTCTCCCTCCACCCTTCACGTTAAAAGTTCTTTACAGAACATCTCATGTCTTCCCCTCAACAGTCTTCCCTAGGTGGTGATTATTCCTTATGCTGCAGATGGGGAAACTGAGGCTCAGAGAAGTCCTTAAGCCCTAATTAGGAAATGGCAGAGCAGGACCTCAAATCCGCGCCTCTTGAATCCTAATTAAAGTAATGAGATGAGGTACTGAATGCCTAGGTGTGAACACGTTGTGAGCATTCAGTAAAGAGTAGCCGTTTACTCCAGAGGGTGGGGACTGTGTCTTGTGCACCTATTTCTCCATTTCTTGGAAATGGAGCCTGTCACATGGTAAATTCTGGAAAACTAATAGTTGAGTGATTTAATGAACACACAGGAGGGACTCAAGTTAGTTTCTCTGACTCTTGCAGTGTTCTTTCCATCAAAACAGCAACACCTTCTAATGCTGAGGTATTTTCTGTAATCCTTCTTCTATAACGATCTTGGCCAGAGCTTATTTTCTCCTGAGTTGATCTCATGTCTACAGGCAGAACCTGTATAAACACAAGAGCTGTGCTGTCCTCATAGCACTACCCTAACTATGTCTTTCCAGAGGTGCGTCTTGGTACTCAGCCTCTTAGATGCTGTTGTCATTGTTGTCCTAAATCTTTGGACGTCAGTTTAGCTCCCCAATCTTTTATTCTCAACTCTGACATCCAGAAAGTTTTGAAAACCGATTTTTTCCCCTAACTTATTTGGCCACAAGATCTGAACTGAAACAGCCATTTGTTTTTACTTATTCCAAATATTTGCAAATTTTTGTTGCAGTCATGTTAATGTGTTTGATTGTTCAGACCTTGCTTAACTTACCCCAGATCTCACTGTGGATATCATGTAATATATGGTGTAGGCATGGCATTACCCTTCAAAAGTTACCCCCCAAAAGTTGAGTTTGAATTCCATGACTCATTTGGCCTCAAAAGATTCAGATAAGAGATTGTGGACCCATAGTTTAATGTCACTTGGCAACTTAAATGCTCTCCTGTTATGATTCAGGTAAAGTTGGGGGAGAAAACAGCCTTTGCCAAAGAGTTGTGGAAGTGGGTAAATGTAATAAGAAAATTAAGAGATCTTTTATACCTCATCATTTGTTTATTTTGGAATCATTTAAGGGAGAAAGCTCCTTAACTAAATGATGTTTTTGAATGTACGGAGCATGTTTTATATTTCTTATATCCTCCACAAAGCCATATAAATGGTAGGTTCTCAAGAAATACTTGCTGATTGGTTTGAAAATGTTTGCTCAAAACTCTAGAATTTTACTTGACAATTACAAGAGCTAGATTATATATTTTACGTGTCATGTTTATAATTAAAAGCTGTAGAATCAATTCAGGTTTATACCAAAGCAGTATCACTCCACCACTTGGTCATTCACTCAATGACCTGTTTCTTGAGTGCCTGCTATGTGCTAGGTACCTGTTTACACAGTAGGATTACACTGGTAAATAAGACAATCATGGTCCCTGCTCTCAAGGAATTTCCAGTTTGGTGGTGAAGAAAGCCAAGAGAAAATAACAAACACATAACTATGCATCCTGATTAGTGTCATGAAGGAAGTAAACTGGGTGCTGAAAAGAGCATGATGGGTAGACCTACGTAGTAAGTGTGGTGGGTGAAGGCCTGTCAGAGGAGGCAACCCAGGTTTATGATATGAAATATCTTACTTCTCTCCATTTCTAAATATTACAGGGATTTGGGTAGCCAGACAACCAAAACTCAGATGTGAAAATTTACCCTCTTGGGCACTACTTTTGTCTTAGATGTCACATCACTGTATTTATTGATATAATCTCAAAATTTTGAAGGACTGAGTAAACTGAGCATTTGCATATAGTCAGGTATCTAAAACACAGTTAAACAACATATAATTTACAACTAACAGCAATTAATTGAACTCCTTGTTAGCTTGAAAAGATTTCATTAGTAGAATGGTGTCTTACATATTCTGTGTTCATATCACAAAGTACTGTATGTTAGTAAATGATATTAATTCACTTATCCAGACATTTTTCCTTGTGGTTTTTCGAATGGTTAGGAATGTGTTTAATTTTGGTATGATGTCCAACACATCCATTTTAAACTACTCTATTGGATGCAAGGCTATTATGTAGATAGTTTTCTTGGGCAGAAAGTTCATTTATGAAAACATTTTAAAAAATTTTAAAATGCAGGTTAGAGAATAGAGGAAAACCTAAAAATTATTTTGTCCCTCCAAAATATACATAGGTAGTTATCCAAAAAAGAAAAAGAGGGTTTTAAAAACTGTTGTTTAATTCTAGCAAGTTATGATTCTAACAGGGTTTTGTTTTGTTTTTGTTTTTAATAGACTTGTGAAGAAACAGATCAATATTCGTTGCTCTAAGCCAGTGTCACCGTGCATCTCTGCATTGAGTGAGCTTGGTAGAGGGGGAGAAAAGGACAATAGAAAAAGAAAACCCTCGTGATTGAAAATTTTAATAGCTTATTGAAACACATTATAAATCGAGTTTTCGCTGCAGGAGTGAGTCAGATAAAAATGTCTGTGTTTGACCTGCAAACAAGAGAGAAAATCAGAAAATTGTAAAAACACACAAGTTCTCTTTTTCTTCCTAAGTTTGATGATAGTCTCTTTTGGAGAAATCTTAATTAAACAGATAGATTTTCTATCTTGTTTATTTGAGGATGTGTTGGACTTTTACCAAAGAAGATTACTTATCCCCTTCTCTGATTTTTTAAAAAAAGAAGTGATAGTTTATTTAGGATGCTTCTGAAAATTTATGTCTTCCTTAAATACATACACAGAAATTAATCAAGCCTGAGCTAGGAATTGAGAAGGTCAAGGAAGAGAAACAAAACTAAAAATAACAAACACATTTGTTATGGATTTTAACATCTTTCTTTTGTATGTGCGCAGTGTCTCTAGTAAAATCTGATGATAGATTGTTGAGGCTTCAGTGGGTCTGGATGCTTATCAGGGCATCTTTCTCTAAAGCTGAGTAAAGAAAGTAATTTAACCTTTTCCTTAAACTTACCAGCCTTACGAGGACTGAAATATTGGTTTAGGGTGCCATGAGTTAGCTGTGGAGTCCACTAAGGACAATTAGTTGTCTTAATAGTTGATGACCCTCCCCTCTTTTAGATTAACAAGAAAACAGACCACATTTCGATCTGATTCTAACGACTTGTAGGTTCTAAAAAGGATACAACCATAGGGTCAGTTGATGATTCTAAGACTCAGTTTTCACTTAATTACTCTCAGGACATAACATTTTTATACATGACAACAAATCTTAAGCAAGAGATGTCACAGTGCAAGTTCCATTTTCTTATAGTAACTTGTCCACTGTCCATGTAATGCTTTATAATAATTTTATTTCTGGCCAAAGAGGTTCAGTGATACTTTAAAAGGAAACTTTTAGGTCTAGAAAGACCACCTATATTTCTTTAAATAACATAGGCCAATCCCTTGTGGGAGATTTTCCCATATCAATCCTAGGAACATGTATATGGTACCCTCAATTCTGGCTGATGTAAGTGAGGCACTGATTTGGAAACTAAAGCTAGCTTTTTTTTAAAAAATTATTTTATTTATTTATTTATTTATGGCTGTGTTGGGTCTTCGTTTCTGTGCGAGGGCTTTCTCTAGTTTTGGCAAGCAGGGGCCACTCTTCATCGCAGTGCGCAGCCCTCTCACTATCACACCCTCTCTTGTTGCGGAGCACAGGCTCCAGATGCGCAGGCTCAGTAATTGTGGCTCACGGGCCCAGTTGCTCGGCGGCATGTGGGATCTTCCCAGACCAGGGCTCGAACCCATGTCCCCTGCATTGGCAGGCAGATTCTCAACCACTGTGCCACCAGGGAAGCCCTAAAGCTAGCTTTTTCAGACTGAATTGATCTTCTATAGACATTTAAAAAAAATATTTAACTTACATATTTTTTGTGCCTTCCTTTGCAGGAAATTGATACCTTGTCAAGGTGGAGATTAATCATTTGTATTTGGGAGCAGCAGACCTGGGGACCAACTACCTCTCAAAGGTTTTATAAACCAATCACATAAACTCCTAGTCCATTGCTCTCAACCCCCATCTTACCTTCAAATTTGTCTTACCTATGGCATTCAGGAGGCAAGTGAAAAACTTTGTGAAAAATTACTCAAATGCGGAAATAAAAGTCAGGGAAGCAACTTCTAATGACCCTTGGGGTCCTTCTACTTCTCTGATGTTAGATATCAGTGACCTGACTTTCAACACAGTTTCTCTCTCAGAGATTATGAGTATGTTATGGCAGAGACTCAACGACCATGGGAAGAACTGGCGCCATGTGTATAAATCCCTTACCCTAATGGATTATCTCATCAAGAACGGATCAAAGAAAGTTATTCAGCATTGCAGAGAGGGGTTCCATAACCTTCAAACACTAAAAGATTTTCAACACATAGATGAAGCTGGAAAAGATCAAGGTACCAGTTGAAGAAGTTTATACATTGTGCCAGTAAAGATTAAGAGTTTGGGAGGGGATCATTTTAAAGCTGGAGCTGGGGGAAAGTTGTTCTTAAATGTACTAGCTGCCTTTCCTCTGGGACAGTTATGGTGTTCAGTTTAATCCTTTGTGTTGACTCTTGAGTGCCTTAGAGAACAATATTTTTTTTTCCCAAAAGGATGTGTGAAACTAACACACTTAGCTATCTGATAAAATGATGTCTCATAGACGATGACCATATAAGAGAGATCGTATGGTATTCGTCTTTCTCTGTCTGACTTATTTCACTTGGCATAATGCCCTCGAGGTCCATCCATGTTGTTGCACAAGGCAAGATTTCATTCTTTTGGACCTTGAGGGCATTATGCCAAGTGAAATAAGTCAGACAGAGAAAGGCAAATACTGCATGATTTCTCTTATATGTGGAGTTAAAAAAAAAAAAGCTCATAGAGAGAACAGATTAGTCGTTGCCACAGGTGGAGGTTTGGGCGGGGAGAAATGGGTGAACTGATTTTGTTTTTGTTTTAGTCTAAATAAATTGAATTTAAAAATAAAGTGAAAAAAAAATAAAACAAATACACCAAAAAAGTTAAAAAGTTGGACTTGAGGTCCTACTTAATTTAAATATGACAAAATAGTAGTGAATAATTTTCCATGAACAAACTTCATGATTGAAGTTAAGGAACTATGTCCTTGGAGTTAATATGTTATTTTGGGGAGCTAATCCAACCTTTTACCCCCAGTACCATTTTGTAAAGATCAGTATATCATACTAAGATATATATCTCTTTTATAAGTTAAAAGCTTCGGAGTCTGTCATCAAATAGTGTTGTCATTCAACCTGGGGTTGAATCCTGACTCTGCTACTGCCTAGCTATGTATCCTCAGGCAATTTACTAGATTACTTGAGGCCTCAGTTTAGCTCTCTGTAAATTGGGATAATAACAGTATCTGTCTCATAGGATGGTTGTGAGGAGTACAAATATGTTTGCCTATTTTTCCCCAAAAGATGTCAGCTCCATGAGGGCAGGGACTTTGTCTACCTTGCCCATTGCTGGGTCTTGGAAGGAGAGAAGCTGTCGACATTTGTTGAGTGAGAGAATAAATGAAAGACAGAGAGTGAATATACAAAATGGTCCAATTTTGTTTAAAAAATTATGTTTATGTATATAAGAGTTCACCAAGTGGTACTGGTAGGATTAGAGATGATTTTTATTTTGTTTTATATAAATTTGTATATTTTAAAACACATTTTATAATTAGACCAAATAAAACCAACGTGGCAATGTGAAAAAAAAAAGAACAAAATGAATAAAATAGGAGGCATGGTAATTTGATATAATAATGTCACTGTAATTATAATTAGACTGGAATTTAGTTATAAATGTAAGAAAGTGTTTCCAAAGACTATGGAATCTTCAAAAACTACGAAGGAAGTAGTTTTATGAATACGGAAATTTAGGTCATAAAGTAATTTTGTCGGAGGTGGAAGAGGAGAAGTAGGGAAAGGCTGTACAGGATACTGAACTGAGATGATTCAGTAGTGCCTGATATTCTGCAATGGTAAAAGAATCAGCACTTCCTCCCCATCTAATGTAAAATTATAATTTGTTAAAGTGAATAGTCTTATGAATCATGAGAAGAGGATAAAATTCAGTGCAATCTCTGTGTTAAGTATACATTTTAAAAATAGTCTTTTTTAGAGCAGTTTTAGGTTTACAGAAAAAGTATGCAGAAAGTACAGAGTTCCTACATACCCTTCCCCACCCACACATGGTTTCTCCTGTTAACATCTTGCATTAGTGTGGTACATTTGTTACAATTAAACCAGTATTGATACATTATTATTAACTAAAGTCCTTAGTTTACACAAAGGGTTTACGCTTTGTGTTCTGCAGTTCTATGGTCTTGAAAAATGCAGTGTCCTGTGTCTACCATTCCAGTATCATGCAGAACAGTTTCACTGCCTTGAAAGTGCCCTGTGCCGCACCTATCCATCCTTTCTCCCCTGCCCTGAACCCTTGGCAACCACTGATCTTTTTATTGTTTTTATAGTTTTGCCTTTTCCAGACTGTTATATAGTTGGAATCATTCTGTACATAGCTTTTTCAGAACGGTTTCTTTCATTTAGCAATATGCATTTAAGATTCTTTCATAAGATTCGTTTTACAGCTCGAGAGCTCATTTCTTCTTTTTTTTTCCTTCACTTAAAAAAAAAAAAAGCTTTATTGAGATGTAATTCATATATCATACAGTTCACCCATTTAAAGTGCACAATCCTATGGGTTTTGGTGTATTATCAATTTTAAAAATTATGATAGAATAAATATAACATAAAATTTGCCATTTTAAGTGTACAGTTCAGTCACATTCATTACATTCACACTGTGGCACAGCCATTACCACTATTTATTTCCAAAACTTTTTCATCACCCCAAACAGGAGCTCTGTAACCATCAAGCAGTAACTCCATGGCTTGATCTAATCTACTTCCTGTCTCTATAAATTTGCCTGTTCTGGGTACCAGATATAAGTGGCATCATGTAGTATTTGTCCTTTTATATCTGACTTATTTAACTTACCATAAAGTCCTCTAGGTTCAGCCATGTTAGAGGATGTATCAGACCTTCATTCTTTTTATAGCTGAATAACATTCCTTTGTATGTACTTACAGCATTTTGTTTATCTATTCATCTGTTGATGGGTTCTTGGGTTGGTTTCACCTTTTGGCTATTGTGAATAATGTTGCAGTGAACATTAGTGTACAAGTATCGGTCTGAGTCCCTGCTTTCAATTTCTTTGGGGGTATACTTAGGAGTGGAATTGCTGGGTCATATGTTAAGTCAATGTTTAGCTTTTTGAGGAACCACTAAACTGTTTTCCTTAGCAGCTGCACCATTTTACGTTCCCACCAGCAGTGTAGGAGGATTGCTCTTTCTCCACATCCTTGCTAATCCTGTTATTGTCCATCTTTTTTTTTTTTTATTGTAGCCATTTTACTAGATGTGAAGTAGTATCTTATTCTGGTTTTGATTTATGGTTCCCTGCAGACTAATTATGTTGAGCATCTTTTCATGACCTTGTTTGGCCATTTATATGTCTTCTTTGGAGAAATGTCTATTCAAATCCTTTGTCTGTTTTTAACTGTTTTGGTTTTTTTTTTAATTTTAAAGTTCTTTATATATTCTGGATACAAGACCTTTATCAGATAGGTGATTTGCAGTTATCTTCTCCCATTCTATATAGGTTGTCTTTTTACTTTCTTGATTAAATTTTGAAGAAGTCCATTTTATCTGTTTTTCCTTTGGTTGCTTGTGCTTTAGGTGTCATATGTAAGAACTCATTGCCTAGTCTAAAGTCACAAGGATTTACACCTATGTTTTCTTCTAAGAGTTTTGTAGTTTTAGCTATTACATTTATCTTGGGTCCATTTTGAATTAATTTTTACATATGGTGTAAGGTAGAGGTCCAACCTCACTCTTTTGCATGCAGATATCCAGTTGTTCCACTGCTATTTGTTGAAAAATCTGTTCTTTCCCCATTGAATTATATTGGCACCTTTACAGAAATCAACCATAGATATATGGGCTTATTTCTGTACTCTTAATTCGTTCCATTGATGTATATGTCTAGTCTTATGCCTGTGCCACACTATTTTTATTATTGTAGCTTTGTAGTAAGTTTTGAAATAGAGGAAAGTGACTTTATTTGCAACTTCAGCTTTGTTCTTTTTCAATATTGTTTTGGCTGTTCTGGGTGCCTTGCATTTCCATATCAAGTTTAGCATCAGCTTATCAATTTCTGCAAAAAAGGCAGCTAGAATTTTTTTGAGATTGCATTGAATCTGTAGATCAATCTCAGGAATATTGCCATGTAAATAATATTATTTCCTCAAATCCGTGAACATAAGAAATCTTTCCTTTTATTTAGGTCTTCTTTCATAAGTGTTTTGTAGTATTCATTGTACAAGTTTTATACTTCTTTTGTTAAATTTATTCCGAAGTTTTTTTTTCTTTTTTTGGTACTACTATAAATGAAATTGTTTTCTTAATTTCATTTTCATAGTTTTCATTGCTGATGTGTAGAAATTCAACTGGTCATCTGATTTTTATATATTGATCTTGTATTCTACTACTTTGCTGTAATATTTTCTGTAATAATTATTAGCCGTAATAGTTTTGTTTGTTTGTTTAGATTCCTTTGGATTTCCTACATACAAGATTATGCCATCTGCAAATAGAGATACTTTTACTTCTTCCTTTCCAATCTGGATGAATATTATTTCTTTCTCTTGCTTAATTGTCCTGGCTAAAACCTCCTGTACAATGTTGAATAGAAGTGGTTAGAACAGACGTCCTTGTCTTGTTCCTGATCTTAAGAGCTTTCAGTCTTTCACCATTAAGTACAATGTTAGGGATGGGTTTTTCATAGATACCTTTTATCAGGTTCACAAAGTTCTCTCCTATTCCTGGTTTGCTGAGTGCCTTTATCACGATAGGGTGCTGACTTTTTGTCAGATACCTTTTCTGCATCTGTTGATGTTATGTGTTTTTCCCCATTTATTCTATTACTTGGTGTTATTACATTGATCTTCATAGGTGAACCAACCTTTCATTCTTAGCATAAATCCCACTTGGCCATGGTGTGTATCCTCTCTTTTTTTATGTGTTTATTTTAGGTCAGGTTTGAGGCTTAATGATGAAATTGGAGAATATCTTCTTGGGTTTTGAGCATGCTACGCTTCTTAATCCAGAAATTATAAAGACATCAACTTCCGTTAGGGTTAAATTTATTATTAAAATTAAAATTAAATACTAATTAAAATTTTCCATGCCCAAGAGTTAGGTTTTAAAAAGGCATAAGTTTTTGGATAATAGTGAATGAAGTATAATCATTTTTGTACTTTACAGAACAGGTATTTTATCACTGTACTGAGCAGAGCACTATGATAATTTCTTTTTAAGTAGAAAGAAAGGGTCAGCCCCTGCTGTAAAGAGTTTAGGAGCTATTTTGAGCATTAGAATAGATAAGCATGCAATTATAAATATACAGAAAAACCTATTTATTCATTTATACCTTTCATATGTACAGGTATGGTATATATGGGTATGTTTGAATACACTATCATAAAGGTCTTTCAGATTCCCTAATGGTTGAGCTTAGGATTAAAGAAGTACAACTATGCTGTGTTGGACTTTATAAATACTCTTGATGATTTGTTAGCATCAAGAGAGGAAAAAAAAAAAGCAAGTTAGAACTAAATTGTCAACAGAAGCATAGTACAGTTGACCTTTGAACAATGTCGGGATTAGGGGTACTGACACCGCCCCCTCCCCCACAATGCACAGTGGAAAATCTTCATATAACTTTACAGTCCACAGTTCCACATCCTCGGATTCACCCAGGCACAGATTGTGTAGTACCGTAGTACATATTTATTGAAAAAAATCCACATATAAGTGAACCCGTGCAGTTCAAACCCATGTTGTTCAAGGGTCAACTGTATATTCATTTGTTGATTATGGAAGGTATATTAGTTATTGATTGATAACATTGGTGCACACTATTAATTTAATAAATATTAATTAATGAAAAATGATTCCATTGGGGAAAATATTACTCATTTTATTTTTATCTTTTATACACTTCTCTTTTTATGTTTGTTCCCTAATGAGTGTAACATATTAGAATAGTAGCTCTTGACATAATTTAATTTATACATAAATAAATGTATATATATATTTGGGGGTGGACGCATGCACAAAAATTTGTTACTGATGGTGTGTGCAGTTGAAATAGTTCAAAACCACTGGTTCTCAGGGCTTCCCTTGTGGCGCAGTGGTTAAGAATCCACCTGCCAATGCAGGGGGCACGGGTTCAATCCCTGGTTTGGGAAGATCCCACATGTCGCAGAGCAGCTAATTCTGTGTGCCACAACTACTGAGCCTGTGCTCTAGAGCCTGTGCTCCGCAACAAGAGAAGCCACCACTATGAGAAGCCTGCACAGCGCAAAGAGTAGCCCCCGCTCACCGCAACTAGAGAAAGCCCACGCACAGCAATGAAGACCCAAAGCAGCCAAAAAATAAATTAATTAAATTAAATTTTTAAAAATTGTTTAAAAAAAAAACCCCATTGGTTCTCGTGATAGAGTCAAGACTCTTAGTGTGTTCCCAATCTACCTTTCTACTCTTATTTCCTTAGTCTTCAATCTGGCACATTGCATCACCAAGCATTCTTAATATATTATTTGCTTATACATCTCTGTGCTTGTATTTAAGATGTTTCTTCTTCACTGTAATATTCTTTCCTTGCTATCTGCTTTTTGAACTCCTATTTAGTCTTCAAATCCTAGCTCAGAGGCCTTTTCCTTTGTACCCCCAACTCTCTTCTTTTCTTCACTGGGCAGAATTAATTGCTGCAACACTTTATTCATAATATCAGAGTGGTATTTTTTACAGTGTATCTTATCTACTATATATATCTCTCCTTAGCTAAATTCTGAGGGTATATACCATATGTTAATCATCTTTTTACCATCAGGCCTTGGCACATAATAGATAATCAGTAAATTTTTACTAAATGGAAGTCATAAAAATAATAAGAGACTTGAAGAAAGGAATGTGATCATTGAAAAACTACTCAGTAAGAATGATTTTGTTCAAAGAAGAAAAAAAGCAGAGAGTGAAGTCTGTAATGGGAAATTAATCAAAGAGAAATTGTAGTGATCCAAGTAATCTACAGCTGGATCCTACCCTAGAAACAGGTTATCAAGAAGAGATACAGAAAAGATAAAAGTAGAAAATATTATAGAAAAAAGTCTTTTTTTTCTGCATTGGTCTTTACACTTGCTGTTCCCTTTGCCTGGAGTCCCCAGATACCTGCAGTGCTTTCTGCATCCTCCGGATCTCTGCTCAAAAAGTCATCTTATTAGTGCGGCCTTCTAGATGTACCTTATTTATAAAAAAGCAGCCCCACCTGTTCTTTGTACTGATATGCCCTAGCCACCTTCTCTGTTTTCTTTCTCTTCATAATATTTCTTATCTGACGTAGGGTATGATTTATCTTATTATTTGTTTATTGTCTATCTCCTCCTACCAGAAACTAAGTTTCATGAGGGCAGGAACATTTTATGTCTGCTTCGTCCATGCTCCATCTCCAACATTATAACAGTGCCTATCATACAGAACATGGTCAGTAATTAATAATAGTGATACTACAGGGGAAAAAATTCAGAAAACAAGTCACAGTAGTTGGGAAACAGGAGAAATTTATTTTCAAATAGTACATTAGTTAACATTTTCAAATAATGTTCTCAATATGTTTTTCTTCAACTTCCAGACAACTTTTCAGGTGAAGTAAATTTAAAGCAATGAATCTAATCGTTAATCTCAAAAGATTTACAATAAATACATGATTTTCCCTATGTTTTCAGACTTTTGGGACACTGTATTATACTTATTGTAGTGGGTTTTTTTAATTAATTAATTAATTAATTAATTAATTTATTTATTTTTGGCTGTGTTGGGTCTTCGTTTCTGTGCGAGGGCTTTCTCTAGTTGCGGCAAGCGGGGGCCACTCTTCATCGCGGTGCGCGGGCCTCTCAGTATCGCAGCCTCTCTTGTTGCGGAGCACAGGCTCCAGACGCGCAGGCTCAGTAGTTGTGGCTCACGGGCCCAGTTGCTCCGCGGCATGTGGGATCTTCCCAGACCAGGGCTCGAACCCGTGTCCCCTGCATTAGCAGGCAGATTCTCAACCACTGCGCCACCAGGGAAGCCCTGTAGTTTTTTTTAAGGTTAACAGTTGGACACATTACTTTATATTTCGAGATATTTCACCTGAAATACTGGAGGTATATTGTGAGGTAAAGTTCTTTCTTTCCTGTATGGTATCTAGTTGTTTGAGCATTTTTAGATTTTAATAATAGAGCATTTCCATGTATGGTATCTCATTTGATCCTTACATCATCTTATGAGGAACGTAGGATATGTCTTATCTTTCTTACAGAGATGGTGAGTTAACACTCAGATTAAGTTTTTTAGGTAAGGTTGCACAGCTAATTAATGGCTGAACATGATTAAAACATATATATCCTAATACTGTTTAGTTCTATTCTATTATTATGCTACACAGCCTCTCTTAATTTTTAAGGAGTTCTTAAAAATATCCTAACAAAGTTTCATTGAACTACCAGAATGAACTTAATTAAAATTGTCTGAAAAATACCTGGTTGAATGTTTCATACTACTAAACAATTTATTTAAACAAATTATAGTATTCTTTTTATAAAACCAATTCAGATTCTCAGAAATGCATATTTATAACTTTATGTACTGTTTTATTCTCAGTTAGGTAAGTCATGAAATTGCGGTTAATTTCACTTAAATGGGCTATTTTACAATTATATAAAGTAAATATATATTATACACATATATTTAAACTAAAGGTAGATTTATAAAGGTACATTTTAAAAAACAAATTTTCAGTGTTAAAAAGTTACGTTAAGCTATTTTACTAGAAGTAGCATGCCTTGATGACATTACTGCCATTTTAGTTTTCTGCTGTCATTATCAGTCATCTAATTTAGGAAATTAGATAGTTCACATTTATGCTGATGGCTGATTTTGTGTAGGCTGCTTCTCTGTGTGTCTTCCAAGACACGAGGATGAACCCTTACCATTCACCTACCCATTTGCTCACTGAAGTCGTAATGTCTTGGAGTAAGAACGAAGCCTTTTAAGCCATAGTTAAGAAATTAAAATGTGAAACATAAATTTTCTGTAATATGTAATACATTTGTTTATATTTACACTAGCTTATAAATGATTAAAATCAACTTTTTTTGAGAGGGAGTTTGTATTTTGAGTTCAGGTACTCTTAGAAGGAGAGAAGAACTCAGGTATTTAGGCTTAGAGAAAGAGGCAGACTGGGCAAGTAGGAGAAAAAAGGAATGATAGGGATTTTCTTTTCAAGGCGACTGGAATAAATTGAATAGAGACAAGATACCTGGAAAGAGAAAGTTCAAGAAAAAGAAAACATTTCAATGTAAAAACATTATTTTAGATCTTGGTTAGCTGTGTTAAGGCTCTAAAAGTCAAAAAACTAAAATTTGGAGGTACTACTTCTCTTACAGAAGGGACTGGATGTGGGGAGTGGGAAGCAACAGTTCCTAAGCAGTGTGATGTAGTGACTGAGCACTGTGGAAAAAACTCTAGCTTCAAAGGGCACAGACTTAATCTTTTTCTACAGCTGTCAGACAGCAGTAGTCAGAATTCTCTAACCATTGAACTCACCTGCTAGATGTTGGTGGCTTGACTAAATGCAATGTAGGTGTACTGATCTATTGAGAGGTGGGTTACTTAACACAATGCTGCTGAGTTCATTTATAGCTTCCGTGAGCAAATGTGATTTCCTATAACAAACATTTTTATAATCTTGATGAACAAATGAATTTCATTTAACAACCATACTATAGACTTTTGGGTCATCATAAGCCTGTTCTGTTATTGTTGAAAGTTATATTACTGGGCTTCCCTGGTGGCGCAGTGGTTGAGAGTCTGCCTGCCAATGCAGGGGACACGGGTTCGGGCCCTGGTCTGGGAAGATCCCGCATGCCGCGGAGCGACTGGGCCCGTGAGCCACAATTACTGAGCCTGCGCGTCTGGAGCCTGTGCCCCGCAACAAGAGAGGCCACGATAGTGAGAGGCCCGCGCACCGCGATGAAGGGTGGACCCCGCTTGCCACAACTAGAGAAAGCCCTCGCACAGAAACGAAGACCCAACACAGCCATAAATAAATTAAACAAAAAAAAGTTATATTACTGTGAGTTTAAACAAAAGCTTTATACCTAGTTGAATATTTTGGATCGTCTTTTGCTCCTTTTCAACAAATCCAGTCATACTGATAATCATAGTAGCAAGAAGCAAATCATGAATTTATATAAAGTTAACTGTTCCCATCCAGCCAGTCTTCCCACAGTGCTCTTTGTTTATTGTACTCATATGGACAGCAGACTGTAAACACAAAAGGGCCAGTAACCAGGTTAGGACTTCAGTGCTGTGTCAGCAGAATCATTCTCTTCTCAGGTTCTCATCAAATAAAATAGCTTGCATTTGTATACTAAAGTCAGTCAAAGAAATTAAAGTCTATATTTTGTTATTTTTATAGAGCCAATCTCTGTTTTCTAGTTTATCAACTTTATGACTTTGGGGAAGTTTCTTAGCCACCCTGAACTTTCTTTTCTCATCTGTAAAATGGACTTCATAAACTCTGAGGGTGGTTGTGAGGATTAGAGATAATGTCTGAAAGTCAGGCACGTAGTAAGTCATAAGTCAATGTTAGCTAAAAATATTAGCCATTGACATATTTTTACTTTTATTATTTCCTGCAGCATATATTCACGTTCGAGTAAAGCTTCGTGCAAAATGCACCAGAAATGCTTTCCCACTGCCTGTGGAGTTCACCCATCCGTAGCACCTTGTCCACATGTCCGTGGTAGCACGCATGGCTCTGCTGTAATGACTTATTTTACCTCAGTCCCTTCACTGGACTGTGGACATTTGGAGGGCTGAGGTTACTTTAGTTGTATCTCTGTTTCTTCACCTAGTTTGTGGAGGTGTCGAATAAATATTTGCTGACTGGGTGGCCAGTGGGCTCCTGTAGGCCCAAAGAAGGGATTGGTAGCTTTGAGTTTCTCTTTATCTTAAATGTTCTTCCGGTTTTCTACAGTGTTTCTAGGTATAGTTTTATTTTTATTTTTATTTATCGTGCTCGGTGTTTGGAGATCATTTTTGATGTGAGGATTCTATGGCTTTTCTGTAAAATTCCCAGCTCTTTCTGAATATTGCTTTTTGTGTGTGTGTGATTACTGTATTCTTCTTCTTCTGAGTGACTATTGGGGTCTTGCAATCTGTCCCTTATGACTTTTAGTTAATCTTTTTAATCTTGTTGCCTCTCTGTGCTGTATTTTGGAAAAATTCCTTAGTACTATTCTTTGACTACCAATTCTCTCTTCAACTGTTAGATTTTGGAGTTTACCTTGGATATTGAGGGTTTTTTCTTTTTAATCCCAGTGACTATAGCTTTCATTTATAGGATTTTACGTTGGCTCTTTTCATATCTATCTGTTGTTTCATTTCTGCCTATTTTTGTTTTGTTTCATAATTTCATATTTCTTGTTGTGAATGTGATTCCTGTGTTAATCTTTATTTAGTATTTATTTAAGGTCTGTTTTAATACTTATTTAAAAATCTTTATTATTAGATTTTTAAATCTTACAATAATATAGAATATTGATTTATAGAAGATCCTATAGAATCCTATAGAACATTGATTTCTTTTGGAGTGAATTTATGTTTTAATTGCTGCATTAATTGGCCATCTTAAGATTTTTAAAAATCTATTTTGGAATTTTAGTTTTCAGGCTTATTTTGGGTGAGAGGTTCTTCCCCAGCTAACCATGTTCACTTTTCCATTTATGCTGATTTTTCCGTTTCCACCTCCAGTACAGTGTTAAAAGGTGGCTCAGGGGTCATGCCCTGTGATGATATGAGGGTGCCGCAGATTCAGTTGCTGAGCCAGGGGGTGGCTTAGTTGAGTTCCAGGCCTTAGGGCTGCATTGTGTCCTTCTATTCCCACAGCTACAAATATGTTACAGCCCAGGAAGCAATTAGTGGCTGGTTTTTTTTTTTTTTCCCTTTTCCTTTTTCTTGTCTTTCCAGCCTTCTCTCACAAGCATGGATACCCCCTAACATCAAAGAGTGAGACCACCTCTAGTTCCCTAACACCTGAGGGGCTGAACTCCTGGCCGCCAGATCAAGAGCCCAGCAGCCCTGTGGCTTGAGCCCTGTTCAGTGCTTTTTCATTTCTCCGATATTTCTGGTTCTTGGAGGTTTTTATCTTGTTTTTCAGAACTGGTGATGTCTATTATTGCTGTGCATTTGGAACAGAGCAGAAGGGTACTTTGAAGCATGAACTTACTGTGCCAACTTGACTGAAGGTTTTTTATGAAAATAACTTGATCAGCTATACTGTTTGGGATACTTCTCCTCTTCCTCCGCGCTCCACCCCATCCCCACCCCTGAAGGCACTGTGGAGGGTAGATCAGAAAGGAGACTGAAGATAAATAAATGATCTAGAACATCATAGGCCTGAACTAAGGGAAATGGAGAGGAAAGCATGGAATTAGAAGATGGTTAGTAGGTGCAGCCAACAGACATGGATTACTGAGTCTGGGGAGGTGAATGTTCATATTTCTGGCTTAGAATGGAAGTAATACTCACTGAGAAAGGAATATAGGAAGAAGAGCAGATCTTGGCAGGTCAGTGGGTCAGGAACGGAGAGAGGAGTATTATGATGTTTTATAACAAGAAGCCCAATGTGTGATTTTTGGTTTTAAGTCTGGTATGTGTCTTTCTTGCTGATGCATCTCAGTGCCCAGTATCTTTGAATTTACCATATTTCCAAATCTCGTTACATGACATTCAGTTGTGAATTTATATAGACTCCTCCCCTGCATTTAGGAAATTTTTCCTCAGCATATTATTTAACAAATGTTTCTTAAGTATCTCTTAAGTGAACAAGTACAGTTCTGGCATTCGTGGATGTTATACTCTAATGGAGGAAAAAGACATTTATCACATAGGCAGTTACAAACTGTGGAAGCACTCTGAAAGACAAGTGTAGGTGCTATGAGAGTGTGTGAAAGCAGGGCCTGACCACTGAGGCCCTGATGTACATGTAGGGCGAGGCGGAAGAGGGGTTGTTATCTCTCAGTAGAAGGCTTTCCTGAAGAAGTGGAATCTGGGCTGTACCCTCTGCCAGGTGCTCTCTGCCTGTATGTCTGCACAGCTGGCTTTTTCTTGCTATTTAAGACTCAGCTGATATGTTACTTCCTCAGTAAGACTTTCCTTGACTGCACCCTGAATTGATGTTTGCATGCCCCTCTGCTTTATTTCCTTTAGAGCATTAATTTTTATCTGAAACTATCTTCATTAGGGACCTTGTCTCTTTTTTTCCTCACCTGTGCCCCCACTACTTAGAATGCTTCCTGAAACTTAAGTGTTCAAGAAATGATTAAATGACTGCAAAAGTTAACATCCTTGGGAACTGGTCTGTTGCATAGTTGATCTAGTGATTTGTATGTCCTTGTCCTTTCAGTTTGGGAGGATTGCTCAAATTGGCTTTTTCCTCATTCATTTTTCTATCTTGTTGATCCTCCCCTCACTCCATTGTGTCTTTCTAATGGGGGTTGCCAATGGTAGCATCCCACCCTCTGGCCACGGTGATGAGTATATGACTTTCAAGCTGGGCCACTCAGTGTCATTCTCCTGGATGTTTCAGATTTGAATAAATGAAGAGGAAGACTTCTCAGGTGGCAGCGTGTAAGGTGTGAATCTGGAGCTGTCGGTGGTAATATCCACATCCAGATTGAAGAAGTCGACCTGCGAAAGGAGAAAATAAAGGCATTACACAGGGGCAAGCAGAGGTGGGAGGCGGAGGGTCCTGGTAGTTTTCCAGTCTCTGCTTCACTTGTATCTGAGGCCCAATTGCAGCCCCTGGTTTTCCCACGGCCAGTTGAAATTGAGTTTCTGTCACTTACAACCAAAACATTCCCAATTAAACAGTATATAGCTTTATTTTTATTTTAACCTTCACCTGAACCAACAAGCTTTTCATCTTGATGTGTTTTACATAGTGTCTTTGGATATTGATCTCTTACATAGTTTAATTTCTTATTTCAGAGAATCTGTTTTCTCCCTCCCTCCCTCTCCTCTCTTTGTCTGTCTCCCTCTCCTTGCCTCCTTTTCTCCCTCTCCCCCTTCCCAGTTCCCTTCCATAGCCCCCCTTTTTTCAAACACAAAGCAGTTGTTGCCTAAGTTTATTCTATTTTCTAGTATTTAGTACTATTCTCTTTTAGTACTATGTAGTGTTTCTTTTTTGAAACATATTGGTAACAAGTAAGTAGATGCCATCTTATTGCTATTGTTATTATATATGTCATCCTTGTTATTATTTATCTCAAGCAGGTTTATTGGGCTCTTGGATTTTTTTCACTTTCAACTTTGACACTTTAAAACGTCCAGGTTCCCGCTCTGCAGCATCTCGAGGGTGGGGGGAGGTAGCTAGGGCAGTGGGCAGCTTTGAATGGGAAGTTCACTTCTGGGTGATTTCTTCTCTGTTTTCTGTAAACTCCTGTGGCCCCACCGTCCTGATGCTGCAGGGAGGAGCCCTCCATTATTGACTGGCATTCTGCTTGACATACCTGCTCGTCCCTTTGAACTACTGCAGCTGTCCTCAAATTCCACCAATCCATGCATACTCCAAGTAGAATATTCCACATCTGTCCCATAATTTCTAGTTGTAACCTTTTCTAATTAGGAGTGTTATAAGAAATTATTTCAGGCCAAGCAGCTTTCTCAGGCAGCTAAGTTATAAATTGTCAATTAGTATTTTTCATCTATCTGGCTCCATTTGTATTATGTCAAGGAGAAAACTGAGACTTTTTTGGTCATTTGCTCCTTTATTGATTCATTCACTCAGTAAATGTTTACTGAGCATTTACTATGTGCCAGTCACTCTTCTAGACACTAAAGAGTCTCTGTCCTCATGGAGCTGTATTCTAGGTGAGAAAACAATAAGCAAGTAAACAGATAACTGTATAAAACAGTGTTAGGTAGTGATCAATGCCAAGTTGAAGAGTAAAACAGGGTAAGGGAATAGAGAGTGATGGGGGTGGGGCTATTTTAGAGAAGATGGGCAGAAGGAAAGCTTCTCTGAGGAGGTGACCTGTGAGTAGAGACCTGAATGAATCAGGGGTCTAGTCATGCCAAGAGTCCCTTGCAGAAGCAACGGCCAGCACACAGCTCTAAGGAGGTAAAGAGTGTGGTGAGACTGCAGAATAAGGTGGCCAAGGTGGCTGGAGTAGAGGGAGCGAGGGGGAAAGTGGAAGGAGATGAGTTCATGAAGCGAAGAATGGGAAGGCAAGTCCCCCGACCAAATCAAGCTATGTTAATTATCCGGGAGAAGGTAGTATCTGGTGTGTTGTCCCCGAAGACCGATAGTCACAGCAGGCTTCTATCGTGCAACAGAGTGGTAACCCAAAACACGTGGGATTTTTTGGTTATTGACTGCAAGCCAATCATAGGAAATTATGAGTGCTGAGAATGGTGTGGTTTAAAGCAGTTATCAAAGAAGTTTGGAAGGAAGAAATGGCTAAGAGGTGAGATTAGATAAAATAATCTTGGAAAACATGGCAACTTGAGCAAAGGTTTTTGACATTGTCCATATCAATCTTAATGAAACGACTGGCGCTTAGAGAACATTGGTGGCCCCTGGCATCTAAATATACCCTGAATTTGACTATTTCTCATTACTTCCACTACTGGTAAATTATAGCTGGAAATATTAACACTTTAATTCATCACACTTGGAGCCCAAAATGAGCATAGTAGTGAATCTTTAGGGACTTTCAGTTTACTTCTGGAAGACATGAGATGTTAATATGAGTTGGTCCCAAGATGTGGAGAGGTGTTTCCTTTATCATTTCTTACAGGAGATGGTTGAGAATAGTACTAGTAATACTATATATTTGAATGAGTATAATTTTATATCTGTGAATTAACCTGAACAGATATGCTTATACAGTTTTCAGATAGGAAACTCAGGCTTAGACAGACCACCTGACTGGCTCAGAGTCACTCCGATGGTTAAGGCCAGCAGCATTGTTAGAATTCCGGTCTTAGACTGTCCTCTGGCACTCTATTAATGGCATCATGTTATTTTGATAGGATGTTATGTCAGAGACAAGCCAATTGCCTTCCCTTCTCTTGTCCTACCCTAATTGTATCCCTAAGTTATACACAATGTTGATTGTGTATGTACACAGTGTTGTGGGTACACCTGCCCATCCATCATCCATCCATCATCCATCCATCCATCCATCCATCCATCCATCCCTCCATCCATCCATCATCCATCCATCCATCCATCATCCATCCATCCATCCATCCATCATCCATCCATCCATCCATCCACCCGTCTCTGTATTTCTCTATCTGCTTCTCTCTTCTATATACATATATAATGGTTTATTTTCCCCTATGCTTTACAAATTTGGATCATGCTATGCATATTACTTTAAATCTTTAGCCATATGTTGTGGTCATACATCTAGGTCAGTACATCTAGATCTGATTCATTCCTCTGTATGCCTGTATTGTTTGATTTATTGAAGAGTATGTATTGCTTTCAAAAGGAAAATCCAATACCATATTTAAGGTGAAAAATGTAATGCCAATGTATGATATGATTTCATCATATGTTTATTTACTTCTTAAAGCATAAGAAAAGGAGTACAGTTATTGACAACTCTAAAGAAACTTAAATTTCCCTCTACATTTGCTAGAGGTTTATTTGCTTTGCTTACATTTTCATTTTTTCCTAATTTTCCTTAGAATAAAACTTAATTGTAGCCTTAATTAATATTTTCTTTTCTAACCCAATTAATGTATTTTCCAGGTTATTATATCCGGGAAAAGTCTAAGCAAGTTATAATGTTGCTGACGGATGAACGGTTGCTGCATAGAGAGAGGGAAGTAGCGTGTCGGACTAGACGGCGTACCTCCTACTCTATGACATTTCCTAAGAGGTTACCTGGTACGGGTAACTCACGAACAGCATGTGCTTCTGCTCCCACACCAGAAATTCCTGCTTTAGAGAAGAAGCGTGAGCGTCTTAAGGTTGCAAGACTACATAATAAAAGTGCGTATAATGGACATTGGCCTAAAGTGCAATAGGTATCATTTAAGAACAACCAAAACATATAAAACATTGGGTTTTAGTACTGAAGTATTAATGCTGTATTAGTACTACTATTACTATATTAGACATTATACTATAGAGAACAATGATGAAAGATACTATTCAGTAGAAAATTTTATGACTATTTTCTGAATGTGGTTATCTGGGATTCAAATAAAATGTTTTTGAGCTTTAAAGGTATTAAACTAGTGACTACCCTATTTGGCATCGTGATTCAGTTTTAAGATGTTAATCATAACTGGAGAGTGAAGAACTGTTTTCTGAGACTAGGGGTCTGGGTGTGTGTGCATTTGCACTATTTGATCCTCCAAATGAAGAAACTGACATTTTAAAAAATGTGCCTCAAAATTCTGAAAGTGCTCTAAAACTCTTCTAGGACAATACCCTGTGTTATATAACCCTTTCCTTTGCCTAAAACTTTAAATCCGGACTACTGAACCTAAAAAAGAAGGCACTTATTTATAATGTTATAATAGAAATCAGCAGGAAAATGCAGTTATCTTTTCTACTGAATTTGCTAAAACATAAAGGAAAGTCATTTTGCTCTAACTTCTCTAGTACAAACCCTGTTATTAAATTGTGTGTAAAGAATGGACAGTTTGAGGAAGCAAAAACATTAATGAAATGCGACTTACGTAACTGTCCCTTGAAAGGAACTACACTTTGTGCCGTAAGTGAGGGGCATAGTAGGAGTAACATAGAGTTAAAAGCATTTTCAGAGGCCTACCTCCCAGCTTTATCATGTAATTCTATTAAGCAAGATCTTGAAAGAGAGATATTCCAAGTGTCGGTTAAATATTGAAATTTAAAAATGTTAATAGTAATACCCACACAAACCCATCCTGCTAAAAATCATTAAAGTACTACTCTAAGTCAGGAGTTCTCAAATGTTCACTCAATTTGTACTTGTGTGGACTGGGGCAGTCGAAAGATAGTAAAAGAGGTGGGCATTGTAATTACAATAATAAATACCAACCAAATGCTTCTGAAAGTCGTGGAACCTCTTTCTTTAGGGTACCCAGTCCTTTGAAATAAATCTCAAAAGAGACAGACACATTCTGAAATTTTCTCATAGAAGCCTTAAATTCAAACTGATACTAGAAAAAAGTAACAGAGTAAAATAACCAATTATGACTCCTCTAGAGTTTCTTCACCCCTTTTCCTACTTCTCTGTTACCTTTCTTGTTCTTCCTTCCTCCATTTCTTTTCCTCTTCTTTTCTTTCATTATAAACATATTTATTAAATTTATAATTTGAAATTTGGATATCTAGCAGAAATTTGGAGCTATAGCAGTGAGTAAAACAAAGTCCCTTTCATCATGGAGCAAATATTCTAGTGACAGAGATGGATATTAAACACACATAAACAAAATAGATATAAAATATTATGTCAGATAGTGTCAAGTCCTATAAAGAAAAGGAAAGCAGTGACAGGACAGAGAGTGACAGAGATGCTTTATTTTAGGTCAGGTAGGGAGGGAAGGCCTTTTGGAGGAGGCAGATATTTAAACAGAGACCTGTATGAAGTGAGGGAACAATCCAGGTATATCTGGGGTGTTCCGGCAGAGGGAACAGCAGGTGCAGACGCTCTGAAACGGGAGCAAGCTTGGCTCACTTCACTGTAAGCTTAGGAAATGAGTCCCTAAATTGCTACAGAAGTAGCTCAACTCTGAGCCATTCTTATGATTCATATAAGAAAATCTAGCTTTTTGCTTTATAGTCACTGCTTTTAAAAGGCCCAAAATGGTATTTCCCAGCTTGATAACAGCTTCTTATTCACTAGGCTGAGCTCTGAATATCTTTTGACTATTTTTTAAAAAATCTATCTACTTTCAAATGAAGAAGTTTTGCTACAATTAATTTTTTTTCATACCACAAACATGTACTGAGTACCTACTTACTATATGCCAGACACTGTTCTAGGCCAGGTAAGCAAACTGGGTGTATTTCTGCTCTCACAGAGGTTATATCTAGTGATGGGCTTTCAGTCTGTTTCAAAAACCAGTGTTCAGAAAGAGTTTTGGGAAGTGACAGCATCGTTGAAGTGCATCTGTAGTAAGATTTAAAGTGAGTAGTGAATGTTTGGATATAAAACTGTAGTAAGTTTGTTAAAAATCTGTTACATTATTTTAAAATTTCATTTATCCATTACTGTGTATAGTACACATACATAGTAGCCATATAGATGTGTGTGTTTGTGTTCAAAAAAGAGAAATTAGAGTAAGTAAGCTTGGCAGTACCAACCATATCCACGTAGGCATTTGAATCTGAAACTGTATTTTAAAAGAAGAAAGAAAACTGACAGTTTGGTTGGGTGGGGGTAAAATAAGAAAATTTACTAGGGGGGCATTATTAATGGGTTAGGAGAAGTAGCAAATGAAAATTTGGAGGTAGGTAGATCAGTTAAAATTAGGTGCACCCACAAGTGACAGTATTAGGCCACAAAATTGGTAGTGGTGTAAACATAATAGGAATTTCGCTCTTCTAAAATAATCCAGAACTAGGTATTCTAGGATTGATATGGCTCTCCATGATGTTAGGGCTCTTTCTGTCTTGTTGCTCCACCAAACTCAGGATGTAACTTCCACTTTATGATCCAAGATGGCTGCTTGACTCCAGCCATCACATCTGCCTTCTAGCCAATAGGAAGGAGGAGGGGTTGAAAATATGAATGCCCCTTCCCTTTAAGGACATTTTTGGAAGTTGCCCGTGACATTTTGGCTCACATGCTACTGTTTAGCACTTAGTTACACGGACACTCCTAGCTTTAAGAGAGGCTGAGAAATGTAGTCTTTATACGAACCGACATGTGCCCAGATGAAAGAAAATCTATTGTTAAGGAAGAAGGAGAGAATAAATATAGGAGACAACAAATAGTCCCTACCATAGTGGGAAAGAATACAAGAAATGAATTAATCGTGGTAATACATGGTTGTCAGATTAAAAGGCATAGAGAATATAAATTTTAATATGTAGAAAAATGTGGGCAGATAGTTGAGAGTACTCTGCACAGTTTATAAAGGACATAATGAACAGTATTTGGAAATTTCAATTTGATATGACTTGCAACTAGGATCCATTGTAGGCCTTGGAGAACAGAAGGGATGTTTAGCTTAGTCACAGAACTTAGCTTTCTTATTACTGAAAACAGCTGTTGGTGGGAGAGAATTCTTACTGCTTTGTGTAGACATGAAGGAGATACAAATTGGAGGGAAGCTTTATAAGAGACAGTTATTTCAATCCAGGCATCCAGGACCTGATCTAGGGTTATGGAAATGAGGGAAAGGTAATGTTTAAAGACAATATAGAAAGGAAATGGGTAGGTAGATGATGTATTGGAGAAGAAAGGGAGAAATTGAAAATGACTCACATTTGAGTTAGAGAAAATGGAGGCAAGTGATGGTATCATACAGGTAAATTTCCATCAGAAGGAATTTAAAGACTCCTCTAAATAATTTAGTTATAATGAAATGGAAAATTGAATGCATTGCTAGAAATCTGATACCCTGGCTTTAGGATCCAGAGCTGAAACAGCTGTGCCTCACTTCTTTGTGGTGAATTCGCAAGGGAAAAAAAGGTACTTTAGAGAAGGTGTTATACGCACATCGCTGCTTCTACTTCTTTTTACCTGTTCCTGGATGTTTCCCCCATGTTAATTAATTCTGGTAGATAGCTTGGGTAGTTTTTGTTTAAATGATTTTGTTGTTCGAAGGAAGAGATGAGCTGAAGGATAATTGCAGCTTGATTGGTAAGGCAGAAAGCTATATAAAGCACAGTGGTAACTCAGCTTCTCTGAGCTGTAAGCATCAGAGTTAGGTCCTTTCCTTAGAGGTAATAATTATAAAAACTATCACCAGAGACATTGCTTTTACAACTAGACCAGCAAAGCATGACCTCCGTGGATCATCCAATCTTCCATAAAGAGCTCTTTACTGGCATTATTCTTTGCAATGGAACTTTACCTGTATTAGAGAAGGATTACTCTGGCCTATGGTAAATGTAATAACATTCTACATCATGGAAATATTTCCCTAAAAATGGTATATGATTCCTGTTGGACCAAAAGTTAAACTTCAAAGTAGTTGTCATACTTTTTTAAAAAATTTTTCATTGATTTTAATATCATACTAGTTGGAAAAGATACCTCACAGAGAGCAACATACACAATAAACACATGGGAGAGGTTCAATAATGATATGAGATAGAAACCTGTATTTCAGTTAGTCTCTGTAATATTACTGATTGAGGGACAGGGCTGACCTCTTTTCATATTCGCTTAGCTTTCCCTTATTTTGAACCCCATCATGTGGCTGATCAACAGCTTCTACTGTGGCTAGAAGTGTAGACTCTGCCATTTTCTTGTTCATTGGTGTCGCATTTTGGCATTATTTTCAGTCCGGCATCATTTCACTATGTGAATCTCTAAACCCCTTGTCCATCGGCGAAGATTATTTCAGCTAAAACTAGATCATATAATCCATAATGTCCTTTAATCAAGCACATGTATATGATCCTCCATCTTAAAACAAAACCTTCTCTTGACCCCATATTCCCCTCCAATTATTACCCCATTTCTCTGTGCCCCTTTACAACTCTGCTGTGCTCAATTTCTCTTCTGTTCTTTCTTGAACCCAGTCAGGCTTGAGTTCTTACCATTCTACCAAAATAACATTTGTCAAGATCACCATCTTACTGGAGAAGTATCACACAGCTGCTAATCAGTTGTCAGACTTTTATAAGCAAAACACCAATGTTGATATTACTTCCCACGGTGAACTTTGTACTTAGAGAGTTGATGTAGAGTCATACTTGGTTGCCTTATCACATACAGTCTCAATGGCAGGGCTTATGGTACAAATGGTGGTTGCTACTAAAACATTTACACTGGTGAATGTTCAAGCAGTGATTTTTTTAAATTTAAAAACAAATGTATAAAAAAGAAAATAATAATAACTTATACCCCTACCCACCCTAAACCAACTGCTGTTAACATCTTAGAATATTTGCTTCTAGTCTGCTTATTTTTCTTCTTTTGTTTTTGTTTCAGAAAAATCCCTCTATTCTTATAAAAAAAAAATACAGGCCCATTGTAAAGAATTAATCACTTCCAATCCCGTCACTCAGAAATAGCCATAATTAATATCAGATGAACATAAATTCTAGGCATCTTTCTATCCATCCATACATATATGTATAAAGATGAATAACTAGAAAGAAATTGTTTTTATAAAAATGGAATTGTACTAGATGCTAAGTTTCACTAAAATATTTCAGGTCTACTTCTGGCAATAACACTTACTAGGAGCTCCAAGAAACTCATTTATTGCACAACAATCAAAGACTAGAAATGATACACTGAGACATTTCTGGCCTCACCAGAGGTATGGGAAGTCCCTAAGGAGCTCTCCTTCTAAAATTTTAAATTAATTAATTAAATTAAATAAATGAAATAAGAACAGGACATGTGAGCTCAGGTGAAAGTGACTTGGAGCTGGTGCCTGTGGGACACTGCAGGTGACTGTAGAGGTTGAGTTGCTTAAGGGCAGTTATTAGTAGTTAAGAAAATGAATTTGGGGCCTGCCTTTAGCATTGGGAAGGAAAGCATGGGATTACTGTGCTGAACCCAGACCCTCAAGAGGGGGCTGAATTGATTCTGGGTAGTTCTCTCTGCAAGAAGAAAACCTGTTCAATTCACAAGTTAGGTCCATAGGATTCCCACCAATTAAAGTCAGGCAATGAGCTCCCAATCTGTTTCACCAAACACAGGAGAAAGTAATTAGCAAAGAACATATCTAGTCCCCCACAGACTGTAGATATTATAAAGGTTGAATACATAATGTAGAAGAACTATGTATTTAAATATTTAAATAAATAAAGGATGTAATCACAGTGTTGATAATGGGGGAGGCTATGCATGTGTGGAGCAGGAAGTATATGGGAAATCTCTGTACCTCCCTCTCAATTTTATTCTAAACCTAAAAGTGTTCTAAAAAATAAAATCTTTAAAAAAGACATATACAAAAGCACAACTGTCAAAACCAGACTTGCACTTTTCTAAATTAATCCAGTTATTCAAATGTCAGTTATGTCTCTCACAGCCTGGGTCCTTGGGCTGAACTAAACTCTTAAGAATTAAAACTGTTTTACTTCAAAAAAAAAAAAAGATTATTAGGAATGAATGTATGAATTTGAAAAATGGGTACTTACAGAAATGAGAAATACCATCGAGATAAAAAACTTAATTTAGTGAACTAGAGGATATATCCAATGTAAATAGAAAATATGAAAGCAATGTTTAGACATAGAGGATACATCTACAGAGGAAAGACAATTACCATGCCAGTAAAAGTAAACTCTTCTCATCCGTTACAATGGAGGCCAAATGACAGTGATACAATATATTCACAGTGCAGAGAGAAAATAACAGCCTATATTTGTGTACTCAGCAAAATTGTCATTCAAGGCTGAGGGTGAAATAGTCATTCTCAGATAAGTACAAAAACTGGGAGTTTACCACCATGAGACCTATAATTAAAGGATATACTTCAAGGAGAAGGAAAATTTTTCCAGAAGAATGGTTGGAGATGTAAGGGAGTGTGATTAACAAATAGTCAACAGTATATAAAATAAAATAAACACTTTCTGTGTAAAATAATGTCTAACTTTCGAGTTTAAAAAAAAGACAACTAAAATAGTGGATAACCATGGGAGTGGGTCTACAGAATTATAGTATTCTAAGTTCCTTGTATTTTTTGAGAGATAGGTAAGAATATTATTTGACTCTAAACATTTAAAGGTAAATGTGCATGATAAACTTTCAAGGGTAAATGCTAAAAGAAGAGAAGTAGAGTATATAAATTCCAAAGTAGCAAGAAAAAAATGGAATGAAAAATACTTTTTTAATTTTATAAAGGGTAAGAAGCATAGATAAAGTGGGGCAAATGGAAATAAAAAAGTAAAATGGTAGAAATTAGTCCAAATATATTAATAATCACAACAAATATCAGTGGGTTAAATTCATCTGTTAAAAGGCAGAGATTATCAAATTGGGGAAAAATAAGCCCAGATATATATATGCTGCAAGCATAAGTTCACATAAAGGTTGAAAGCAAATGGGTGGAAAAAGATAAAACAAGCATTATACTAAGGAAACTAGTATAGCTACATTAATATCAGACAAAGTAGAATTTAAAGCCAAGAACATTATTAACGAGAATGATAAAAGGTATAATTCCCCAGGAAGACATAACATTTCTAAATGTGAATATAACCAATAAAATAACTTCAAAGTATATAAAGCAAAAATTGGTAGGACTACAGGAAGAAATGGAAACATCTACCATTATAGTAGATGATTTCAAAATCTCTCTCTCAATTATTGATAGGTCAAGTAAATAAAACATTTTTTAAAGTATGGATTTTATAAATGATTATATGTTATAAAGAAAGTCTTAACATTTCAAAGAATCTGTATCACACAGAGCACTTTTTCTAGCAAAAATGCAATTTAGTTTGAGTATTAAAAATGTAAATAAAAAATTTCCATACGTTTGAATGTGGAGGTATTCTATTTAGAATCAGGTAGAAGAAAAAGTTCCCATTCTCCTTCTATTCAGTTTTATACTAGAGGTTCTAGCCATGACAATAAAACAAGTAAGTGAAATTTAAAACGTAAGTATTGAAATGGAAGAAATAAATTTATTTGCAGATGAAAAGATTTTCATATAGAAAACTTGAAAAGATCTACAGACATATTAGAAATAATAAGAGAGTTTTAGCAAAATGGCTGGCTGTAAGATCAAAATAAATTGTTTATTGAAATACTCAAAAATATTAAGTATCAGTTGTCTCCAAATTGCATAAATTTAGTGGAGGGTTTCTCAAGCTTGGTACTGTTGACATTTTAAGTCAGATAATTCTTTGATGTGGGGACTGTCCTGTGTAGGGTAGGATGTTCAGCATTATCTCTGGCCTCTACCCACTATGCTATTAGCACACATCCCTTCCTTTTGTGAGAACCAGAAGTGTCTGCAGACATTGTCAAATGTCCCCTGGGGGCCAAAATTGCCCCCAGTTGAGAATCACTCATTCAGTGCATTTACAGACGAAGTCCCAAAGGATTTAAAAATTGAATTTGATCAGCTGATTCCAAAAATTTATCTGAAAGGATCAGAAGCTCAAGCATATCCAAAATGTTCCTGAAGAAGAATAAGGTGGAGGGCTTGCCTTTCTAGATAACAAGAATAAAGCAACAGTAATCATGGTAGTGTGGTATTGATGCAGGGATGGGTGCATGGCCAAGGGAACAAACTATGGAGCCCTGAAAACAGACCTGGGCAACTATGTTATCTTAGTGTATGACAGAGGTGGCGTTTCACATTGGTGGGGAAAGGATGAACTGCTTAATAAATAATACCAGGGAAATTATTTATCCATATTGAAAAAAATGAAATTAGGTCTCTACCTCATATCATCAACAAAAACAAATCCTGGAGAAATTAAGAACTTAGAAGTGAAAAAACAAAACTTCAAAATGTTAGAAGAAAATATAGGAGAATATCTTTTTCACATTGGGATAGGGAAGAATTTCTTAAACATAACCAAAAACAAGCAAACTATTTTTAAAAAAGTATTTATAGCTTTGACTATTGTGGTAGGCAGAATTCTGTGAATAAACCCCAATGACCCTCACCTTTATATAATGCCTTCCCCTTTGAATGTGAGCATAACCTGTGAATTATGATGAATTATCACTCCCATGATTATGTTACATTATATGTCAAAAAGCGGGTATCCAGATGGACTTAATGTAATCACATGAACCCTTTAAAAGCAGAGTTTTCTCTAGCTGGTGTTAGAAGAAGAAGTCAGAGAGATTCCAAGAGTGAGAAGGATTTGATGCACCCTTACTGGCTTGAAGATGTAGTGATAAGGAATGTAAATGGTTTCTAGAAGCTGAGAGTGATCCCTGGTTGCCACCCAGCAAGGAAATGGGAACCTCAGTCCTACAACCATGAGAAACTGAATTCTGCCGACCACCTGAATGCTCCTGGAAGTGTTTTCTTCCCGAGTCTCCAGATGAAAGTCCAGCTTAGCTGACACATTGATTTTGGCCTTGTGAGACTCAAAGCAGAGAACCCAGTCAAGCCTGCCTGGGCTTCTGACCTACAGAACTGTGACATAATAAATAGGTGTTGTTTTGAGCCACTAAGTTTGTGGTAATTTTTGGCAGCAATAGAAAACTAATAAAACTATATTAAATTTAAGAATTTTCTCCTCATCAAAAAACACCATATAAAAAAGTGAAAAAGATAGTCACAAACTAGGAGAAAATTTTCTGACACGTATAACTGACAAGGATTAATTTCCAGAATATATAAAGAATTCCTATAAAACAAGAACAGCCCATTTGAAAAATAGGAAGGAGATATGGAAAGCATTTCCTAAAAGAGAGGAGGAAATATGTAAGGCCAGGAAACATTTTTTTTAATGCTTAACCCTGTGATGTTATATAGTAGCAACAAACAATTATAAAATGAAATATATGAAAACACACAATTTACAATAATTTCAAAAACCATCTAATGCCATATTGTGAGGAATTTCCTTCTGTTCCTTGTGCTATATTTTCTTCTACATTTGGCATCTTTTTTTTTTTTTTTTGGCATACCATCTCTTGCTCTCTTCCTCCTCGTCTCTTTTCTTTTTTTCTACTAGAATATATTTGTTTAGTTGCCAGGTAATTTCTTTACATCTTGCTGATGCTCAGGCAGCTCTGACTGGACACTGCTTTGAAAGCAATAGAGAATCCTGGTTAAGCACTCAGGTTCTGGAGCCATACTGCCTGTATTGGAATCCTGATTCAGATTGTGTGGATTGTATGACCTTGGACATGGTACTTAAAACTTCATGCTGCAATTTCATCTTCTGTAAAATGGGGATAATACAGCTTCTATTACAGAGTTCTTGTATGAAGTAAATGGGTTAATAGAGGTACTGTATAGCACAATAGACTTTGGTGGTTATTTGCTCAGATGTGATTTCTTGACTCTTTGTACCATATCTGAGACCAGTTTGTTTTCTCCACCAAGTTGCGGTTTGTGAGCTACTTATTTTATCCACTTTTCTGGAGCAAAGAGGAATGGGGGACTTCATTAGGCCATATGCAATCTTCTTTAGAATACGGGACTTCCGAGTCTTTTGTACAAGATCCTGCTCATTCTATCAAGTTGGGAAATGTGCCCCATTCCCATCAGGTGGGGAGATACCCTCAGCTTCAGATCCTTCACCCAATTCAATGTGAAACTATGGCTTTCACTTTCATTTAAGTGTCAGCATCTTTATTTACTAACTCTGTTACACCTATTATTTTTTTCTTTGGCTGTTTCCACCTCTTTTCAGTCATAAAGAGGGAAAATAGCATTGTCCATTCAGCTCCCTTTTTTCCAGATATGAGAATATTGATGAGAAATCTCAGAATCTCGTCAACTCATCGGTATCACCTTTGGGAGAGAGGGGATGTCCTAGATTTGGTTTCTTTTCTTGGCCACCAGTTATTTATTTTTTTCTTTTAAAATTACCTTTAGGTACATCTGTTTCCATGTCAGATTGCTGTTGTAAATTTTTTGGATTAGCTTTTTTTTTTTTTTTTTTTTCATCTTTATTGGAGTATAATTGCTTTACAATGTTGTGTTAGTTTCTGCTGTACAACAAAGTGAATCAGTTATATGTACACATATATCCCAATGTCCCCTCCCTCCCACCCTCCCTATCCCACTGAGGGTACTTGTACACGAAGACTCTTAAAAAGAGAGGGCAAAATCCCTTGATAAAGCAGTTTTGATGGTTTCTAATATATTTTTTAAATAGATCTTTATTGGAGTATAATTGCTTCACAATACTGTGTTAGTTTCTGTTGCACAACAAAGCAAATCAGCCATACGCATACACATGTCCCTATGTCCCCTCCCTCTTGAGCCTCCGTCTCATCCTCCCTATCCCACCCCTCTAGGTCATCTCAAAGCACCAAGCTGATCTCCCTGTGCTATGCAGCTGATTCCTCCAACTCTATTTTTCTCTCTCAACATTGCTTTGGCTATTCAGGGTCTTTTGTGTTTCCATATGAGTTGTAAAATTTTTTGTTCTAATTCTGTGAAGAATGCCATTGGTAGCTTGATAGGGATTGCATTGAATCTGTAGATTGCTTTGGGTAGTATAGTCATTTTCACAATATTAATTCTACCAGCCCAAGAACATGGTATATTTCTCCATCTGTTTATGTCATTTTTGATTTCTTTCATCAGTGTTTTATAGTTTTCTGAGTACAAGTCTTTCACCTCCTTAGGCAGGTTTATTCCTAGGTATTTTATTATTTTTGTTGCAATGGTAAATGGGAGTGTTTCCTTAATTTCTCTTTCTGATTTTTTGTTGTTGGTGTATAGGAATGCCAGAGATTTCTGTGCATTAATTTAGTATCCTGCAACCTTACCAAATTCATTGATTAGTTCTAGTAGTTTTCTGGTGGCATCTTTAGGATTTTCTATGTATAGTATCATGTCATTGGCAAACAGTGACAGTTTTACTTCTTTTCCAATTTGTAGTCCTTTTATTTCTTTTTCTTCTCTGATTGCTGTGGCTAGGACTTCCAAACTATGTTGAATAAGAGTGGCGAGAGTGGACATCGTTGTATTGTTTCTGATCTTAGTGGAAATGCTTTCAGTTTTTCACCATTGAGTATGATGCTTGCTGTGGGTTTGTCATATATGGCCTTTATTATGTTGAGGTAGGTTCCCTCTATGCCCATTTTCTGGAGAGTTTTTATCATAAATGGGTGTTGAATTTTGTCAAAAGCTTTTTCTGCATCTATTGAGATGATCATATGGTTTTTATTCCTTAATATGTTAATGTGGTGTATCACATTGATTGATTTGCATATATTGAAGAGTCCTTGCACCCCTGGGATAAATCCCAGTTGATCATGGTGTATGATCCTTTTAATGTGCTGTTGGATTCTGTTTGCTAGTATTTTGTTCAGGATTTTTGCATCTGTGTTCATCAGTAACATCGGCCTATAGTTTTCTTTTTTTGTGATACCTTTTTCTGGTTTTGGTATCAGGGTGATGGTGGCTTCGTAGAATGAATTTGCGAGTGTTTCTTCCTCTGCAATTTTTTGGAAGAGTTTGAGAAGGATCAGTGTTAGCTTTTCTCTAAATGTTTGATAGAATTTGTCTGTGAAGCCATCTGGTCCTGGACTTTAGTTTGTTGGAAGATTTTTAATTACGGTTTCAATTTCATTACTTGTGATATGTCTGTTTATATTTTCTAATTCTTCCTGGTTCAGTCTTGGAAAATTGTACCTTTCCAAGAATTTGTCCATTTCTTCGTGGTTGTCTGTTTTATTGGCATATAGTTGTTTGTAGTAGTCTGTTATAATCCTTTGTATTTCTGCAGTGTCAGTTGTGGTTTCTCCTGTTTCATTTCTAGTTTTATTGATTTGTGTCCTCTCCCTTTTTTTCTTGATGAGTCTGGCTAAGGGTTTATCAATTTTGTTTATCTTCTCAAAGAATCAGCTTTTAGTTGTATTGATCTTTGTTATTGTTTTCTTCATTTCTATTTCATTTATTTCTGCTCTGATCTTTATGATTTCTTTCCTTCTACTGACTTTGGGTTTTCTTTGTTCTTCTTTCTCCAGTTGCTTTAAGTGTAGGGTTAGATTGTTTATTTGAGATTTTTCTTGTTTCTTGAGGTGAGATTGAATTGCTATAAAGTCCTCTCTTAGAACTGCTTTTGCTGCACCCTATAGGTTTTGGGTTGTCGTGTTTTTGTTGTCATGTGTTTCTCGGTATTTTTAAATTTCTTCTTTGATTTCTTCAGTGATCTCTTGGTTATTTAGTAGCGCACTGTTTAGCCTCCATGTATTTGTGTTTTTTACAGTTTTTTTCCTGTAACCGATTTCCAATCTCATAGCACTGTGGTCAGAAAAGATGCTTGATACGATTTCAATATTCTTAAATTTTCCGAGGCTTGATTTGTGACCCAAGATGTGATCTATCCTGGAGAATGTTCTGTGTGCACTTGAGAAGAAAGTGTATTCTGCCAGTTTTGGGTGGAATGTTCTGTAAACATCAATTAAATCTATCTGGTCTATTGTGTCATTTAAAGCTTGTGTTTCCTTATTTATTTTCTGTTTGGATGATCTGTCCATTGGTATAAGTGGGGTGTTAAAGTCCCCTACTATTATTGTGTTACTGTTGATTTCTCCTTTCATGGTTGTTAGCATTTGCCTTATGTATTGAGGTGCTCCTGTATTGGGTACATAAACATTTATAATTGTTATATCTTCTTCTTGGATTGATCATTTGATCGTTATGTAGTGTCCCTCCTTATCTCTCGTAACAGTCTTTATTTTAAAGTCTATTTTATCTGATACGAGTGTTGCTACTCCAGCTTTCTTTTGATTTCCATTTGCATGCAATATCTTTTTCCATCCCTTCACTTTTAGTCTATATGTGTCCCTAGGTCTGAAATGGGTGTCTTGTAGACAGCATATATATGGGTCTTGTTTTTGTATCCATTCAGTCAGTCTGTGTCTTTTGGTTGAGGCATTTAATCCATTTACATTCAAGGTTATTATCGATATGTATGTTCCTATTACCATTTTCTTAATTGTTTTGGGTTTGTTTTTGTGGGTCTTTTTCTTCTCTTGTGTTTCCCGCCTAGAGAAGTTTCTTTAGCATTTGTTGTAAAGCTGGTTTGGTGGTGCTAAATTCTCTTAGCTTCTGCTTGTGTCAAAAGCTTTTGACTTCTCCATCGAATCTGAATGAGATCCTTGCTAGGTAGAGTAATCTTGGTTGTAGGTTTTTCTCTTTCATCACTTTAAGTATATCCTGCCACTCCCTTCTGGCCTGCAGAGTTTCCACTGAAAAATCAGCTGATAACCTTACGGGGACTACTTTATATGTTATTTTTGGTTTTTCCCTTGATGCTTTTAATATTTTTTCTTTGAATTTAATTTTTGTTAGTTTGATTAACATGTGTCTTGGTGTGTTTTTCCTAGGGTTTATCCTGTATGGGACTCTCTGTGCTTCCTGGACTTGGGTGACTATTTCCTTTCCCATGTTAAGGAAGTTTTCGACTGTGATCCCTTCAAATATTTTCTCAGACCCTTTCTTTTTCTCTTCTTCTTCTGGGACCCCTGTAATTTGAATGTTGGTGCATTTAGTGTTGTCCCAGAGGTCTCTGAGATTGTCTTCAATTCTCTTCATTCTTTATTCTGCTCCTTGGCAGTTATTTCCACCATTTTGTCTTCCAGCTCACTTATTCGTTCTTCTACCTCCGTTATTCTATTATTGATTCCTTATAGTGTATTTTTCATTTCAGTTATGGTGTTGTTCATCTCTCTTTGTTCTTTAGTTCTTCTAGATCTTTATTAAACATTTCTTATGTTCTCTCAATCCATGCCTCCATTCTGTTTCCGAGATTCTGGATCATCTTTACTATCATTACTCTGAATTCTTTTTCAGGTAGATTGCCTATTTCCTCTTCATTTATTTGGTCTATAGGTTTTTACCTTGCTCCTTCATCTGTGACATATTTTTTTGCCATCTCATTTTTTTTTTTTTTTATGAGTGGGATTGTGTTCCTGTCTTACTGGTTGTTTGACTCAAGGCTTCCAACACTGGAGTTTGTACGCTATTGGGTAGAGCTGGGTCTTGGTGCTGAGAGGAAGAACTTTGTGAGACCTCACTCCAATGAATTATTCCCTGGGGTCTGAGGTTCTCTGTTAGTCCAGTGGTTCAGATTCAGAGCTCCCACCGCAGCAGCTTTGGCCCAACCCCCAGCTCATGAACCAAGATCCTGCAAGCCGTGTGGGGTGGCAAAAAAAAAAAAAAAAAGAACAATAACAAAGTAAAAAATAAAATTAGACTAGGAAACTAACAGATATGTTAGAAAGAATATAAAAATAAAAATATAGATGAATCAACAACCGGAAGGTACATCAGTACCACAACAGTAAAAAAGAGGAGGAGGGAAAAGAAAAAAAAGGGGGGGAGGCCTTGGCTGTGGAGGGCGGGGCCTAAGCAAGGGTGAGATTTGGGTGGTGGGCGGGGCCTATGCTTAGGACCCACAGTGCTGGAAAAGGCCCTGAGGGCTGTGGGAGATGGGGCTTAGGCTCAAGGAACAGAAGGGGCCCAGGCGTGCCCCTCACCCCTGGTCTCAGAGGGCAGGGGACCTCACCTGGGAGCCCAGCAGGCTTCCTGGACTCGAGTGGGCAGGGCAATCGCCCTCCACTTCTCTCCTGTTCCTCCCTGAGGGCCCTCCCGCCTGCCTCTCCTGATCTCCCCGGCCTCAGGGGTGCCGACCCTGTCTGGCCTCCACTTCTCCTCCCCCCCCAGTCCCCCCACGTCCTGCCGGTTCACTCTGGGGTTCCTCCCGTCTCCTTGGGCGTCAGAGTTCCCCACCAGCGGCCGCAGTCGCCCTAGTTGTGGGGAGGTGCTAACTCTGCATCTTCCCACGCTGCCATCTTGACTCTGCCTCTGGATTAGTTTTGACTTTTTTTTTTTTTTTTAATTATTTATTTATTTATTTTTGGCTGTGTTGGGTCTTCGTTTCTGCGCGAGGGCTTTCTCTAGTTGCGGCGAGCGGGGGCCACTCTTCATCGCGGTGCGCGGGCCTCTCACCACCGCAGCCTCTCCTGCTGTGGAGCACAGGCTCCAGACGCACAGGCTCAGCAGCCGTGGCCCACGGGCCCAGCCGCTCCGCGGCATGCGGCATCCTCCCAGACCAGGGCTCGAACCCGTGTGCCCTGCACGGGCCCAGCCGCTCCGCGGCATGCGGCATCCTCCCAGACCAGGGCTCGAACCCGTGTGCCCTGCACCGGCAGGCAGACTCTCAACCACTGCACCACCAGGGAAGCCCAAGTTTTGACTTTTAAGAAAAACATCTCATTAAGTATTCAATATTTTGTGATGGAAATTCTGTATTGCAGCTTTACTCTGTTACCTTAACCCAAGAGTCAGCTACTGAATATTTAGACTTGCTTTTGTAGGGACTGTTTATTTCTTCTTGTCCCTGTAGCTGAGTATATAATACAGTTTTGGGTTTTCCTGTTTACCATTATTATTGAGTAAGAACTACTGGCAGTGTCTCAAATTTTGTATGCTATTGTTAGCAAAATGCTGAAATAAAATTGCCTCAACTCCCTTTTTAAGATCTCCTGAAACAAAAGTTTGTCCTTTCTCATTATTTATTAGCTACCTATTTCCAATTTAATTTTAAAAAATCTACTTAAACATCTCTGCTTTCTTATTCTTTATCCTTCCTCTGTTTTCATTTTTTTTAAAAAACATGCTTTTCCCTACTAATCTCAAAATTCACCTTTCAAAAAAGATTTACCGGGCTTCCCTGGTGGCGCAGTGGTTGAGAATCTGCCTGCCAATGCAGGGGACACGGGTTCGAGCCCTGGTCTGGGAAGATCCCACATGCCGCAGAGCAACTGGGCCCGTGAGCCACAATTACTGAGCCTGCGCGTCTGGAGCCTGTGCTCCGCAACAAGAGAGGCCGCGATAGTGAGAGGCCCGCGCACCGTGATGAAGAGTGGCCCCCGCTTGCCGCAACTAGAGAAAGCCCTTGCACAGAAACGAAGACCCAACACAGCCATAAATAAATAAAAATAAAATAAATTTAAAGCTGCAGTCTCTATAAAAAAAAATAATAATAAGATTTACCATACTCACATTCTATCTCCTGTGCCTCTGAAGTATTTGTCATGAGTAAATAGGAGCAGAGTAATAAAGTGGAATAATAGAGGTGCTGTATGTAGTGGATGCTGTGGTGTTTCCCATATTCCCGCTTCAAGATCAAGGCACTTATTCCCTCTGCAGCTGGGAGACTTGGTGCCCTAGGGGTCTCAGCTGAGTTCTTCTCTTCAAATTCCCAACAGCTAAAGAAAGCCTCTTTACCTAAGATCATGCCCCATCCCTGAGAGAACCTACTTTCAGTGACTTATGGAAGTGGGCCGTCCCCTTTGCTTCAAGGCAGGACAACTGTGAAGAGCCATTCCAGCCCCAGAGCTCCTAGTAGCATTGGCTGAGGCCTCTGCTGCAAACGCATCACAGTGTAATTTCTCCCTTGGCCCAGTCCTGCCTCCCTCGCTACTCCCAGATGTGGTTTCTGAGATTACTCCCTAATGAATCCCCTCGTACAAATCTGGGTCTCGGAGTCTGTTTCCTGGGGAATCCAACCTACAACAATGGCTTTGCCTCAAGATTTACGATATAGGACAAAGATACGTACATAAATGAGGAAAGAATTATAAAGCAAATGGGACAAAATGTTAACAATTGGTGGATCTGGATGAGAATTCTTTGTGCTATTCTTGCATCTTTTCTGTAAGTTTGCTCCAAGATAGTGAAATTGTTAAGGTTCCAAACTCATGGTTCTGCAAAAGTTAAATATAAACTTAATCACTATGAGACTTTGAAATCTTATTAGTTCTTCATTAGCCCACTGAATATTTTCTATGATAGATATACTTGTTCATTTTTAAAAGTTAATTTTGTTAGGTAAATGACTTAGTTTACTTCAATTACACCTAAAAGGACGCTGTCAATACATAGCAACAATGTCTATTAGATGCTAAATAATACATAGAACAGTTTGGGTATTTATGAAGGGTTTCAACTCCAAAATGTGCTGTCACGTTGTTAATGTCTGATAGTTTGAACGTCAGTTTGATATCTCATCTGAGAAATATCAAAGGGTTCACCAGTTCTGCTTTGTGGTATTATCTCGTGATACAGGCTCAATGAGATCTATAGCTTCTCTCCAGATAGCTTCTGCCAAGTACCTACAGCCGTGGTATCTAAGCACTCATCTTTGAATGACTCAATAGCATCGTTTCCTGAAGCATCTGCGCTTTTTCCTTTGAGGTTTCTCATTCACATACTGGTCCTCCTTAACTGTGACTTCACAGTCTTGATTGATAAATAGCTTGTGATATACAAGGTACTTCATTTCCATTAAGGAACTAATGTGTGAAGTGTGTTCTCCCCCCTCCACTTGCTTGTGAAAACCCAGAAAGCAATGTTGTGTAATCACCTAATTTAATTAAGCACACCTCACTTCCAGTGTTGTGCTGGTGCTAAAAAAAAATTTCTAAATGAATTTCTGTAGATTCACTATATTCTAACTGCCTTCCTTCTTGCTCCATAAGATAATTTATTATAGGCTTATAACGTTTTAGCTATTCTAGGCTAAAATGCATCTCCAAATATGCGAGATATTTTTTTCTTTCACAATCCTTACTATTCTTCAGTTTTCCTCACACTTTACTTCACGATTGACTTCCTGAAATTTTTATTAATCTACTTCTGTGATGTGTAAAACTTAAGTCCATATCATTTCAAGGATAATTTGTTGCTGAATGCTCAAAGAGTGATAATAAAGATAGTTCCTCATTAAATCACTTGAAAGTACATAGATGATCTAAGCCTCAAACTACTGCTGTTTGCCAGTATTACTTATAAAATCTCCAAGTCCAAAATAAGCTCATTTTAATTATTCATTTTCATGTGAAGTTACAAGAAAATGAAACGTTAGAGCCATAAATGCAAAGTTCTTATTCTTCAGCATCTTTGTCTTATATCATACTTGCTCCTTTTGCCCATGTAGTTCCTTCTGCTTGGAATAATTTCTCCCTCTGTATTTATCAGGATCCTAGCCATCCTTCAAAGCCTTCTTCACATTTTACTTCCTGTTTGAGGCTCTTTCTGATTACTCTGGTACACACTGATTTTTTTTCCTCCTTAGAATTTCTATTCCTAAAGTTAGTTATTTTAAGAAAGTTTGGCCTGTAATTGTTCTCCTCTAATTTTTTCCTATAAGTCTGTACATTAGACTTATCTCACTAGTCAGGCTATAAACTTTTTGAAGGCAAGGACCAGGCTATTTTTCTTATATAATTCCTCAAATGACTTTGAAAAATTATATGCCTCCTGACACATTTTTAGCTGACATGTGAAATTTTGTCTTAAGTATAGTAAATGCAAAGGATATAATTCAAAATATTGACATTAAAGACAAAAGAAAAGAAAACAAGCAAAACTGTTTCATGAGTCTTTTAAGAGCATCTAAAGGAATATAAATACTATTGTGATTCATATCTGTAGTCATTCATTTGAAACAATACATGGTCTTCTTTAATTATTGGACATTGTACATCATTCCCTTTTCTCCTTGAAGTCATATTTCTATTCCACATCCCTCACAGAATTTTATCCTGTTAGAAAGTATGTTTATGCTTGAAAGTTGTCTCTACATAAAATATGTATATAAATTGAAATTATTTTTCTAAATTGTCTGTGACCAGAGGCTTTAAGTGGTAAAGTAGTTCTTCTAGATTGACTTACCGTTACAGTTATTTTTAGTACACGGTCGATCAAAACCACATAAATGGGGGCTTCCCTTGTGGCACAGTGGTTAAGAATCCGCCTGCCAATGCAGGGTATACGGGTTCGAGCCCTGGTCCGGGAAGATCCCACATGCCACGGAGCAACTAAGCCCATGCGCCACAACTACTGAGCCTGCGCTCTAGAGCCCGCATGCCACAACTACTGAGCCCACGTGCCACAACTATTGAAGCCTGTGCGCCTAGAGCCCGTGCTCTGCAACAAGAGAAGCCACCTCAATGAGATGCCCGTGCACTGCAACAAAGAGTAGCCCCGCTTGACGCAACTAAAGAAAGCCCATGTGCAGCAACAAAGACCCAATGCAGCCAAAAATAAATAAATAAATAAATTTAAAAAGAAGAAACAACCACATAAATGTGGTTAAGTACTTATTAAACATAAAGAATACAATTTTATTGGAAAGACATATTTTTTATGAGCTACATGGAACTGTTCATTTACCCATATATGAATATTACTTATTGCTTGAAATAAACAGGGTTTGTAAATTCTGTTTCTGTTTTACATTTTTAGAGATGTAAATGCTGAGACGATTTGTTCACCTAAAATTGGGTGGGAATAGAAGATGTTTTATTATAGCAATGTCAATCAATTTTACGAACTCTTTCCAAATAATATGCCGAAAATTATATAGTGATATATTATAAAAATGTTTTTCATCTCTTGTCAACTGTTAACTTGATTAGATCTTTCTTTAATGTTGTTGAAAGCAAAGGATTGGAAACACCCCACTTAGAAAAAGATTTGTTAAACAGTCATTGGGAGCAATTTACGTTCTCGATTTCTGGAAATAATACCAAAAACCTTTTGCTAAAATTTATCAAATGACTATTAATTATTCTGGTTACATTTTAATTTAACCCAATATACTCAGAATGTGTGGGAAAAATAAAATGTGTGGGAAAAATAAAAACTCTAATTGCAGTGTACCCGTCAATATAAAAGTTTTTGAGAAAATGGTTTTATTGTGTCATATGCTTTAAATGAATTTTCATCAAGTCTTCAGAACTGCAGATTTGTTTCATTCAATTATTGGAGAATATTTACCATATTTACCTAGTTGTCAAAGTCGGCCCTCATTGTGAAAACAACCAGTAGAATCAGATTTAAAGTTTCTTTCAGAAAACATCTAACTTTATTTAAATAAACATGTAACCAGACATCACTCTGGTTGTATTTCACACTCCTCAGTTTTCTTAAGATAAATAGCTAAGGCATGAAGCCTTGCCCTAAGTACGTTGCGTTGGTGAAATAAGGTGCCCCTGCCTCTGGTGCTTTCTCTGCTCTTCTCTCATGGGACTCTTCCTAAGGAATGATGCATTCTTCGACAGTACTGGGGGATGGAAAGCACAAGGACATTAGATGAAACTTATCAACTGTCCTGCTCCTCCACACTGTGATATATCTGAATACCACACATCCTGGTGTGGACCAAAAGAACTGTTGCTTGTGCCATGCTTTGCGATTAAAAGAAATAGGTATAAGACAGGACAAACTTTGAAGCTCTACTTTCGATTTTTCGTGCCTTGATTAAAGGAAGCTTCCCTATACCAGTCTTTTTTACTATTGTTTGGTGCCTTAGAGACAATTATGCTTGTATCTTAAGGGAAGATGCACCATAATAAGATGGGTAAAGAAAATGTCTTTCTTTGTAAAGTGGGAGAAAATTGATTATGAAAGGGAAAGGGGAAAGAACCAGCCAGATGCTTCTGCACAGTTGCATTCTCAGGCAGATCAGTTTTTGGTAAGAATATATACAGAACTTGTGCATCTGGAAATTGAGTCCTTTAAAGCTATCTATGCCCATAAAGCTATCTATGTACTTAGACTTGGGAAGTCTTCAAGTACCCCCAGAGGTGTGCATATACCAGTTTGAAGATAGATTTCTTACGCTTTTTGTTGTCCCCAATAATATGCTGAAATATAGTTGCTGCTAATACTTTTGTTTACATAGTAATTAACATAGGAAGGAAAGTGATATTAAGACTACAGAAACATTAAATTCAGCAAAAATATATAAACAGATATATCAGCTTATCTTCACTGGCATTTCTATTTTGTTTAAAAGTTTCTTTTTATAAAATAATCTATACATTTCTGACTAATTTTGCCTAGAACACATGAAATTCACACTGCAGTAATAAAGTTCTTTTAAATATTATTAGAATAATTATAATTGTCATTCCTGCTTTGCTAAAATTTCATTTGAGTTTCATTTTCAAACTCTATTTTCTACACTATATTATACTTTATTTTAAAAAATGTTTCAAATAATAAAACTTAAAATTGAATCATTGATGGGAGAAAGGGCTAGAATTGAATTTGTATTTTTAAAATTTGTCTGAACTTGTCAATTATGGTAAAGGGATATATTAAATGATTAATATTCATAGGTAACCATTGGCACATGATGTATATTTTGTAGACAAAATGGATCTTCAGAAGTGATTAACTTAAAAATTGTGAGCTAATGTGAAAACATTACTCTTTTCTGTCAAAGTAAAATCTTAGCTTTATGTTGTTGACAGAAAACACTTCCAAGGCAGGATTGAAACAAGAGCAGTGTCAAGACATTCAGTTGCCTAGCAGAACTGTGTTGTCCCAGGAAACACTACCCGTCAAGATTAATGCTTGGAAATCAACAGAGGTAAGTCATTATAGTAGTTTCCTATTGCTGCTCTAACAAATTACCACAAACTTTGTGCCTTAAATCAACACAAATGTAGTATTTTAGAGTTCTATGTGTTAGAAGTCTGACCCAGGTCTCACTGTCCCAGAATCAAGGTGTCTGCAGGGCTGTATTCCTTTCTGGAGGCCCTATGGGAGAATTTGTTTTCTTGCTTTTTCCAGCTTCGTGTGTTCTAAGAGAAACTGTGCTTGTCTTTTAACTTTGTTTTTGATGTCTTCTGTTATACAGAAATTTAAATAAGAATAAGTTTAAATTAAAGTTTTCCTTTATAGTTCGTGCTTTTTTTTTTTTTTTTTAAGTATTTATTTATTTATTTATGGCTGTGTTGGGTCTTCGTTTCTGTGCGAGGGCTTTCTCTAGTTGTGGCAAGCGGGGGCCACTCTTCATCGCGGTGCGCGGGCCTCTCACTGTCGCGCCCTCTCTTGTTGCGGAGCACAGCCTACAGATGCGCAGGCTCAGTAGTTGTGGCTCACGGGCCCAGTTGCTCCGCGGCATGTGGGATCTTCCCAGACCAGGGCTCGAACCCGTGTCCCCTGCATTGGCAGGCAGATTCTCAACCACTGCGCCACCAGGGAAGCCCTATAGTTCGTGCTTTTTAAAATCTTATTTAAGAAATTCTTTTTTTAATCCTAATGTAATAAAGGTGTCTTATTTTTTCTTCCAATGTTCAAATTTTATGCCCTCTAGAATTTTACTATATAGTGTAAGATAGGGGTCTTATTTTATTTGTCCCCCTGTGGATAAGCAATATTTAATTTTTTGAACAGTCCATCTTTCTCTATGCATTAAAAAAAGTTTTTATTGCAAGATAATTATAGACTTATAGGATGTTGCAGAAACAGTACAGAGTCCCATGTACCCTTCACCCAGCTTTCCCCTGTGTTGACTTCTATATAGCTGTAGTACAATATCAAAATCAGGAAATAAACGTTGGCATGTTATGCTAACTAGACTACAGACCTCATTCAGTTTTCAAATTTTCAATTCAGTATTCATTTTTTTAACCTGCATCGTGTGTGTATGTGTGTGGGTTCTATGTAATTTCATCCTAAGTATAGATTCCTATAACCAGCACCAAAATCAAGATACAGAACTGTTCTATCACCACAAAAGAAGTTCCTCATGCTATTCACCCCATCCCACTCCTCCCAACCCCGTATATGGGCAACCACTAATCTTTTCTCCATCTCTATTGTTTTGTTATTTCTAGAATGTTGTGTAAATGGACTCAGACTGTACATAACTTTTTGAGGTAGATTTTTTTTTTCACTCAGCATAATGCTCTTGAGAGCCACTCAGGTTGTTGCATGAATCAATAATTCATGCCTTTTTATGGATAAGTAGCATCCCATAGTATAGATGTACCAGAGTTTATTCAACCATTCACCCACTGAAGGATAGTTGAGTGTTTCCAGTTTGGGGCTGTTTATGAATAAAGCTGCTGTGAACATTTGTGTACAGGTTTTTGTATGTGAAGTTTTCATATATCTGTGATAAATGTCCAAGAGTGCGCTTGCTGGATTGCATGGTAAGTGCATCCTAAGTTTTTTAAGAAACTGTCAGACGGTTTTCCAGTGTGGCTGTACCGTCTTACATCCACCAGCAGTGTATGAGAGATCCAGTTTCTCTGCATCCTCACCAACTTTTGGTATTACCACTATTTTTATTTTAGTTATTCTACTCGGTTTCTCGTGAGATCTCATTGTGGTTTTAATTCGTGTTTCCCAAATGGCTAATGATATTGAACATCTTTTTATGTGCTTATTTGTACCATCATAACTTCTCTTTGGTTAAATATATATATTCATATTTTTTGCCCATTTTCTAATTAGGTTGTTTTTTACCATTGAGTTTTGAGAATTCTTCATTTATTCTGGATTCAAGTCCTTTGTCAGAGAGGTGACCTGCATATATTTTCTTCCAGTCTGTGGCTTGTCTTTTCTTTTTAACAATATCTTAACAGAGCAACAGTTTTAAATTTTGGTGAAGTCCAATTTATCAATTTTTTATTTTGTGGAGCGTGCTTTTGGTGTCATATCTAAGAACTCTTTGTCTAACCCAAGGGTGTGTAGATTTTCTCCTAAAAGCTTTATAGTTTCATGCTTTACATTTAGGTCTGTGATCTATTTTGATTTAATTTTTGTATAAGGTGTGACGTATAGGTTGAGGTTTAAAAAAAAAAATTTCTTTTCCCTACAGATATCCAATTGTTTCAACACCATTGTTGAAAAGACTTAAATTTTACTCTAATATGCTTAAGTGTGATTTTCTTTCTCTCTCTTCTTTGTCAATCAATGAGACTTTCCAGTGGGAGGTCTTTCATCTTTATTTAATTCTGAGACAGTTATCTCTGGTTCAAATATTTCTTACTGTTTATTTTCATTTTCTCTCTTTCTTATCTGGGCTCTTCTTATCTGGATATTAGTAATTCTCTTTCTATCTTCATATCTCTTAACTTTTCCTTACAGTTCCTATTTATTGTTTTCTTTTTTCTTCTTCTAGAGTTTCTCAATCTGATCTTCCAGTTTAATAATTTGTTCTCAGCTATGTTCATTCCACTGTTTATTCCATCTGTGTTCTCTATTTCAACATTCTGTTTTTACATTTGATATTTAATATTTCTATTTCATTCTTTTTATTGTGTTTTTTCCTGTTTCATATTGCTTATCCCTTTCCTTATTTATTTTAGTATGTGTATTAAGTTTATTTTAAATTCTTGGTCCATCTTTTCTAATATCTGCGCTTCTGAAGAAACCTGTAATTCAGTTTTTTAAAAAAGTTTTGATCCTCAAATGACTGGTTACCCCTCGGGGTTACGGCTGCTCTGTCTAGGATTGCTAGAGGTCGGACCTTAGTCTGTGTCAGCCCTATCAGCTTAAGTGGAATGTAGGGGAAGTGGACTCTACGGTGGAGAGCACCTCTCTCCCCTCCCCGCTCCCTCCAAGAATACCAGAGTTAATCATTCCTCACTCTGAGGATCAATGCCTCAAATTAGATCTTTATCCTTAGCACCCCAAGAAGAAGCAGCTTTAGAGGGAGGCACTCCTTAAATTGTAAACCATCTGCCCTGGGGGATTGGAAAAGGAAGTGTGAAGAAACATCTTCTCAAGCCTACCTAGTCAGTCCCCACTGAGTGTTCTTACCTCCTCGGGGCTTCTGCACTCACCGGAAGCACTCCCTCCCGAGTTTAGCTCTCTGACTCACAGCAGGTGCGCAGGCAGGTTCCAAGGCAGTGAGTGGGCAGTAATTCCACCAACTCCTTCCTTATTTTATTCAACCATTGCACAGGCCACCTTCTGCCCCAGGCTGAAGCCAACTAGACACCCTCACCCCCCTCACACACAAACATACCAGTTAAGAATAGCCACGCCATCTCCCCTGCAGCCCCTCATGGTTTTCTTCTCATTTTTAAAAAAATTTTTATTGGGGTATAGTTGATTTACAATGTTGTATTAGTTTCAGGTGTACAGCAAAGTGAATCTGTTATACATATACATGTATCCAACTATTTTTTGGACTCTTTTCCCTTATAGGCCATTACAGAGTATTGAGTAGAGCTCCCTGTGCCATTCAGTAGGTCCTTATTCATCATCTATTTTATATATAGTAGTGTGTGTGTGTGTGTGTCAATCCCAGTCTTCCAATTTACCCTTCTCCCCCTTACCCCCCAGTTAACCATAAGTTTATTTTCTACATCTGTAACTCTATGTCTGTTTTGTAGATAAGTTCATTTGTAGCCTTTTTTTTAGATTCCACATATAAGCAATATCATATGATATTTGCCTTCCTCTGTCTGACTTCACTCAGTATGACAATCTTTAGGTCCATCCATGTTGCTGCAAATGGCATTATTTTGTTCTTTTTTATGGCTGAGTAATATTCCATTGTACTGTATATACGTACCACATCTTCTTTATCCATTCCTCTGTTGATGGATATTTAGGTTGCTTCCATGTCCTGGCTATTGTAAATAGTGCTGCAATGAACATTGGGGTACATGTATCTTTTCAAATTATGGTTTTCTCTGGATAAATGCCCAGGAGTGGAATTGCAGGATCATATGGTTTTAGTTTCAGTTTTTTAAGGAAACTCCATACTGTTCTCCCTAGTGACTGTACCAGTGTAGGAGTACACTGTAGTGTAGGAGGGTTCCCTTTTCTCCACACCCTCTCCAGCATTTATTGTTTGTAGATTTTTTGATGATTGTCATTCTGACCAGTGTGAGGTGATACCTCATTGTAGTTTTGATTTGCATTTCTCTAATAATTAGTGATGTTGAGCATCTTTTCATGTGCTTTTTAACCATCTGTATGTCTTCTTTGGAGAAATGTCTATTTAGATCTTCATCCCATATACCTAGGAATAAACCTACCTAAGGAGGCAAAAGACTTATACTCAGAAAACTATAAGATACTGATGAAAGAAATAAAAGATGACACAAACAGATGGAGAGATATACCATGTTCTTGGATTGGAAGAATCAATATTGTTAAAATGACTATACTACCCAAAGCAATCTACAGGTTCAATGCAATCCTTATCAAATTACCAATGGCATTTTTCACAGAATTAGAACAAAAAATTCTTCTCATTTTGATGTCGTCCCTTTATAGTATCTCCAAGCTTGATCCTGAGGGAGGGGGCCACTGAATCAGAACTGGAACCTGCTCTGTTCTTCAGTGTTCTCTGACCTTCCCAGGCATGTACCTACTTACTTCTATTTGTACTTTCACATAAGAACACACATCTTTAATTCTGGCATATATAGCTCCTCAAATAATATTTTTTTCTCTATTTCCTTGAAAATTTTTTTTTCTGCTTAATTTCTTTTAGGTATATATTGGGCCACTTAATGTCTCATTTTCTGTCTTTCAACTGCTTTATTTTATTAAAACTTTTATTGAAATATAGTTGATGTGCAATATTATGTTAGTTTCAGGTATACTACCTAGTGATTTGACATTTGCATACATTATGAAATAATCACCATGTTAAGTCTAGTAACCATCTGTCCCCAACAACTGCTTTTAAAAGTAGTTTTTTGTAAAAAAAAAAAAAAAAAAAAAGTCATTAACCTAGGGGCAGGACGGGAATAAAGATGCAGACCTACTAGAGAATGGACTTGAGGACAGAGGGAGGGGGAAGGGTAAGCTGGGACAAAGTGAGAGTGGCATGTACATATATACACTACCAAATGTAAAACCGATAGCTAGTGGGAAGCAGCCGCAGAGCATAGGGAGATCAGCTCGGTGCTTTGTGACCACCTAGAGGGGTGGGATAGGGTGGGAGGGAGGGAGATGCAAGAGGGAAGAGATATGGGGATATATGTATATGTATAGCTGATTCACTTTGTTATAAAGCAGAAACTAACACACCATTGTAAAGCAATTATATTCCAATGAAGATGTTAAAAAAAAAAATTTAAAAAAAAAAAGTAGTTTTTTGTTTCATTATGTCTCCATGCTGCATTTTAGGTAATTAACCAGAACCATCTTCCAGTTCATTTTCTTCTCCTTTCACCTCTGTCCACTCTAGAATTTTCCCTGTTCATTAAGTGTTTTATTTCGATAGCTATTGCATTGCTTTTTTACAGGATATTCATTTGTACTTATTTCATCTCTGCCTGTCTTGGCTTCTTGTTTTTTTTATTCCTTTAAATTAATGCTAACCTTTCCATTTTCTTTTTGAGAACTAAATATACTTAGTTTTATATGCTTTTTAGATTTCTTAGTTTCATTTTGTCAGGAGTGGGTTCAGTTTTCTTTCTGTGTTTTGGAATACTGGTTTGTAAGCTCTCCTTGAGTGGCTCAAGTTTTTTATCTTTCTTTTTCTCTGAGTGTCCTTAACCTTTCCTGCCTAACAGTTTTTCATTTGCCTCCTCCTGACACCTGGGACTACGTAGCACATTCAGAACCCACCCGGGCAGCTTGGGGCTCCTTTCTTTTGCTCGTGTCAGAGATATTGCAGATCCGGTCCCCAGACCAAAGGATGCTGAGGCTCAGTTGCTAGTGAAGTTTAGTCTGTGTCTTCTCGCCTGCTTGTGTACTACTTCCAGAAGCCATAGTCCCGGGCTGTGACTGATGCCAGGTTATTTCAGCTTCCTTTGTAAGTAGTGGAGCCCAAGGCCTGGCATAGTTTCAAGCAGTGAGCCCATATTTAGCACTCCTATCTTGGATGGTCACTTTAAATCTGTGTTTACCACTCAGGAATTAAGCTCCTGGTTTTCTCTGCCTTTTTCTAGACCCAAAATCCCAAAGGTCCACAGCTTCAACCTCCTTACCATCATGTGTTTTGTGTTCGTGCTCTCATCCATGAAGATGTTCATCTTGTCTTTTAGCATGACTGTACCTTTAATTCTCACCTTTGTATTTTCTCTTTCATTACTATGTGTTTGGAGAACACATATCCCTGAAATATGAACACATAGAACCATCTTGACTGGAAACCTGTTCCACTCAAGACTGTATGAAATTATCTCATTGATTCATTTTTCTGTTTTATGTGTGTTTCTCCTACTAAAAGGAAAGCTCCTTTTCAGGCGCTTTAGAGACCTTTCTAGTCTTATTCATTATTGAATCTTCAGTTGCCAGATTCTTGTTAATGAAAAGTGAAATGAATGAATGAGTAGACACTCAGTGTTAGCTCCCTTCCCCTCTTTTCCTGTGATAGAGGCTTGTTTGGCCTCCTGCTCAGAGTGCTTTGTTTAGTGTTCTGCCACAGTTCCTATGAGGGAGGGTTGAAATTATTTCTTGGCCTTCTGTTCCCAGCCCTTTTCCCCAACCAACTAAGTATTGGATTTACAAGATTTTCTAGCAGCTCAGAAAAGTACATAAAATTAAAATTTCACTGTTTCTTAATTGCCTAATAGTCCACAGATTGAAAATACATAGGTTATATTCAAAAGTATGACATTAAGGCAAAATGATTTTAAAATCTGAGATCAGTTTATTTGCTCCTGATGGCTTTTAAAGAAGAGAATAGACTTGAATAATCTTATATGCTTTAGAGGGTAACAAAGACATAAAATATCACCTAGTGGTTTTTTTTTTAAAATCAGTCTTTAAATTCTCATTATTATTATTTTTTCTTACTTTAGAAGAACCCACCGTAATTGATTTACATCATTTCACATCTTATATCTGTGAGCAGAAAATGATACCCTTATCTCAAAAGACGTTTAAAGCTAGATTTTCCTTTTTCAAAGCATTACTATATCAGGACACTATTCCATTGTCCTACTGACAAGCATTACTGTTATTACTGTCATGAACATTTGATGCAATCCAATATGTCCTCTTCAGTAATCTGCTTTTGTAGCGGAAGACAAAACCTACCACGTTGAATAGTAAATCTAATTGTTGTTGCCAAATGTACTGCATCTACATTAAAATTCTCATGTTTTTAATACAGAGTGAGAAAGAAATGATATCGTTGATTGCTTAGGCAAAATGAGGAGTGCTTAAAAAATCTTTTAAAAACTTTAAATGGAAACTTCTTTAACTATTCTCTTTCTACAAATGTGAAAATGATCTAAAAGCAGTAAATAAAATTCTTAACAGAATAGGGCTTTCAAAAGCAGAATAGTACTTGCCTCTGATACAGTCAAAACTAAGGAAAACCTTTAAATTTATGACACTTGAATGAGTTTTCTCTCTGTGTACTGTCCAGAATTTTTATTATTAAATTTGCTAATTAATAAGACTATTTGTAGCTTTTCACCAGCTCAAAAGACCTTCCTCTTTTCTTGCTTGAGGAGATTCAACAATGAGGTTATGATTTTTTTGGTCTCAGTTGTTTCCATAGCAACAGTTAGGGATGCTATAAATTGGTTCACACAAAAGTAAATCTGACCAAAACCTTCAGTGTAGTTGTGCGTTACTAAATCGCTAGTGACAGAAGATAACTGTTTACTTCTTACTGCCTCTGTTTATTGTTTGTTAGGTGAAGAATAAACAGTTTTTATCCTTGGATCTATTAGCATATCATTTATTATATTTGCAAAAATTTGAACTCATCAAAGCTGTTAGAGAAATGGAAATTATACTTATTCTAATTATGTTAATTCACCATCCTTTTGCCTCTTTTCTGCATCATTGCTTTGTGCTTAAAAGTCCTTTATTTTCATGTTTGGGCTTTTATTCTTTTTAAGTTAGAAAATACTTGTTGAAAAAAGTTTAAACAATATAAAAGGGTAAAGAGTGAAAAACAAAGTTTCTTCTTACTTCTCTATACTCTTTCAGTTCCCTTCCTCAGAGGCAATTATTACAAAGTTTTTATGAATTTTGGGGGAGAAATTTTCTGTGTCCGTACATTGTTTACCTAAATGGATTCATTCAAGATATACTGCTCATTCATTCAAGATATACATGCTTTTAACTAAATAATATATCTTCATCTTTCTATATAATAAATGCAATCATTTGATGTAAATTGTTCCAAAATACGCTTTTTTCACTAAACTATATATTATGGACATATTTCTATATTAGTACATATAGATGTGCTGTATTCTTTTTTCATTATCACCATTATTATTAATTTTTCAAAAAAGATCTAAACACAAGGAGAGAAAGAACAGGGGACTAATTCACACACTTAATAGAAGTATCAATAATCAACCTTCTGTTCACAAATATTACAACTTTCCTAAGGCAGCTACTATACACATGTGACTATTTAAATTTAAATTAATAAAATGAAATGAAAACTTTAGTTTCTCAGGCACACTAGCCACATTTCAAATGCTCAACAGTCACGTGTGGCTGGAGGCTACCATGTTGGATGGTGCGGACTAGAACATTTCTAGTATTGAAGAAAACTCTGTTGGACAGTGAGGGTACCACCCTTGCTGCTTTAAGGCCTGGAGGTAGAGAACTTAAAGAGACAGAGGCCAAGAGTCAAGGGTATGTGGTTTTCCTTTAAAATTGTAAGGGATTTCCAATGCTGCATCGAAAAATGGACATTTTAAAAAAATCTCTTTATCAGCAGTAAACATAAAAATTAGTTCTTATCACAACTTCAAATAGAATGCATAGCTGCCAAGAATTTTTCTTTTTGTTTTCTTTTTTTTTTACATCATGAATTGATTACCACAATTAAGTTTAGTAAACATCCATCATTTCATATAGATACAAAATAAAAGAAAAAGAAAAAAATGTTTTTCCTTGTGATGAGAATTCTTAGGATTTACTTTCTTAACAACTTTCATATATAATATACAGCAGTGTTAATTATATTTATCATGTTATACATTACATCCCTAGTACTTATTTATCTTGTGCTGTATTCTTGATGTATAAATGAATCTTAATTTATTTAACCAATCCCTGTTGGTAATCATCTTGGGATTTTTTATGTTTTTGTCTCTTAAAAGCAATGTTGCGATAACAACCTTATACATACGTTTTTATGATGCTGTCCCAGAAGTGGAATTGCTGAAAGGTCATGTTTATTTTTAGTTTTGAAAAGTACTGCCAAATTGTCCTCCCAAAAGTTGTACCAATTTATATTCACCAAATGTGTATCCCCTCATCTTTGCAAATACTGAGTATTATCAAATTTTTACCTATTTGTCAGTTTGAGGTAGAAAAATTTTGTTTTAATTTGTTTTATCTTAATTGTATATAAGATTGAACTACTTTTCATGTGTTTATTGGGCATTTGGGTTTCTTTTTATTTATTAACTCTATTCGTGTCCTTTGTTCATTTTTCTGTTTGGTTTCTCACCTTTTTCTTTATCAGTTTCTAGAGCTATTTGTTAAATATTTAGCCTATTATCTGGTCCTTTATCTATTCATTTTTAGTTTTTCGTTTGATTTTTCACTTTATTTATGGGCTTTTTTTTTTTTTTGCCTTTGTAAAGGAAAAACACATTATTCCTCCTGTGTTTCTTCTTTACTGTCATACTGCTACCACATTTCACTTCTAACACTAGAGACATGGGTTTTCCACACCTCAAGCCATTTTCTGACACCAGCTGGGTGTCCTACAATTTAATTTGTTTCTGACACTGTCTACCTGGAGACAGTGTCAGATCCCACAGGTTAAGGCCTCAGTCCACAAGACTTCCCTCTCCCTGCCTGTTTCAGATACCAATTGCAAGTCCCAGGTTGTCACCTGTACTTCTGGCTGACCACTGTAAATCGGTGTTCCAATGACCCCTTCCTTAGGTTCGATCATTTGCTAGAACAGCTTACAGTGCTCAGGGAAACATTTACATTTACTGGTTTATTATATAATAAAGGATACAATAAAGGACACAGATGAACAGCCAGATGAAGAAATACATAGGGTGAGATCCAAAAATGCATCCAAAATGGTTTTGAGTGCAGGAGCTTCTGTGCCCGTGGAGTTGGGGTGTACCAACCTTCTGGCATGTAGATGTGTTCACCAACCCAGAAGTTCTTTGTACCCTGTAGTCTGGGGATTTTTTATGGAGGCTTCATCATGTAGGCATGATTGATCATTAACTCAATCTCTAACCCCTCTCCCTTCTTGGAGGGTGAGGGTTAGGGGCTGAAAGTTTCAAGTTTCTAATCATGGCTTGATCTTTCTTGTGACCAGTCCCCGTCTTGAAGCTATCCAGGAGCCCACCAAGAGTCACCTCATTAGAACAAAAGACATTCCTATCACCCAGGAAATTCCAAGGGATTTAGGAGCTCTGTGTCAGGAACCAGGGTCAAAGACCAAATGTTAGAACAAAAGATACTCCTAGTACTCTTACCATTTAGGAAATTATAAGCATTTTAGGAGTTCTGTGCCAGGAACCACGGACAAAGACCAAATATATATTTCTTACTATGATCACAGTATCACAGCCTTATAGAAATCTAATTTTAATGTAGTCAAATGTGCCTTTTTTTTTTAACAGCTTCTAGATATTAAGTCATTTCTAAAAAGACTTTCTCTAGTCTAAGACTTTATAAAATGTCACCTTGGCTTTTTATTTTAACAGACTATTATTTAGATCAGTTTTAGGTTCAGCAAAATTGAGAAGAAGGTACAGAGATTTCCCTATATACCCCCATCCCCACCCCACACCCCACTATCAGTATCCCTCATCAGAGTGGTACATTTGTTATCATCAATGAACCTAAATTAACACTTCAATATCACCCAAAGGCCATAGTTTACATTAGGGTTCACTCCTGGTGTTGTATATTCTAAAGATTTTGACAAATGTATAATGTTATGTATCTGCCATTATAATATAGAGAATAGTTTCATTGCACTAAAAACCCTCTGTGCTCCACCTATTCATTCCTTCCTCCCCACTAACCCCTGGCAACCAATTATTCTTTTACACTCTCCATAATTTTATCTTTTCCAGGAAGTCATATACTTGGAATTATACAGTGTGAAGTCTTGTCAGGTTGACTTCTTTTACTTAGTAATATGCATTTAAGATTCCTCCATGTCTTTTCATGACTTGATAGCTCATTTCTTTTTAGTGCTGAATAATATGCCATTGTTTCGATATACCACAGTTTATTAATCCATTCACCTACTGAAGGACATCTTGCTTGCTTCCAACCTTTGGCAGTTATGAATAAAGCTACTATAAACAATGATGTGTAGGTTTTTGTGTGGACATAAATTTTTAACTCCTTTGGGTATATACCAAGGAGCGCAATTGCTGAGCTGTGTGGTAATAGTATGTTTATTTTTGTAAGAAACTATCCCAGTCTTTTTATGCTTTAATTTTTAAAAATGTATTTAAATGCTATCTATCAAGAATTTGTTTTGATAGATGGAGAGTGTTAGAGATCCACTTTTTAAAAAAAAAAAATTTTATTCATTTGGTTGTTCCGGGTCTTAGTTGTGGCACACGGGCTCCTTAGGTGTGGCATGTGAACTCTTAGTTGTGGCATGCCTGTGGGATCTAGTTCCCTGACCAGGGATCAAACCCAGCCCCCCTGCATTGGGAGCATGGAGCCTTATCCACTGTGCCACCAGGGAAGTCCCTAGAGATCCACTTTTAAAATTTTATTTTTACAAATGATAATCAGTTGTCTCAACATCGTTTTGTTGAATAATCTATCTTTTCCCCATTGATTTGAACTGTGGCTTCAATCACATGATAAATTCCCATTTATATTTGGCCCCATTGCTGGATTTTCCATTTGTTTGTATTAAAGAAGTAACATGTAAAGATAAACCATAACATTAAAAAAGAAAGAAATACAGAAAAAGAAAGAAAAAAGAAAAGAAGGAAAGAAGGTAGGTTGCTCATAAGGGGACAGAGAGAATAAGGTGGAGAGGGGAAATAGAAGCTAGATTGCTTTGATTATACCTTGTTTTTAGATTTGTCACTGGAACCCTGGAAATATTTTGCATAATTATAAGACAAAAGTGAACTAAAGAAAATGATCCCTAAAAATGTAAAATAAAATTTACCTTTCATTCAGTTGGTGTCTTTATTCTGAGATGTTGGTATTTTTTGTCTGAGATTATGTGAGTATAATGTGGTGTGAATCAAATAATAATCACGTGGTACTTTATTTTCTTCATCTTTGGTGTCCTTGAGACCTGGGATTCTGAGTGTCAGAGAAAGAAGATAGGGATGTAAGCAAGAAGAGATTGCCAGAACCCAATAGATCGGAATTGAGTTGTGTGAATTTTACCTTAAAATTTTTTTGGTAATTAAAAAACTTCTAAATTATCCATAGGTCAAAGAGGAAGCTGAGAAGAAATTTTAAAATACATAGAGCTAAATGAGAAGGCAACACAACATATCAAAATATATGAGACACAGCTAAAGTAGAGGTGAGAAGGAAGTTTATAGCCCTAAATGCTTAAATTAGAAAAGAGGAATATAATTTTAAAAAAAGAGAGAAAAGGTCTAAAATCAATAATCTAAGTTCCTTCTTCAAAAAATCTAAGAAAAGCAAAATAAACCTATAGGAAACAGAAGAAAGGAAATAGTAAAGAGCAGAAATCAATGAAATTGAGAACAGGAAAGCTGTTAACAGAGAAAATGAATGATACAAAAAGCCAGTTCTTTGAAAAATATGTAATTGATGAACCTGTAGTAACACTGACAAAGATAAAGAGAAAAGATACAAATCACCAATATCAGGATGGAATGGGATATCACTGCAGTTCCTGTAGCCATAAAAGGACAATAAAGTATTACTACCAATTTTATGCTCATAAAATTGACAACTTAGAAGAAATAGAACAATTTCTAAGAAAGTACAAACTACTAAAACTCAAACAAGATGAACCACAACCTGCAACTGTTACAAAAATTGAATTTATAGTATAAGTGTCCTGAAAAAAAAATCTCTGGACCCAGATGGTTTTACTGGAGAATTATACCAAACCTTTTTTTTTTTTTGGCCACACTGCGAGGCTTGCAGGATCTTAGTTCCCTGACCAGGGATTGAACCCATGCCCCCTGCAGTGGAAGCTCAGAGTCCTAACCACTGGACTGCCAGGGAATTCCCTACCAAACTTTTAAAGAAGGATTAGCATGAGTTTTACACAGTGTCTTCCAGAAAATAGGAGGGAACACTTCCCAATTCATTTTAGGAGGCAAGTATTACCCTGATACCAACACCAGACAAAAACAATATGAAAAAAGAAAATACAGACTATTATCTCTCATGAAATTATACAGAAATCCTCAAAAAGATTTATCCAGTTGAATCCAACAATGTATAAAAAGAATTATATACCATGACCAAGTGGGATTTGATCTAGGTATGGAAGGCTGGTTCAACATTTGAAAATCAGTCAATGTAATTCATCATATCTACAGATTAAAGAAGAAAAAAATCATAGGATTATGTCAAGTGATGCAGAAAAGCATTTGACATAATTCAATACCCATTTAAGATAAAAACTCTTAGCAAATTATAAATAGAAGGGAATTTCCTTAAATTGATAAAGATCATCTATACAAAACCTACAGCTAGTATAATGGAGCAGGACCCTATGGTCTATGTCCCCCATGTCCTCAGCCTGCCTTTTGTCTGTGGAAAAGCTTTAGCCAAAGAATAAGTTTAATCAGAGAAGTGAGAAAATGCAGAAACAAAGGAAAACAGTCAAAGAAGACCAAATAATAATAGTTTAGTCATTGAGCATAGTCAAGGACCTTTAGCTCCTTCTCAAGGGCTATAGATAATATTCTGAGCCATATCCTGTGACGTGTCTTATAGATACTGAAACCCCCACCAGGTGGAAGAAGTTAACTACATGATGACCAGACTGTAGCCATGACATAAGCTGGTACAACTCCGAGAATTGGCCCCAAGGAAATGGGAACAAACTGATCCTGGAACTGAAGATTAACTGTACTTCAAACAATCAAGATGACGCTGATCAGACAACCAATGACCAATTTCAAGATGACTGTCAGAGTTGACAGTGCTGTTTCTGCATGTACCCCCTTCCCTCAGCCTATTAAAGCTCCTGCTCACGGATTGTCAGTGGGGGAGAGTCAGCCTTTGGACAGACATCCGCCCTCCCCTCCCCAGTTGCTGGCATCTGAAATAAAGCAAACTTGCCTTTCCACCAGTCTGGCCTCTTTATTGGCTTTTGAGCGGCGAGCAGCCGGACCCCACTTTCGGTTACACTGGCATCATAAATAAGGGTGAATACTTTCCCTCTAAGATAAGGAACAAGGCAAGGACTCTTATTCAACGTAGTATAGGAAGTTCTAGCCACTGTAATAAGGCAAGAAAAAGAAAGGAAAAGCATGCAAAATTTAAAGGAAGAAATAAAACTGTCCTTATTTACAGGTGACATGATTGTTTGCATAGAAAATCTCAAGGAAATGATACAACAAACCTCATAGAACCAGTAAGTGAATTCAACAAGGTTGTAGGATATAAGATCAACATACATAAATCAACTGCATTTTTATATACTAACAGTGAACATGTGGTAACTGAAATTAAGACATATGCCATTTATAATCACTTCCCTGGAATGAAATCCTTAGGTATAATTATAGCAAAACCTGTACAGGATCAGTATACTGAAAATTATAAAATACTGATGAAAGAAATTAAAACCACCCAATTAAACACCTACCATGTTCATGGATTGGAAGACTCCACATAGTAAAGATGTCATAGTAAAAATGCCCCTAATTACTCTATAGGTTTGATGCACTTCCTATTAAAATTTCAGCAAAGTTTTTGTAGACTTAGATAATAAGCTTATTCTAAAATTTATATGGAGGGACTTCCCTGGCGGTCCAGTGGTTAAGACTGTGCTTCCAATGCAGGGGGCATGGGTTTGGTCCCTGGTTGGGAACTAAGATCCCACATGCTGCGCAGTGTGGCCAAAAGATTTTTAAAAATAAATAAATAAATAAAATTTATATGTAAAGGCACAGGCCCTAGAATAGCTTAAACCATCTTGAAAAAAAAAAAAAGAATAAAGTGGGAGTAATCACTCTGCCTGATATTAAAGCCTACTGCATAGCTACTGTAATCAAGGGAGTGTGGTATTGATAGAGAGACACTTAGGTCAGTGGAACAGAATGGAGAACCAAGAAATAGACCCACACAAATATAGCCAGCTGATTTTTGACAAAGTGCAAAAGAAATTCAAAGGAGAAGGATAACTTTTTCATCAAATGATATTGGAGCAGCTGGACATTCATAGGCAAAACCATGAACCTCAACTTAAACCTTATACAGAAATTCACTCCAAATGGATCACAGATTTAAATGTAAAATGAAAAGCTATAAAACTTTAAGAAAAATACTTGAGAAAAGTCTTGGGGTCTAGGGCTGGCCAAAAGCACGATCCGTAAAAGAAAACAAAAATGATGTCAGACCTCATCACAATTTGAAAACTTTTGCTCTGTGAAAGACCCTGTTAAGAGGATGTAAAGGCAAAGCACAAACTGGGAGAAAACATTTCCAAACCACATAACCAGCAAAGAACTAATATCTGGAGTATATAAAGAAATCTCAAGACCCAACAGTTAAAAACCAAACAATCCAATTAGAAAATGGGCAAATGATATAAACAGTCATTTCAGCAAATACAGGTAACAGATAAACAGATGAAAAGATCAACACCATTAGCCTTTAGGAATATATAATTTTGAAATATGAAATATCAAAATAGCTAAAATAAAAAACAGTGACAACACCAAATGCTGGTGATCATGCAGAGATACTGGATCACTCATGTATCACTGGTGGGAATGTAAAATTGTACAGCTACTCTGGAAAACGATTTGACAGTTTCTTATAAAACTAAATATGTAGCTACCATATGACCCAGCAGTTTCACTGTTAGGCATTTATCTCAGAGATATGAAAACTTATTTTCATACACTGTACACTGTGTTCACAGCAGCTTTATTATAGCACAATTCTGGAAACAATCTAGATGGCCTATAACAGGTTAAACAAACTGTGATACATCTATACCATGGATACTACTTGACAATAAAAAGGAACAAGTTACTGATACACGCAACAACTTGGATGAATCTCCGGGAATTATGCCAGGTGAAAAAATCCAATTCCAAAAGGTTACATCCTGTATGATTCCATTTATGTAGCATTCTTCAAATGTCGAAATTACAGAAATGAAGAATAAATTAATAGTTGTGGGGAGCAGAGCATGGTAATAAAAAGGCATCAGGAAGGAGCCTTATGGTGATAGAAATGTTCTGTATTTCGATCATGTCAATGTCAATATCCTAGATATGATATTGTACTATAATTTTGCAAGATGTTGCCTTTAGGGGAAACTGGATAAAGGATACACAGGATCTCTCTGTATTATTTCTTACAACTGGATATGAATCTACAATGACTTCAGAATAAAAGCTGAATTATGAAAAGTGGCAAATCACTTGGAAAGTGGTTTGACAGTTTCTAATGAAGTTAAAAATAAACCTATCCTATGACCTAGCCATCCTACTCCTATGTAAATATCCAGGAGTAATGAGTGCATTTGTCCACAAAAAGATTTGTGCAAGAATATTCATAGTAGCTTTATTCATAATAGCTGAAATATGGAAACACCCCAAATGTCCATATGCAGGAGAATGGATAAACAAATTGAGATATTTTCATGCAATGGAATACTTCTTATAGAAAAACAAACAAGCAAACTACCGATACACACGAAATATGGATGAATCTCACAAATATTATGTTAAGCAGTGGGAATAAGATACAAAAGAATAAATAGGGTATGATTACATTTATATGAAGTTCAAAAACAGGCAAACTTATTGATGGTGATAGAAGGTAGAATACTGTTTACTGGTGGCGGGAGTATGGTATCAACTGGAAAGGAGCTTGAGGGAACTTTCTGGAGTCAAGGAAATGTGGTTATGTATGTATACACATAATGCTAAAAGTTACTGAGCTTTACACTTAAGGTTTTGCATTTTATTGTATGTTAATTATACCTCAATAAAGTACGGCAAAAAAAATTATCCCGCATTCATGGGGGAAGAAAGACAGGTCAACCAATCCCACTGTGTAGACTTTGGATCCTTTTCCAGACTAGCTGTAGAAAAACCTATTTATGATACTTATGTTAAATTGAAAATCTGAACAGTTTATAATTGATGACATTAAGGAATTATTGTAAAGTTTACAGGTGTAAAATAATTATTATTGTTAAAGAGTTCTTATCATTTAGAGATACATGTTGAAATAAGTGATATATCTAAGATTTGCTTCAAAATAAAACACATGAGGAGTGGTAAAGATACAAATAAAACAAGACTGGCTGTGAGTTGATTGTTGTTTAACCTATATGATTGGCTTATTGTCTACTTTTTACTCCATGATAAAAAGTTTAAAATTTTAAATATGGATAAAAGATACACACAGGTAGCTATGTTATTACCAATAAAACAGAATAATTGGCCTCTGAGATAGTATGTTCTAAGGATGCTCAAGGAGTGGTAGGGAAAGTTAATGCCCCAAACAAAATAATTGCTTGTCTGCACTAGGTGTCTTTAGCAAGGAGTGAGAATCTTTTTTTATAGTTGGAAGTTATAGTTTTTTATTATTTATTTATTTATTGTAATTGAAGTATATAGTTGATTTACAATATTATGTTAATTTCAGGTGTTCGGCATAGTGATTCAGTATTTTTACAGATACACTCCATTAAAAGTTATTACAAGATAATGACTATAATTCCCTGTCCTTGTTGTTTATCTATTTTATACATGGTAGTTTGTATCTCTTAATCCCATACCCCTAATTTGCCCCTCCCCCTTGCCTCTCCCCTTTGGTAACCACTAGTTTGTTTTCTATATATATGTCTGTTTCTGTTTTGAATATACGTTCATTTGCATTATTTTTTAGATTCCATATATAAGTGATTTCACTAAGCATAATATTCTCTAGGTCCATCCACGTTGCTGCAAAGGGAGTGGGGATTCTTAAGGGCAGAATACCACCCAACACTAAATGGACACCCACGTGTAGATAACTTACATGCAAGTTCTTTCAGTCAAAATGTATTTACGATGATGTTAGCACATAGAGGCACATTGTATCTCCATAAGTTGTCCATTCGTTGTAGCATATTGAAGCAGTGGGATTAATTTTTTTTCTACTTTCATGTGCTCTCTTGTTTTCCATAAGGACCTGATGTTATTTTATGAGGATGATCCAAAGCCAGTTTTGCCGACAATTCCTACTTCCATTATCTCGTCAACTACATGGTTGTCAGAAGGGCAAACAGATGTCTGTAACCTCTGGGATGCAGGTAAATTAGGTAAAGAATAAAATTTTTACTCAGAAACATGAATAAGAAACACTGGACAGGAATTGTTTTTCATCAGATTTTATTTTGTGAAATATAGCAACAGTGGCTTTAATTTAACTTTGGTCATTAGGGACAGGGTTAGCATGGATAAATTCAACCCACACAGGATCCTGTAACCTTATTTTACCATTTGTTTCAATGATTTTTTTCTCTTTCATTGTTTTATTGAAAAAATTATTAACTACAAGCCTTAAATCTTTTTTTTTTTTTAATTTCTCAATGTCTTATAGTTTAGGGCTTCTTTGTTTTTTGTTTTTTTTTTTCTTTTTTAAATTTTTATTTATTTTATTTTATTTATTTATTTATGGCTGTGTCGGGTCTTCGTTGCTGTGCATGGGCTTTCTCTAGTTGTGGCAAGCGGGGGCCACTCTTCATCGCGGTGCGCGGGCCTCTCACTATCGCGGCCTCTCTTGTTGCGGAGCACAGGCTCCAGACGCGCAGGCTCAGTAATTGTGGCTCACGGGCCTAGTTACTCCGCGGCATGTGGGACCCTCCCAGACCAGGGCTCGAACCCGCGTGCCCTGCATTGGCAGGCAGATTCTCAACCACTGCGCCACCAGGGAAGCCCCTTAAATCTTTTGTAAATTTTTTTAAAGCAGAAAAATTCATTTTAGTTCCTTCTCTTGTTTGTATTAATCTTCTCTTTGATGAAGAGTTTAAATTATGATATTTTTCAGAAGCAAGCATTAGATGAAAATATGAAAAAGCATGATGCATGGTATACCACAAATTGGTTAATCATCTCTTGAGTAATTAACATTAGAGAGTGGCACAGTATAAAATTATCCAAAACTGGCCTCCAATAAATTACGCTATCAAATTCCAACTGGGCTCTACTGCTGCTCAAGATCTGATTGATCCACTGTCGAGCCACTCCATCCCGTCTATTCTCCATGAACTCTCAGTTTTCAATACATTCTTCCTCTTGATTTTCTCAGAAAATAGGATGAAAGATCTGCCAAGATGAGAACAAAATGTTCTCAGTAGCTTTTATTCCCTTGTATACCTTTGCTTTTATATTCATCCAGGCATCCTTTTCCTTTTCACAGAGTTGGCTCCTTATGTTCTGAGTTACATCTTCTCCCTCATCTTTGGACCATGCACCTCAATTTTCCCCTTATATAGCACCCTGATATCCAAAATATTAAAACTTAAGTTTATTAGTATAGGTTTATGTTACAAGTTCATATGTATATAGTTTTCTTATAAAGCCAGTTGTGAGAATGATGAGGATATTTTAATAGACCCAAAAACAAGAAATTGTGGGTTATGGTGATATCTGTAGTACAAGGTTGGCATTATTCACATGAATAATTGGTTATAAGTGGTTACAATTTTTTAGACAGCTTGCTTTGTATTCTTAGAATACACTTTATGTAAACTGATCCAGATCCAGAAGTTTGAAAGAAGAACAGTAAGGAAAATGTTTTTGTATTTTAATATCTCCTAACATTTCCACCCCCTAATTTTTTTTTTTTTTAAATCTTGCAGATACATTGGTTCCTACTCTTTCTTTTTTTTAAAATTTATTTATTTATGGCTGTGTTGGATCTTCGTTTCTGTGCAAGGGCTTTCTCTAGTTGTGGCAAGCAGGGGCAGCTCTTCATCCGGTGCGCGGGCCTCTCACTATCGCGGCCTCTCTTGTTGCGGAGCACAGGCTCCAGACGCACAGGCTCAGTAATTATGGCTCACGGGCCCAGTTGCTCCGCGGCATGTGGGATCTTCCCAGAACAGGGCTTGAACCCGTGTCCCCTGCATTGGCAGGCAGACTCTCAACCACTGCGCCACCAGGGAAGCCCCCACCCCCTAATATTTTTGAACAGACTTTATTTTTTAGAGCAGTTTTAGGTTCACAGCAAAATTGAAGGAAGGTACCAAGATTTCCCCATATAACCCTTGTCCCCAGACGAGCACAGCTCCCCCACTATCAGCATCCCACACCAGAGTGGTACGTTTGCTGCAATCAGTGAACCTACTTTAACACTATTTTTAATCACGCAAAGACCATACTTTTCACTGTGGTTCATTCTCAGTGGTGTACATTTTATGGGTTTTGACAAATGTATAAGACATGTATCCACCATTATAGTATTGTACAGAGTATTTCTCTGCCCTAAAAATCCTCTGTGTTCTGACTATTCATTCCTCCCTCCCCTCTAACCCCTGGAAACCACTGATATTTTAACTGTCTTCATAGTTTTGCCTTTTCCAGAAAGTCATATAGTTAGAATCATGCAGTATGTAAATTTTTCCGATTGGCTTCTTTCACTTAGTAGTGTGCATTTAAGGTACCTCCTTGTCTTTTCATGGCTTAATAGCTCATTTCTTTTTAGTGCTGAATAAGATATACTAGAGTATTTATCTATTCACCTACTGAAGAACATCTTGGTTGTGTCCAAGTTTTGGCAATTATAAATAAAGCTGCTGTAAATATCCTTGTGCAGGTTTTCGTGTTACATGTTTCTCTCTGCCAGCATTTTAATACAAGTGAATTTGAGTATAAATGAGCATCAGAGGCAACCCTTAAGAGGAAGAAGGTCACAAAACATGTCACTTGAGGGATGATTCCACCATTTTACTTGTTTAGGACTCATCTTAACTGGAGGAGGTTTTCCTATTTTTGAGTCTTTCTTTTTTCCAGTCTTTCCTTCACACTGATCTCAGAGATATCTTGCAAACGTAGATCTTAGCATTTCATTTTCCAGCTAAAAAACTTTCAACAATTCTCCACTGCCCATAAGTCTAATTTTTTTTTACTGTCATATAAGACTTTCCATAGTCTGGTTCCAGCCCGCCTTTTTTGGCCTCATCACCCAATACTGCCAGTATTCACAATACTTTATGACATTCTGTTACTTCCTCTTTAGAATGTCTTTGTTCCAGTTACTTCAGCTGTGTAACACATTGCTCTAAAGCTTTTATGGTGCAAAATAACCATTTATTCTGCTCATGGATTCTCTGGGTCAAGAATTAGGACAGGGCACAGTGGGGATGACTTGTCTCTGTTCCGTGACGTTATTTTATGTCTGGGCTTCAGCCCGAGAACACAGATGCTGGGGACAGGAATCATCTGAAGCCTCATTCACTTATGTGTCTGGTAGTTGATGCTTGCTATGTCAGCTGGGGGCCTCAGTTTCTCTCCACATGAACCTCTTTATGTACTCTCTCCACATGGGTTAGTTTGGGCTTCCTCATAGCATGGTGGCTGGGTTCCAAGGTTGAACATCCTGTGAAAGAAAGGACCAGGCAGAAGCTGAATAATCTCAAAGTCATGCTGTGAACTTCCTCCCCATTCAGTTTATCAAGGCAATAGAAGAGACTTGCCACAGTTCAAAGGGAGGGTACGTAGATGCCTACCTCTCCATGGACGACTGTCAACGGCAACTTGAAAGAAAAGCGTATGGGATGGGACGTGTATTAGCACAGTCGTCTTTGGAATGTACAGTCTGCCACAGTTCTCCATCAAATAATGAATGCTTAACAAAATCCTATTCAAACAGCAAGGCCCAGCTCAAATGTCACTATTGCTATAAAATCTTTCTGCACACTAAACTAGTTTCTCCTTTCAATGTGTTCCTGCAGGACTTTGCCCATACCCCAAAAATAGAATTTCTAGTTTTGTATCATAAGGATTTAATACGTTTTATTTATTTTTAAATTATGTAAATAAGTGAATATATTCTGACTTTTAACATCCGAATTCTGTAGATGGAACTAAAATCCCTCTTGACTGTCCCTTACCCCAACACACTCCCCTGTCCAGAGTTAACTGTTGTTTTCAATTGGTTGGTTACTCTCCAGACCTGTCTTTGTGTGTTTACATACATACATGTACCTTTAGAAGTATGTAGAATTGACTTTATTTTGTTTTAGAACATTGTTCTGTATTTTTTGGAAACTTTTTCTAAGCAGTATCACTTGTCAATCCTTCAGTGTATGTCAATATTTAGAGATTTACTATGTGTTTCTTAAACTCTTGCAATGCCTGGATTTTATAGTTTATTTCCATGCTGATAGACATTTTGGTGTTTTATATTTTTCACTATTGCAAATAATGTTTCAGTCAATAGCTTCCTGCACATATGTGAGTGTTTCTTGAGGGCAAATTCCTGGGAATGGAATCCCTGGGTCATAATGTATGCCCATTTTCATTTTAGTTAATAGTGCCAATTAGCCCTCAGAATATCAATACCAATTTACACTGGCTTGCAGTATACAAGAGTACCTATTCACTCACACCCTCACCAGCACTTGATATTTTTCAAGTCTTATATTTTTATCACTTGGATAAAGGTTGCATTGCATAGTAGGTATAATCTGCACATTTCCACGTATTAGTTGTATATTTCTATTTCCTCTTCTATTGGATAAGCAGGATTGCCTGCTTATATCCTTAACCTATTTTTCTTTTGGATTGTATGTTGTTGTTAACATAAATTGATTTTGTCGGGACTTCCCTGGCAGTCCAGTAGTTGAGACTTCGCCTTCCAATGCAGAGGGTGCGGGTTCAGTCCCTGGTCGGGGAGCTGGGATCCCACATGCCTCACAGCCAAAAAACCAAAACATAAAACAGAAGCAGTATTGTAACAAATTCAATAAAGACTTTAAAAATGGTCCACATCAAAAAAAAATCTTTTTTAAAAAAATTGATTTTGTAGCATTTTTACATATATGTTACTAATCCTTTCTATTACATATGTTGCAAATATCACCTTCCAGGCTGTGAATTGTCTCTAAACTTTCTTTATAGAAGTTTTTTGTTTTGTTGGTGTCTTTATGGAAGTTTTGTATTTCGTGTAGTCATTTATTACTCTTTTCCTTCAGAGCTTTTGTTTTTTGTGTTTTTAAGAAGACTTTTCCTACACCAAGTTCATAGTATGTATTTACCCATATTTTATTTTAATTGTTTTGGTTCTTTAATCCTTTGGGATTTAAAGTCTTTGTGAATGGTTTTAGATAGTGTCAGTGGGCAGCCGGTCGTCTCAGTTCATTTTTCTGTACTGTTTTGAAATGACTCTTTAACCTGTACTTAACAGTACCTGTTTTACGACTCTACTCTGTTTCACTGATCCATTTTTAAATTTCCTTTTTTTTTGGAACTATTATAATAATTTGCCATAGTGTGAATGTATCTTATTTTATTTAACCAGTATTATGTTAATGGTCACTTAAGTTATTTCCATATTTTTACTGTTAAATATAATGATGAAATGACATTATTCTCCTCTCTCAAAAAAGTAGGCTTTTTATTGATATTTTCCCTCAATTTGAAGCAGATTCTAAAGTGCATTATTCTGAATTTCTGTTGGTAAATTCTGTCCAGTTCACAAACTTATCCCATCAACAGATGGTTCTAATTTCCATGTTATGATTTTGGCACCTTCAGCCCAAGGCAAAAGTGAACTGGGAAAGTGATTCTGGTACAGCATCCTCAGTTCTTCTTTTCTTCCTTGCCCTTCCTCTCCCGAGGCGCACAGTGATGGGCTGTTTACACTCTGGCCTGCAGTGGATGGGAGCACTCACCACACCCTCACCGACACTCTGTCTCTGCCTCACTGGCCTCATCCCTTTCCTTCACTCTCGGAGGGACCACTCTTGAATTTTGTGCTCATCATTTCTTGCTTTTCTTTTTAGTTTTACTACCTATGTTTATACTCTAAACAATATATTATTTAGTTTTCACAGGCTTTTAAGCTTTATCTAAATGGAGTCATTCAGAATTTATTTTTCTGTGACTTCCTCTGTCACTCAATAGTATGTTCTTAGGATTCATCTATGTGTGTATATTGTTGTCATTTATTTTCACTGCTGTATAGTGTTTCACTGTATGCATATATTAGGATGTATTTATTCCATTCTAGAATACTATCATAAGTACTGTGTGTCAGGTTTTTTGTATTGTAAGCAATGCTGTTTATGAACATACTTTTACAAGATTCCTGGTTCTCATGGACAAGTTTCTCTAGGGCATATATTTGGGAGTGCAATTGCTGATGGTTCAATATGAGCGTCTTCAGATTTACTAGATAAAGCCAAACTGTATTCCAAAGTTCACGTTGCTCCGTGTCCTCACCAACACTTGACATTGTCATTTTTGAAAAAAATTGCCAATCAGTTGGATGAGAATTGGCATCTCGTTGTTCTAAGGTGTATTTTTTTAGTAATGAAATTGAGCCTATTTTCATATGTGTATGGTTCATTCATATTTCCTCAGCTGTGAAATGTCCATTCATGCTGCTGCAAATGGCATTATTTCACTCTTTTTTATGGCTGAGTAATATTCCATTATATATATATATATATAAATATATATATACCACATCTTCTTTATCCATTTTTCTGTCGGTGGACGTTTAGGTTGCTTGCATGTCTTGGCTGTTGTAAATAGTGCTGCTATGAACATTGGGCTGCATGTACCTTTTCGAACTATAGTTTTCTCTGAATATATACACAGGAGTGGGATTGCAGGATTGTATGGTAAAACTATTTTTAGTTTTTTAAGGAGTCTCCGTACTGTTCTCCATAGTGGCTGCAGCAATTTACATTCCCACCAACAGTGCAGGAGGGTTCCGTTTTCTCCACACCCTCTCCAGCATTTATTATTTGTAGACTTTTTAATGGTGGCCAGTCTAACTGGTGTGAGGTGATATTCATTACAGTTTTGATTAGCATTTCTCTAATAATTAACAATATTGAGCATCTTTTCATGTGCCTGTTGGCCATCTGTATGTCTTCTTTGGAGAAATGTCTGTTTAGGTCTTCTGCCCATTTTTTGAGTGGGTTGTTTGTTTTTTTTTTGATATTAAGCTATATGAGCTGTTTATATATTTTGGAAATTAATCCCTTATCAGTAGCATTGTTTGCAAATATTTTCTCCCAATCCATAGGTTGTCTTTTCGTTTTGTTTATGGTTTCCTTTGCTGTGCAAAAGCTTTTAAGATTACTTAGGTCCCATTTGTTTATCTTTGTTTTTATTTCCATTACTACAGGAGACAGATCCAAAAAAATATTGCTGCGATTTATGTCAAAGAGTGTTCCGCCTATGTTTTCCTCTAGTTTTATAGTACCCAGTCTTACATGTAGGCCTTTAATCCATTTTGAGTTTATTTTTGTATATGGTGTTAGAGAATGTTCTAATTTCATTCTTTTACATGTAGCTGTCCAGTTTTCCCAGCACCACTTATTGAAGAGACTGTCTTTTCTCCATTGTATATTCTTGCTTCCTTTGTCATAGATTAATTGACCATAAGTGCATGAGTTTATTTCTGGGCTTTCTCTCCTGTTCCATTGATCTATATGCCTGTTTTGGGGCCAGTACCATACTGTTTTGATTACTGTAGCTTTGTGGTATAGTCTGAAGTCAGAGCGTGTGATTCCTCTAGCTCCCTCCTTCTTTCTCAAGATTGTTTTGGCTATTCGGCATCTTTTGTGTCTTCAGACACATTTTAAAATATTTTGTTCTAGTTCTGTGAAAAATGCCATCAGTAATTTGATAGGGATTGCATTGAATCTGTAGATTGCCTTGGGTAGTATGGTCATTTTAACAATATTGATTCTTCCAATCCAAGAACACAGTATATCTTCCCATTTGTTTGTGTCATCTTCAGTTTCTTTCATCAGTGTCTTATAGTTTTCGGAGTACAGGTCTTTTGCCTCCTTAGGTAGGTTTATGTATCTTGTGATTTTTAAAAATTCTTTCTTATCTCAAGATCATAAGATATTTATATGTAGGCTAAAATTTTTATAGTTTTGCTTTCCACAACTCTTAATGCAGCTGGAGTTGGGCTTTGTGTATGATTGAAGCAGGAGTTCATTTTTACTTCTAGATAGATAACCAGCTGTCCCAGCATCATTTATTGAAAAGTCTGCCCTTTCCCCTGATGAACTGAAATATACCATCTATAGCCTAAAGCAAGTTTACACATATGCATGGATTTGCTTCTGGGCCCTCTATTCTGTTCCATAAATTATTTGGTTATCCCTGCACCAACAGATAGTTTTAATTACTCTACCTTTGTAATAATTCTTGATGACTTTTCACTTATTAGTGTTTTGTCTTTTTTTGACCCTTTGCTTTCCCACAAAAAACTTGTCAAGTTCCTCGGAAAAAACCTGTTAGAGTTTTTATTGGCGCTACCAATCTTTAAATCAATTTGGAGAAGTGACCTCTTTACGATATCAAATTATTCTGTTGATTTAAGTCTTCTTCGATGTATTATATTTTATAGTTTTTTTCCCATACAACTCTTATATAGCTTTTGTTAAATTTAGCCCTCAGTACTTTATATATTTTTTGTTGCTACTGTAAAAGATATAATTTTATAAACTGTGTTTTCTAGCAGTTTGCTGATTGTGAAAATGAGTGTAACTAATTTTTGTATATTGATTTTATAACCAGTAACCTTGCTTAACTAACTCTTATCAATTTTCCTAATTTATTTATAGATTCTTCTAGATTTCTTATGTGGAAAATCATATCATCTGTAAATGATGGCAGATTTGTTTCACATTTGTAAACCATACTTTGTATTTCGTTTTCTTACCTTGCCATGCCAGGCAGCACCACTCAGGCAGTGCTGAACAGAAAGTGTGATTGTGGCCTTCCTAGATTTGGTCTGAATCTTAAAGAGAATGAGTTCAACATTTGCCATTAAGACGGGTTTACTGTATGTTTTTTGCAGATCTCAATTCCTAATTTGTTAACAGTCTTATCATGAATACATCAATATGTTGAATTTTATCCATTTTTAATATCTATATTGATGGTTATAGGTTTTTCTCCCTTAAGCTGTTAATTTTGTAAGTTAGTTGATTTCCAAATATTAAAACAACCTTGAATTTCTGGAATAAACTCAATTTGGTGATGATATATTATCTTTTATATATATTGCTGGGTTTGATTTGCTAATGTTATATTTAGGAGTTTTGCATCTGTATCTACGAGTGAAATTAACCACAACTGACTTTTCTCATATTTTCTTTGTTACGTTTTGATACTGAGATGTTGCCAGACTCATAAAAAGATTTGGAAAGTGTTTGCTCTTTTTTTATACTCTGGAATAGTTTGTGTAGGGTTGTTTGTGAGATGATGTGAAAATAGATAAGGTATTCTGTATGTTCACTAATGGTGCTGGCAGAAGGGCTGCAGGCAGGGAAGACAAATCTGCACCTAGAATATGTGTGTCTCCTTATGAAGACAAAGTACTACTCCCTTTATAATGGAGGGGTCCAATATAATCAACCTGACACCAGGTAATTAATTTGCTGTTTTCCCTGGAAAATGGTGCCATGCTAGGGATGTAGCGTTAACCTCTACTCTTAGCAGGTTGGGCATTTCAGAAGTTGTGGTAGCCAGGTCACCTTGGTGAGAGAAAGCTCATGTTGTTGAGCCCCTGCACAGTCTCCACCCCTGCCACACTGCGAAAGCCCATTGTATAACCACTAGAGTGACTAAGGAAAGAGGATGGTTGACATCCATTAAACAGAGCATCTTGCCCATCTGATTTTTGAGAACCTCTTCTGCAGTGAAATGTCTTCTGGCAAGCATTTATATGGGACATGAACATCTTCACACAGTGTGTACATACATCCTGAAGGTTCATCCACGTATTTCTTTGTCACCAGTGTTCCAATCTTATTATTTCCAAGTCCCTGATAGCACCCGTCAGCCATGAATTGCATCTTGCCCTCCATGTGAAGTGTGTGTCTGTTTGTAATTCTGTCTACTAGGAAGATTTTCCTACTGTCTTTTAGGGCACTTCTGAGTGAGGCTCTGATTTAGCAGTTAACCACTTCTGGCTAGTGCCAGCATTCCTTGCAGATATATCTGTAAATCAGTCCTATACTTTTCTCTCTTAACTGGCAGTTCTCCATGGAGCTATAGGTGTAAGTTGAAGGGGAAGCAGTAAAAGAATGGGAGCAGGTTCCATGGAGTCTGAGACATCTGCTTGAATAGTTTACATGGGCCTTCTGGCTTGTTCTGGTCTCATCTATTCCGTTTGATTTTACAATAGAATGCTGCTGTGTGTTCTGTGGACCAGATAACACCCATTACACGATGGACACACAGTCATTTGGTGTCCTGTGGTGTAGGCAAAAGAAGACATGGCTTTACTCCAAAGCCCTAGAGGTCAGCTTTGTGATTTTCCTATTGGGGCTCATGAGAGACTCTGCTTAACATTCTTCTCTGCCTTGGGCACTAGCACTGGTTCTAGGTTATAAGGTCCACCTGGCAGGGCAGCTTATACAGTGGCCTGGGCCTGTTGCAGAACTTTTTCTTGCTTTGATCCCCACTAAAAAACGGCAGGAAATGGTCACAGCATCACACCCAAATGTGGTATACGTTGCCTCCAAAATTCCAAGACACCCATATTACTGTGGTTTTTTTTCTTTGTGTTGGACAGTTCAAGGGGCAACAGCTTGTCTCTCACTTCCAAGGGGGTATCCTGACACACTCCAGACCTTTGAATACTCTAAAAACTCCACAGATGTGGCAGCCCTAGAACTTTCCTAGGGTTTATCTCCCACCTTCTGCATGCATGTAGCACCAAGAGGGTTTGTTACTTCCTACTTAATAAGTCCAGTTAGCATTGTGTCATCAATGTAATGGACCAGTGTGATGTTCTATGGGATATCAAGAAAATCCAGGTCTACCTGGTCTCTGTTAAAAGACACTGTGAGGCAAGACAGTAGAGGTTTACTGTGTCCCTGACACACGAAGGCTGATTCTAATTATCTTTATTGATAGAGATTTTTAAAGGAACATATCTAGACCAATAACTGGACATTAGATGCCAGGGGCTGTGTTGATTTGCTCTAGTAAAGATACCACAGCTGGAATTGCAGCTGTGATTGGCATCACCACCTGATTATATTTGCAATAATCTCTGGTCATTCTCCACAAACCATCTGGCTTTTCAGAAAAACAAGAATCACCACCCCTACAACTTTCAAGTCTTTGATGGTAGCGCTAATGTCTGCAGTTTGCGCAAAAATATTTTTTGGAGTGAGGAGGTGTAATTAATTCTAGGGGTTTCTACCTAGTCCTTCTAAACGTAATAGCCTGAACTCCATGGGTTATGGAACTAATGTGGGGATTCTGCCAGTTACTAAGTGTATCTATTCCCATTATACATTCTGAGACCATGGAAATAACTAGAGGTAGGTCTGCGGTTTTACTGGACCCATTGTGAGTTGGAGCCTAGGCAGAGACTTCATGTGCCACCTGATTTCCATAAATCCCCACTTAGTAGAGGATAATGGCATTGTTGGATCTCCAGAGATTAGTGTCAGTTAAGAGCCAGTATCTAACAAGACCAGGAAATTCTGTGTATTTCCCTTTTCAAGGACAGTCATTGTTGTAAATGGCTTCAGGTCCTCTAGGGAAGGCTTAGGGGAAGATTTACCATATATACCTATGGTGGGCATTTCAGGATTCTTTCTCAAAGGGATCTGACCTTCCCCTCAATCAGGAGGTTCTGGCTCTGTGAACTGGCTTCAGTTTAGGAATTAAGAGGCCATGACTCCTCCCATGATGACACTAATTAGGTTTTCCACCTGTATATGTCAAGCAGCACTTAGTAGGCTGCCCACCTATTTTCTATCCATCTTGTGATTCGTTAACCATTACTATACACTCCTGAAAGTAAAAAAAAGCAAACAAACAAACAAACAAAAAACTGATGTCATTGCATCCCTGTGTCTACTGTGGTTGTTGTGTCTAGCTTGTCTCTACGAGTTAAGTGGTAGCATCTGGCTATTACCACTCCGGGATGCCATTATTCCCACTGAGATCAGAGAACCCAATCCCACTGCATCATCCCTATGGTCATCTCTAGCCCACAGATGACAAGCACTACAGGCTCTTCAATAATGCTTGTGCCCCATCACAATACATTTTCTAATGCGTTGGTGAAGAGAGTATATTCCAAGGCAATTAGAAGGTATCTGAGCATGTTGTACATAATAATAGTTCGTTCCAATGGTCCCATCTCCTGGTCCCATCTCCTTTAAGCTTCCTTTTACAGCATGCCAAGGAAGTGCCTTTTTTCTGAAGGCCACTCCTGAGTCCCACACACATGGTGTTCTCTCACTCACTCTCTGGCTCTCCCTGTCACTCTTTTCAGGTCCTGCTGAAATGTTACAGCCTAGGGAGGCTTTCCTGAACACAGTATTAAAAATTGACACTTCACCACCTCCACTGGCGCTCCCTCTCTCTCTTCCCTGCTTTATTTTCCCTGTAACACTTATCATCTGATGTGCTATATTACTTATGTCTATTTGATTTAGTAAGAGGATCGTTTGATCCGGGGGTTCTGCAGACCACCCACAGGTATCATAGTGACTCTGCCATTACCTTAGCTCTGACTCTGAGCTCTGCTCTTTGCCACTTCTAGGTGTGTATGATGCTGTTCAAGCAGTTGCTCATGAGTTGGGTGCATTACATTAACGGCTTCCATTTTGAGGGCATTTGCTATATGCTTTCACATTTCCCTGAAAGTATCTTTCTGTCAATCATCAGAGCATTGCAAAGCATGCTTTTAATTAGAGAACTGACTACAGAAATTTGAGAGGTTATCAGCATAGTACCTGTGTATTATATGGTTGGTGAAGAAATCCAATTAAAACCTTTTCTTAAATTTAATTGTTCCCACTTTTTTACTTCAAAAATATGGAAAACATGATTTGTGCATGAAAAACAGACATAAATGAAACTGTTAAATGGGTTTTTCTTGAAATGAATAGGGCAAAGCCACAATCATCTGCAGAAGTCAATTAAATAATTGAAAGACTAGAAGGATGGTAACTACATTTAAAGATGCCACCTTTTATTTGCCATGCAGTAGCCACCTTTTTTCATCATTTTGATGATTAAAAGAGACACTGACTTTTGAATTATTTATGTGTTTTAGGTCAAGAAGCCATCCCACCTAAATCTTTTTCTATATTACTAATGAGTGTGTGTATTATAAAAGATATCGTATAACCCTTAGACATTTCAAATTAGGAGAATCAAGCTTAATGTAAACTAAGGTGACAAGTTCTTCATCAAATGACTGTGACATCTCAGGTGTATAAGTCCCAATTTGACTTTATTTGAGTGAAACAAATGGCTATATATCTATTTCCAAGAGTGAGTAAATCATGCATCCTACAGCTATTTACTGAATACCTACTATGTGCCAGGCACTGTGCTAACTGCTGGATATCCAATGATGACAAGATCCCTGCCTTTATGTAGGATGGGGTAAGAGGAAGCTGGGCAGGTTTAAAGAACTGAAATAAATTTAGTAGGGCCTTAGGAGTAAGTGGATGGTAGGAGAGGTACCAGATGAAACCAGAGAGAGAAGCAGAGTCTTATCAATAAAGGTGACCATATAATTTTTTTGTCCAAACCAGGATACTTTTGAGAGTGAAAGGAGGCACAACTAATAATTATGCCAGAATAATAGAGGTAAATCCAGAGCTTCCTGGGCAAGGTGGCATTGCTATGGTCTGAATGTTTGTGTCCAACCCCAGTTCATATGTTGAAAACCTAATGTCCAAGTTGATGGTATTAGGAGTGTTAACCTAAAGCAGTAAAACAGCTGGTTATTTTATGGGCAAAACAAGTTTATTCAAGAAAGCAAAGAATTGCAATTTGGACATGCAACTATGGCAATCCACATGCAAATCCAGTAAAGCAAAGCAGAGGAGACTCTTTTATAGAGGAGAAGGGGAAGTTGGGAGGGACTGTTATAAACAAAAGGTCCATTGGAGGAAACTGGAAGTTCAAAGTGTAGTGGCTTTTCATTGGCTGAGTTGTGACAGTCTGTCACTGGCTGAGCTGCTGCCAGGCAAGGAGAAATTCTTTCTTCCTCCTACTGGCTCTAGTAAAATAGTGTCACTTCCTACGGAAGATTCAAGGTGTGTTTCTTCCTGTTGGGATCTGTGTTGATGTTGAGTGGTATGTGCCTGAGAGCTCTTCCTTCTGGTCTCCCGACTTTATTTTAGTCATTTCCTCTAAAACGACTTTGGCCTTTGGGAGGTAATTATGTCATGAGGATGGAGCCCTCGTGAATGGGATTGGTGATCTTATACAATACAAGAGACCTCACAGAGCTCCCCGGCCCCTTCCACCAGCTGAGTACACAGTGAGAAGTCAGCAGCCTGTTGCCAGGAGGAGCACCTTCACCAGAACCCGACTGTGCTGGCACCTTGATCTCAGGCTTCAGCCTCCAGAACAGTGAGAAAGAAATTTCTGTTGTTTATAATCTCCCCAGTCTGTGGTACTTTGTTACAGCAGCCCTAACAGACTAAGACAGCCATGTGTGCCCGGTCTCCTTATAAGCCATGCTGAGGAGTTTCAGTTGTGTCTGGAGAACGATGGGAAGCCTCTGAAGTGTTTTAAGCAAGGACATGATATAACCAGATCCTTGCTTTAGGAAGACAACTGCGGGTGCGGTGTAAAGAAAGGATTGGAGGAGGGCAAGTTAGGAAGAGCAGTCAGGGGTCAAAACAGAGCTAGAGGCTAAGAACATTTCTAAAATGCAACTCTGAGCCGGTCAGAATGCTGAGGAGCTCCCCTTAGAATGAAGTCTAACACCTTAGCCTAGCAGATAAGCTCCTTCTGGCATTGGCCTCTGCTTTCCTCTCCAGTCTACCTTTCACCTCCTTCCTCCTACACCACACGCAAGGGTCTAGCTATGGATGCTGAACCACTTGCCGTAAAGGCCGTGTTCTCTCACACTTTGCATATGCTCATTCCTCTGTTCTCCATTCCTATTCATTTGAATCCTTAGGGTTCAGCTAAGATGTGGCTTCCCCCAGGAGGCCTTTCCTGACATGCTGGAGGCAGGGTTATTGCTCCTCCTCCGGGATCTCATGGCACTCTGTGTGGGCTCCAGATCCGCGCCGATTCTGCTGTACTGTCATTACCCATTATTTCCTCTGTCATCAAACCAACTAAACTATGATTTTTTTTTTTTGTGAGAAGGTCTGTGTCTTGTTCATCATTGTGTTCTCTGCCTCTAATCCAGTGCTTAGTCCATAGTAAGTGCTCCACTAAATAATTGTTGGCTAAAAAAGTATCGTTTGAAATGCCCCTAAATTGAGTATAGTCGTCCTCTTGCTCTTTCTGTATTTTCTGCATATACTTTTAAAAGTGTCTTCAGAGAAGATTCATCACAGTTTTTTTCTTAAACATCTTTATTGGAGTATAATTGCTTTACAATAGTGTGTTAGTTTATGCTTTATAACAAAGTGAATCAGCTATACATATATATATATATCCCCATATCTCCTCCCTCTTGCGTCTCCCTCCCACCCTCCCTATCCCACTCCTCTAGGTGGTCACAAAGCACCGAGCTGATCTCCCTGCATCACAGTTTTTTAAAAGAAGAGCAGCATAACGGGTGTACTCCAAGTTCACCAGCGAGGTTCACTACCAGCAGAGTTACCTTCTGAAATTTTGTGGGATTTTCCTCATCCCTAATTGACACATGATTTTTATATTAGCTTTAAAAAAGTCTATTTAAAAGGAGGAAACACATACAATTTAAAATAATGTTCACGGACTTAGAGAGGGAATGCATGTGGGCATTGGTGTTGGGCCAGATATTATTTATGTAGCTTTTCCTTTCATATCATTTCAAATCTGGTCTGAAACCAGGATCTGTCTCTGGTGTGGCAGGTGCCCGGAGACACAGCATAGATGATCCTCCTCCCCCGGTTTCTAGATGTTGTTACTCAAGTTAGTGAGTTTTAGAGGGAGGAAGGTCTGGAGGGCAGAGAGAGAGCTGAGGGGCTATCTTAGCGGTGAAGAAAGACAAGGGGCTGTCAGAGAGATGGAAGAGCCCTCGAAGGCAGAGGTGGCGTCTTAGCTCGTGCTTGAGTCGCCGGCATATTTTCAAGCCATGACCTCAAGTGTGCCAAAAGGAGTAGCTGTATTTTTTAAATTTTTTTTTGTAATTCAAGATAATCTTAAATTTCCCGATGGCAGAGAATATAACCTCTTTCACGTAGTGGGAGATTCTGAGTGGCTGACTCAGATGCCCTCTTCCCAGACCCCCTACTTGCATTTCTCTTCTTCTGCTTCCATCGTCTTCTGCTGGTGTGAGGTGAAGAGGGGTGGGCATTCCAAAAGGTTGCTTACTTTTCCAGGCTCCACCTGGGAAACAAGCAGAAATCCTCTTCACCCTCAGAGTGAAAGCAGCATGAGGGAAAGAATTTTTCTCTGTTTTGTTCATTGCTGAATGCTCAGTTCCAAAAAGAGCTAGCTAATGGTAGGTGCTTGTTGGATAGATGGATGACTGGCCCTTCCTTGGTTTCCCCAACTCCCAAGACTCGGCCCTGGACAGGCTCAGGATACAAGAGCTCCCTCTCCAGTACCTAACTCTTGCTTCCTCTGTTTATCTCCCCTCTCAGAAGATCTTTAGTCTCAGGTAGATGCTTGGCGGGAGGGGGGAAAACAAGCTAAACCAATATTCTCCCCAGATTCCCTCTGTTACAAGTTAATCTGGCTTTTGTTTGTTTTCAATTCAAGTCTTTCGTCTCCAGACCCACCATGAAACTTCCTGCTGGGCAATGGCAGCTTCATATTTAGGTGACTGTGCTTGGGGAAAGGGCCTTGGGGACTCAGTATGTGTGGGACTTGTGGGGAGGGAGACTATGTCTGTTAACACTTCACTCATCATCCTTTCACCCTTGTAACCCCAGTTTCTAGCACAATGCCCAGCACATAGTAAGCTCTCAATTAATCTTTATTGAATTGAATAATGGATGAGTCAGAATTGGTAAGATATTGAAGAGAAAAGAGCAGGAGCTTGGGGATGTGCTCAGGGTAAATGTGGAATGAAATAGATATAGAGGGAGGAATACTCAGTATTGTTGATTCTTTATTGAAACAGAATTCTATTCAATAGAGCCACATATTTTGTTAATTTTGATACTAATAAGGAGTGTTGCTGTTATTTTTATTGTTTGTAATGGTATGTGCTCTCTAGACCCCAACTTAGTAAACTAATTCTCTAAATTAGAGTCAAAACTCAGAGACTGTCCAACTTTTCATAAGCATAAACTGAAATAGCTATTAACGAGTAGATACTAATTGCTAAGTAATAGTAAAATTCTAGAAGGGAGGCTTAAGAAATTTGGTTTAAATCCAACAGATACTTACTGGGTTTCCACTGTGTGTCAGGCGCTGTGGTAGGCATGGAGATTTGGCAGTGAGCCAGGCAGGCCCTGTCTGCCCTCAGAGAGCTTCTTTTCTGGTGAAGGTGATCGGCAATGAACAAATAAGATAATTATAGAGTGTAAAACGCGCTGTGAAGGAAATAAACAGGCAGCTTCATTAAAGTGAATGAGAGTCTTAACTTTAGTTAGGGGTCATCGGAGAAAGCCTCTATGAAGAGATGATAGGATGTAAGATGAGGATGAAAAAGCCTAGAAAGGAACATTCCAAGCAGAGAGAATAGCAATTTCAAAGGCCCAGTGTCGGGAAAAACTGGTTAGCTTGCTCCTAGAATTGTGAGGAGGCCAGTGAGGCTAGGAGGAGCAAATGAGGGGAGGTTGGTATGAAAGGAAGTCAGAGAAAGGTGGGCAGGAGCCGCGTCACGCAGGACTGCGTAAGTCACGGGGAGTTTTGGATTGAATTCTGAGTACAAAGGGAACATTTGAAGCAGAAGAATGCTATCATCTGATTTATAGTTACTTAAATATAAACGGGGGGGAAAATGCATTATGGGAGGAAGCAGAAGCAGAAGGACCAGTGATGAGGCTTTGTAGACTGTCCAGGTGACCATGGCTGAGGGTGGAGGTAGTGGCTGTGGAGAAAAGTGGGCAGGTTTGGCACGTATTTTAGAGTTCAGCCCTCAGGATCTCCTGATGGTTGGTTGTCAGCATGAGGAAAAGGACGGAAACGAAGATGATTCCTAGTTTTCTGCCTTTGGGAAGCGAATATGTGATGGTGCCGTTTACTGAGACGGGCGGGACGGGAGAGAACAGGTCTGAGGCTATATTAAGAGTTGCGTTTTGGATGTGTTACACTTGAGGTGCCTATGAGACATCCATTGAAAGTTCTGTATTTGTTCTGGAAATATTGAATAGCAGTACGCTAAAATAACTGAATTCGAACTTAGACGATTGTTTTTCCTGTCTCTTTAATCAGTCTCTCTTTCCTTGAGACACCTAACTAAAGATTCTAACTGTGCTTTCTGGATGGTGGTTATGTCTGCTGTGCATTTCAGAGATCTGAGAATTTTATTACTATTTCAAAAAAGCACAACAAACCTCGAATGTAGGTCATCGTCAAACACGCCTGATCCCTTAGTAAAACTCAGTGAGAAATCTAGTGGTTCATCTTTCTGTCATTCTAGTTGATCACAGTCCAACATGTCCAGCATGTTCGAGCTACAGTTTCGTTTCCCTGAAGTTAGCAGTTTTAACAAAACGGAAATAGTGGTGCTTGATTTTCCCTCTTCATGTTACCACCTTCTGTAAACAGGGCGTGGGCACTTTAGAGGACTGGATGAAGTAGATAGTGAATGACCTCGTGTGTAATATGATAGCACTAGTGTACTGCAAAGGTCCTCTGAAAGTGCCTTAGAGTTCTGTAGCAGGTGTTCCTTTTGGACCAGCATGCAGTGTGGCCTTGAGACAAGATAAGCAAAGGGCTACAGCAGTTACAAATCTTGATAGCTCAGTTGTGGCTCATGCCAAGGTCAAATGTTTTGAATAAATATGGATTTAAAAAGGTGTTTTGCTTCCTGGAGGTATTTGACTCAATTAATTTAGAAAAGAAAAACCCAGAAAGGAGCACTTAGTACTTTGATACTAATAGTTACCAATCCTTTGCTACCCATAAACTTGGGAAAAGATTGATTATTCAGAAATATTCAATCATTAAATTGCGTCAGTTCTATGATAATCTTAGGAAAACTTGGGAAAAGATTGATTATTCAGAAATATTCAATCACTACATTGTGACAGTTCTATGATAATCATATTTTAACTGTTATCTCTGCCCCTACTGTGTGGGCTCCTGTCATCTGTTACCTGCACTGTTAGAACACCTTTGTCAGTGATCTCTTTGCGTAAATCTCACTCCTGTCCATCTTCCACATAGTCTCCACAGCCATCTGTATAACACACAAATCCTCAAAACAGCCTTTAATGGCTTTTCATTATCTACAGCGTAAAAACTATACTCCTGACTTACTTCATTTTCAGCAATGTGGTGGACTAGACACTCTGAAGGTCCTCTTGCAACAAACAAACAAACAAAACCTCTAGATTCTGAAATAAAAGATACTTTTTAATGCACTGTTGGGTTCATGGGAGCTAAAGGAAATCTCTAAGGGCAAAACAGAACAAAAATGCAAAAACCAAATAAACCCGAGAACTGAATCCTGATTAGAGTGGGGAGCTGAGAGTTTAAAGGAATCAAAGGCAGTTTTCCCTGAAGGCAAATGCTGATATCAGCATCCACAATCAGAAAACTAAGGATTGACTGAGTCTGTGGCAAGGGAGGGGGGGGAGCGGAACCTCAGACTTCTGCATTAGCTGGGGGGCTAAAGTGCTTGAGGTCTGTTGTCCCGGCTTCCGACAAAAACACAGATCCTTTCTGGAGGAAAGCAGACCCAGTTTAGACCCCACTCTTACAGATTAACCTTGGCCAAATGTGATGTCATCATCAGTGACCACCAAAACACAAGGAATAAGCCTGCATGACTGCGAGTCAACAAAGTCACAAACAGCAGATTTAGCTTCCAGGGATTTCAGACATGAGCTGAGTATGAAATGTTTAAGAAAAAAAATGAAATCAATAAGGGGCAGATGACTAGACAGATTTGGAAAATAACCAAATAAAACTTTCAGAAAGGAAAAATAAAATTATTTCATAGTAAAAAACCCAGTGGATGTGGATAGATTAAACAATAGATCAGATAAAACTGACATGATAATTACTGAAATGGAGTGTATATTAGAAGATATTCCCTAGAATGCAGCAAGGAGGCAAAGAAGATGGAAAATATTAAAGAAAACTTGAGACACAAATTATAAATGAAATTTAATATAGCCAATTACAGTCCCAGAGGGAGAGAATATATATGTAGAAAGAGAGACAAAGTTTGATAAGATCATGGGAGATAATTTTTCCAGAACTGATGAAAGACATGAATCCAAAGATACAGGAAGCATAATATATACCAAATAGGATAAATAATTTTAAAAATTTTCAAACTCTCATATCATAGTGAACCTATGGAACACCAAAGAAAGAAAGAAAGACAAATTATTTATGAAAGAATAACAAAGCAGACTTTTCAACAGCAACATTAGAAGCCAGAAGACAGGGAATAATACTGTCTCTGTTCTCTGAGAAAATATCTGTCAACCTAAAGTGTGTAATCATTTAAGAACAAGAGTGAAATAAAGTCCTTTACAAAAAAAAAAAGACACTTCAAATAAACAAAAACTGAGTTTACCACCACAGACCCTCAGTAAAGGAACTTATAAGCATATATTGCAGGAAGAAGGAAATGATTCCAAAAGGAAAGTCTGAGGTTTAAGAAGGAATGGTGAGCAAAGACATTGGTAAACATATAGGTCAATCTAAACAAATATCGTTTTTAAAAAATAATTATAACATTTAATTTGTGGTGTTAGAAGAAGAACTGAAATGCTAGTTGTAACAACAGCATATAACTGAGGAGAGGGGCAAGTTAGAGTTACAGGGTTCTAAAGTCTCTGAATAATGATTCAGAAGGTGGGCTAATATATTAACTTTGGACTCTGCCAGGCTATGTATGTGTATTCGGATGTTAAAATGGACTCTTTCTGACTCTCTTTTGCCTTAGGAGCTAATGATAAAATAGATATCATATACCAAATCCATATGTGGAAGTATTTATTTATTTATTTTTGGCTGTGTTGGGTCTTCATTGCTGCACGCGGGCTTTCTCTAGTTGCAGCGAGCGGGGGCTACTCTTCCTTGCGGTGTGCGGGCTTCTCATTGCAGTGGCTTCTCTTGTTGTGGAGCACGGGCTCTAGGCACACGGGCTTCAGTAGTTGTGGCTCACGGGCTCTAGAGCGCAGGCTCAGTAGTTGTGGCACGCGGGCTTAGTTGCTCTGCAGCATGTGCGGCCTTCCCAGACCAGGGCTCGAATCCGTGTCCCCTGCATTGGCAGGCAGATTCTTAACCACTGCGCCACCAGGGAAGTCCATATGTGGAAATTTTTTAAAGGAAATGGAGGAAAACCTGCTCTGTCTCTTGAGCCCCACCCTTGCCACACACACACACACACACACACACACACACACACACACACACACAGACACACACAGAGTTTGGAATGTTATAAGGGGACAGTGTGGTGGAAGAGTCTGGTGAAGAAATGTCTTGGGAGGGAGCTATTGCCATATGCCGTGAGTCTCCATGCAACCCCCTTTTGGGGGAGCAGTGAAGAGACTGCTACTTGCTAACCCCAACCCCAGTGAGAGAGGCTCTGAAATACATTCTCTGGAATTGGAGAACCAGTGCCTGGCTCATACCTGGCATTATAGTCAGGATCTGACTCTGGCCTGGAGAGAGAGACGCTGACCAGTAGCGTTGGTAGTAAAGCCACTGAGGCCTGGTGAATTGGTTTTGGCCTGTGCCCCGTAGCTGATCAGAACAAGGGCTTCCCAGATGTGGGTTTTGCAGGACAGAGAGCCATCATGGTCATCTTGGGCCCTGTCCAGTAGCGGTGCCTGGAGGGCAGAAAGACCTCAGCGGAAAGAGGCTGGAAGTCTGTGAGGAGCCTCCCGAACGGCAGCTGGAATAGAGATGCATCCAACCCAGGCCTTAGAGTCATGCCTGGCTTATTTCTTCCTCTCATATCCGCTCTACCTTCAAAATATATCCAGCATCAGGTCACCTCCGTGGCTTGTCCTGGTCCTGCCTGTTACCGCTAACGTGGTTTATTGCAGGAGTCTCCTAATTTGTGGCCCTGCTCCTCTCCTTGCCCCCATAACCTTTCTTCACAAAAAAAGCCAAAGTGATTTTATAAAAAAGAAGTCATAGCATATCATTCCTTTGCTTCAGAACCCTCCAGGGACTCCTCATCTCCTCCAAGGACACTTCTGATTGCCTTCGTCTCCCGCCCTTTCCCCGTTGCTCGCTCTGCACCGCCGCCTGAGATCCCTTGGTGTTCCTGGGGCCTGTCAAGCACCCTCCTCCTGCCTCTGGGTCTCTACAGGGATGCTTCCCTCCGCTGGAACACTCTGCCCTCCACTAGTCCACGTGCTTTTCTCTCTCACCTCCTTCAGCTTTCTGCTCAAATATCACCTTAACAGTGAGGCCTGTCCCCCGCCCTCTGCCCACCGGCCTGCTCATTCCTGGCTTTCCCTGTACCCCTTAACCGCTTCATTGTCTGCCGCAGAACTTACCACCATCTGACTTACTATATATAAGTACTTAATTGTTCATTTCTTCTTCCCTCACTATAATGTGAGCTCCAAGAGGACAAAGACTTTGTGTTTCTGTTCACTGTTGTATTTTTAGTACCTAGAATAGTGTGTGACACATTGCCTAATAAATATCTTCAGAATGAATGAAGGTGTGAAATGAAGGACGCAGAGGGAGGAGAGACTAATCAATCTTAAGCGCCACAGAGAAGTCGTGTGATGTAAGGACTGAAAAATGTCCATTGGATTCAGCAATTAAGAGGCCAGCGCTAGCCTCTCAGAGGGCCGCTTCGGGGTGAGAGAGGGGTAGGAATGGAAGCCAGAGTATAACGTTTTGAGGAACGAAGTGAACAGGAAAGAAGGAAGTGAATTCACTGGGGGGGAAAAGGAATCGTTTTTCAGTGTGTTTGGGTGAGGGGAGCAGGAGAAAGATTCAACAACCAGAGGAGCTCAGAGAAGAAGTATGTACAGTAGAAGAGACTGCGCTCCTCTGAGCTGAGAGGAGACAGCTAATAAAAAAGAAGTTTCAACTAGAAAGAGAGGAAGTGACTTGCATGGGTGTCTCAGGGACACGGACGGCAGAACAGGCCAAGTGGGCATGGGAGGGAAGGTGTAGGACTGGTGGTGGCCGCAGGTCAGCGGGTGAGCAGGAGGGTGAGGGGCTGAAGCAGATCAGCTTCAAGTCTCTCTTTTGTTGATGAGTAAGGGAGAAGCTCATCTTCTAAAGTGAGAGGGAGAAGGTCAAGTTGACAGGAGTGCTTGAGGAGAGCAGTGACGGTTTGGAATTGTCTTTGAGGGAAGCAGGAGCGCTGAGGACAAGCACAAGGGTCTGTGGGCACTCCTGAGGACCCAGGTGGCTTGGAGAGCATAGGTTTACAGTGTGACTTTTCTCTCCATCGCCTGGGAGAGGAGAGGAGGAGAGGATTCTAACGCATGTCAGACCTGAGGTGCTAGATTGAAAGTCTGTGGGGTTGCAGGGGGGAGCAGCAGGGACGTGGTTGGAATAAGCCGAACCAGACCTGGATGGCCCACATTCGGGAGCGGGAGCCCCCCAGGGTACACTCATACTCACCCCACAGGAGAGCCAGCGTTGGGGTGCCTGCCATACAGAGGGCGCGGATGGCCATCCTAGCCAGAGAAACAACAACCACCAACAGATATGTGACCACAACGGGGGCCAGATGAGGAAGAGAGACACTTGCCCCTTACCCCCTGCCTCTGTTCCGACACCTGTGAGAAGCTGAGCTCAGAGGCGGGAGCTGTGTTCCTTAAGTCGACCTCCAGAAGACGGAAGGGAAAGAAAAGTAAAAAAGCAGCCAGAGCAAAAGCACAGAGGTGGGACAGCGCCTGGTGTGCTGGGGAGTCTTTCACGTACTTAAGAATGACTGGCACAGAATGGGGAAGGTGACCGGAGACTGGAAGGAGAGTTGAAATTCTGGTTAGATGGGGTGTAGACCCTCTCACTCCTCACATCCATATTGTCTTTCTCTCTGATCTCTGTGCTGTATTTTTGAATGATTTCTTTGTACCTGTCTTCCAGTTCCCAATTTTCTCTTCAACTGGAGTTAATCTGCTGCTTAAATCAACCAATTATTTTTTAAATTTCAGTTATTTTGTTTTTAATTTTTAGAAGTCTACTTGGATCTTTGTCAGATCTACTTGGTTTTATTTTTATAATCTCTCATTTCTTGCTCATCTTTTCAAGCTTTTATTTCTTTAAACAAATTAAATATATCTGTGGTTATTTTATCTTCTGTGTTTTGTAATTCCAGCGAATTAACAATGTCTGGATTAACCAAGATGGCGGAGTAGAAGGACGTGCACTCACTCCCTCTTGCGAGAGCTCCAGAATCACAACTGGCTGCTGGACAATCATTGACAGGAAGACCCTGGACTTCACCAAGGAGGATACCCCATGTCCAAGGACAGAGGAGAAGCCACAGTGAGACGGTAGGAGGGGCGCAATCAGAGTAAAATCAAATCCCATAACTGCTGGGTGGGTGACTCACAGACTGGCGAACACTTATACCACAGAAGTCCACCCACTGGAGTGAAGGTTCTGAGCCCCACGTCAGGCTTCCCAACCTGGGGGTCCGGCAACGGGAGGAGGAATTCCTAGAGAATCAGACTTTGAAGTCTAGTGGGAATTGATTGCAGGACTGTGGCAGGACTGGGGGAAACAGAGACCCCACTCTTGGAGGGCACACACAAAGTAATGTGTGCATCGGGACCCAGGGGAAGGAGCAGTGACCCTGGGGGAGACTGAACCAGACGTACCTGCTGGTGTTGGGGGGTCTCCTGCCGAGGCAAGTGGTGGCTCTGTTTCACCGTGGGGATAAGGACACTGGCAGCAGAGGTCCTGGGAAGTTCTCCTTGGCGTGAGCCCTCCCAGAGTCTGCCATTAACCCCACCAAAGAGCACGGGTAGGCTCCAGTGTTGGGTTGCCTCAGGCAAAACAACCAACAGGGAGGGAACCCAGCCCCACCCATCAACAGTCAAGTGGATTAAGGTTTTACTGAGCTCTGACCGCCACAGCAACAGGGAGGGAACCCAGCCCCACCCATCAACAGTCAAGTGGATTAAGGTTTTAATGAGCTCTGACCGCCACAGCAACAGTCAGCTCTACCCACCACCAGAGCCTCCCATCAAGCCTCTTAGATAGCCTCAACCACCAGAGGGCAGACAACAGAAGCAAGAAAAACTACAATCCTGCAGCCTGTGGTCCAAAAACCACAGTTACAGAAAGACAGAGAAGATGAAAAGGCAGAGGGCTATGTACCAGATGAAGGAACAAGAAAAAACCCCAGAAAAACAACTAAATGAAGTGGAGATAGGCAACCTTCCAGAAAAAGAATTCAGAATAATGATAGTGAAGATGATCCAGGACCTCGGAATAAGAATGGAGGCAAAGATTGAGAAGATGCAAGAAATGATTAACAAAGACCTAGAAGAATTAAAGAACAAACAAACAGAGATGACCAATACAATAACTGAAATGAAAACTACACTAGAAGGAATCAATAGCAGAATAACTGAGGCAGAAGAACGGATAAGTGACCTGGAAGACAGAATGGTGGAATTCACTGCTGCAGAACAGACTAAAGAAAAAAGAATGAAAAGAAATGAAGACAGCCTAAGAGACCTCTGGGACAACATTAAACGCAACAACATTCGCATTATAGGGGTCCCAGAAGGAGAAGAGAGAGAGAAAGGACCAGAGAAAATATTTGAAGAGATTATAGTCGAAAACTTCCCTAACATGGGAAAGGAAATAGCCACCCAAGTCCAGGAAGCGCAGAGAGTCCCATACAGAATAAACCCAAGGAGAAACACGCCGAGACACATAGTAATCAAAGTGGCAAAAATTAAAGACAAAGAAAAATTACTGAAAGCAGCAAGGGAAAAACGACAAATAACATACAAGGGAACTCCCATAAGGTTAACAGCTGATTTCTCAGCAGAAACTCTGCAAGCCAGAAGGGAGTGGCATGATATACTTAAAGTGATGAAAGGGAAGAACCTACAACCAAGATTACTCTACCCGGCAAGGATCTCATTCAGATTCGATGGAGAAATCAAAAGCTTTACAGACAAGCAAAAGCTAAGAGAATTCAGCACCACCAAACCAGCTCTACAACAAATGCTAAAGGAACTTCTCTAAGTGGGAAACACAAGAGAAGAAAAGGACCTACAAAAACAAACCCAAAACAATTAAGAAAATGGTCATAGGAACATACATATCGATAATTACCTTAAATGTGAATGGATTAAATGCCCCAACCAAAAGACATAGACTGGCTGAATGGATACAAAAACAAGACCCATATATATGCTGTCTACAAGAGACCCACTTCAGACCTAGGGACACATACAGACTGAAAGTGAGGGGATGGAAAAAGATATTCCATGCAAATGGAAATCAAAAGAAAGCTGGAGTAGCTATACTCATATCAGATAAAATAGACTTTAAAATAAAGAATGTTACAAGAGACAAGGAAGGACACTACATAATGATCCAGGGATCAATCCAAGAAGAAGATATAACAATTATAAATATATATGCACCCAACATAGGAGCACCTCAATACATAAGGCAACTGCTAACAGCTATAAAAGAGGAAATCGACAGTAACACAATAATAGTGGGGGACTTTAACACCTCACTTACGCCAATGGACAGATCATCCAAAATGAAAATAAATAAGGAAACGGAAGCTTTAAATGACACAATAGACCAGATAGATTTAATTGATATATATAGGACATTCCATCCAAAAACGGCAGATTACACGTTCTTCTCAAGTGCACACGGAACATTCTCCAGGATAGATCACATCTTGGGTCACAAATCAAGCCTCAGTAAATTTAAGAAAATTGAAATCATATCAAGCATCTTTTCTGACCACAACGCTATGAGATTAGAAATGAATTACAGGGAAAAAAACGTAAAAAAGACAAACACATGGAGGCTAAACAATACGTTACTAAATAACCAAGAGATCACTGAAGAAATCAAACAGGAAATAAAAAAATACCTAGAGACAAATGACAATGAAAACACGACGACCCAAAACCTATGGGATGCAGCAAAAGCGGTTCTAAGAGGGAAGTTTATAGCTATACAAGCCTACCTAAAGAAACAAGAAAAATCTCAAGTAAACAATCTAACCTTACACCTAAAGAAACTAGAGAAAGAAGAACAAACAAAACCCAAAGTTAGCAGAAGGAAAGAAATCATAAAGATCAGAGCAGAAATAAATGAAATAGAAACAAAGAAAACAATAGCAAAGATCAATAAAACTAAAAGTTGGTTCTTTGAGAAGATAAACAAAATTGATAAGCCATTAGCCAGACTCATCAAGAAAAAGAGGGAGAGGACTCAAATCAATAAAGTCAGAAACGAAAAAGGAGAAGTTACAACAGACACCGCAGAAATACAAAACATCCTAAGAGACTACTACAAGCAACTTTATGCCAATAAAATGGACAACCTGGAAGAAATGGACAAATTCTTAGAAAGGTATAAACTTCCAAGACTGAATAAGGAAGAAACAGAAAATATCAACAGACCAATCACAAGTAATGAAATTGAAACTGTGATTAAAAATCTTCCAACAAACAAAAGTCCAGGACCAGATGGCTTCACAGGTGAATTCTATCAAACATTTAGAGAAGAGCTAACACCCATCCTTCTCAAACTCTTCCAAAAAATTGCAGAAGAAGGAACACTCCCAAACTCATTCTATGAGGCCACCATCACCCTGATACCAAAACCAGACAAAGACACTACAAAAAAAGAAAATTACAGACCAATATCACTGATGAATATAGATGCAAAAATCCTCAACAAAATACTAGCAAACAGAATCCAACAACACATTAAAAGGATCATACACCACGATCAAGTGGGATTTATCCCAGGGATGCAAGGATTCTTCAATATACGCAAATCAATCAATGTGATACACCATATTAACAAATTGAAGAAGAAAAACCATATGATCATCTCAATAGATGCAGAAAAAGCTTTTGACAAAATTCAACACCCATTTCTGATAAAAACTCTCCAGAAAGTGGGCATAGAGGGAACCTACCTCAACATAATAAAGGCCATATATGACAAACCCACAGCAAACATCATTCTCAATGGTGAAAAACTGAAAGCATTTCCTCTAAGATCAGGAACGAGACAAGGATGTCCACTCTCACCACTATTATTCAACATAGTTCTGGAAGTCCTAGCCACGGCAATCAGAGAAGAAAAAGAAATAAAAGGAATACAAATTGGAAAAGAAGAAGTAAAACTGTCACTGTTTGCGGATGACATGATACTATACATAGAGAATCCTAAAACTGCCACCAGAAAACTGCTAGAGCTAATTAATGAATATGGTAAAGTTGCAGGTTACAAAATTAATGCACAGAAATCTCTTGCATTCCTATACACTAATGATGAAAAATCTGAAAGAGAAATTATGGAAACACTCCCATTTACCATTGCAACAAAAAGAATAAAATATCTAGGAATAAACCTACCTAGGGAGACAAAAGACCTGTATGCAGAAAACTATAAGACACTGATGAAAGAAATTAAAGATGATACCAACAGATGGAGAGATATACCATGTTCTTGGATTGGAAGAATCAACATTGTGAAAATGAGTATACTACCCAAAGCAATCTACAGATTCAATGCAATCCCTATCAAATTACCAATGGCATTTTTTACGGAGCTAGAACAAATCATCTTAAAATTTGTATGGAGACACAAAAGACCCCGAATAGCCAAAGCAGTCTTGAGGCAAAAAAATGGAGCTGGAGGAATCAGACTCCCTGACTTCAGACTATACTACAAAGCTACAGTAATCAAGACAATATGGTACTGGCACAAAAACAGAAACATAGATCAATGGAACAAGATAGAAAGCCCAGAGATTAACCCACGCACCTATGGTCAACTAATCTATGACAAAGGAGGCAAAGATATACAATGGAGAAAAGACAGTCTCTTCAATAAGTGGTGCTGGGAAAACTGGACAGCCACATGTAAAAGAATGAAATTAGAATACTCCCTAACACCATACACAAAAATAAACTCAAAATGGATTAGAGACCTAAATGTAAGACTGGACACTATAAAACTCTTAGAGGAAAACATAGGAAGAACACTCTTTGACATAAATCACAGCAAGATCTTTTTCGATCCACCTCCTAGAGTAATGGAAATAAAAACAGAAATAAACAAGTGGGACCTAATGAAACTTCAAAGCTTTTGCACAGCAAAGGAAACCATAAACAAGACGAAAAGACAACCCTCAGAATGGGAGAAAATATTTGCAAATGAATCAACGGACAAAGGATTAATCTCCAAAATATATAAACAGCTCATTCAGCTCAATATCAAAGAAACAAACACCCCAATCCAAAAATGGGCAGAAGACCTAAATAGACATTTCTCCAAAGAAGACATACAGACGGCCACGAAGCACATGAAAAGATGCTCAACATCACTAATTATTAGAGAAATGCAAATCAAAACTACAATGAGGTATCACCTCACTCCTGTTAGAATGGGCATCATCAGAAAATCTACAAACAACAAATGCTGGAGAGGGTGTGGAGAAAAGGGAACCCTCTTGCACTGTTGGTGGGAATGTAAATTGATACAGCCACTATGGAGAACAATATGGAGGTTCCTTAAAAAACTAAAAATAGAATTACCATATGACCCAGCAATCCCACTACTGGGCATATACCCAGAGAAAACCGTAATTCAAAAAGACACGTGCACCCGAATGTTCATTGCAGCACTATTTACAATAGCCAGGTCATGGAAGCAACCTAAATGCCCATCAACAGACGAATGGATAAAGAAGTTGTGGTACATATATACAATGGAATATTACTCAGCCATAAAAAGGAACGAAATTGAGCCATTTGTTGAGAAGTGGATGGATCTAGAGACTGTCATACAGAGTGAAGTAAGTCAGAAAGAGAAAAACAAATATCGTATATTAATGCATGTATGTGGAACCTAGAAAAATGGTACAGATGAGCCAGATTGCAGGGCAGAAGTTGAGACACAGATGTAGAGAATGGACATATGGACACCAAGGGGGGAAAACTGCGATGAGGTGGGGATGGTGGTGTGCTGAATTGGGCGCTTGGGATTGACATGTATACACTGATGTGTATAAAACTGATGCCTAATAAGAACCTGCAGTATAAAAAAACAAACAAAACAACTAATACTAAACTTTCATTGGGTTATTTGTATGGAAATATGTTAATATAAATGTTTCAGACATTACATGAAATTTCTAAAAATCTTATATTTGTATTTGTATGGAAATGTGTATGGAAATATGTTAATATAAATGTTTCAGACATTACATGAAATTTCTAAAAATCTTATATTTGTATTTGTATGGAAATATGTATGGAAATATGTTAATATAAATGTTTCAGACATTACATGAAATTTCTAAAAATCTTATATTTGTAGTTGTATGGAAATATGTATGGAAATATGTTAATATAAATGTTTCAGACATTACATGAAATTTCTAAAAATCTTATATTTGTAGTTGTATGGAAATATGTATGGAAATATGTTAATATAAATGTTTCAGACATTACATGAAATTTCTAAAAATCTTATATTTGTATTTGTATGGAAATATGTATGGAAATATGTTAATATAAATGTTTCAGACATTACAGGAAACGTCTAAAAATCTTATATGTTCTGGTATAATGTTATAAGTAATAATCCTAGTTATTACTTTAAAATGTATATCTCAGAAATAACTAATTTTCTTGTCAACTGCATTATTATGAACTTTCATCAAATCTTTAACCATGGTCATTTTTAAGTCTTTTGTCATTTACAGACAGTTCTGGGTGTACTCTGATGATTTTGCAAATATGTTCCTATAAAAGGGTTTCATCTTCAAGAAATTCATGGAAAAGACTCTGACAAGTACAGGTTTCTGGTAACTGACTGTACTGCTGAACTGAATGAATAAGCATTTTCAGAACTCTAATGAAAAACTGATGAACTCATAAAAGTGCTAACAAAAGATCAAGATGAAAAAAAAAAGAAATTAATTACATGGGACTGAGTGAACTGATGAGGATGAGTATAATTTTTGTGACTTTCTGTCTGAATTAAAAAAAAAAAAATCCCACAAGGACTCAGAGGAAAAGAATATACAAATCAATTTTCACTGCAAAGTAAAGGAGCTGTTACAGTGGAGGATTACTGGACTGAATGTCAATATTATGACATAGTATAACTGTGTTTCATGTTTGGTAATTGCAATCATTGTTGCTTTTGTTGTGGTCATCCATGTACAATGCTTGGTGTCAGTCTATTTATCTCTTGTAAAAATAAAATACAGTGTGTGTGTGTGGAAAAAAAAAAAAAAAAAAAAAAAAACAATGTCTGAAGGCTTTGCTGGTCTAATTCTGCTGGCTTTTGTATTTTCAGGCACAGCGCATAGTACATGATCCATCCTCAATATATTTGTTGCATAAATGAATGAATGAAAATATATGGAAGGTGCTGGAATAAAAAGAGCAAATGAAACATTAATAGATAAATTACAATATGGTGCTGTAAGTCATATTATTAAAATATAAGCTACGGGTGAAATAGGTGAAGGCGATTAAGAGGTACAAACCTCTAGTTATAAAATAAATAAGCTATGGGGAGGTAATATACAGCATAAGGAATATGTCAATAATATTGTAATAACATCTAGACAGATGATTACTAGACTTGTCATGGTGATCATTTCATAATGTATGCAAATGTCAAATCACTATGTAGTATACTTGAAACTCACATAATGTTGTACATCAATTATATTTCAATTATATATATATATATATATATATATATGCAGAGAGCTATAAGAACAAGGACCATCCCCCTTTGCTGGGGGAAGAGAAAAGTTACCTGTCATCAGGTATTCAGTAAGGTGTTTTCCAAAGGGACATAGATTATATAATACTTGAAGTTTTAATAGGTCAGGATTTTGTGTGTATGCTTATTTTGAGTAATAAAGCACTCATGCTTCATGAGAAATAGCACTTCATTTGAATTCACAATTTAAATGATATTTAAAGGTTTGTTGCAGTATTGCAGACTTAGACATGATTTTTACTCAGTACTGAGGTAAAAAAGTTTATTATTGGTCTGTACATCTAATGGGGAAAATGTTTGAGAACTGTAGTTCCTCATCTCATCGTCATCTTTCCACGGCACCCCAGGTCTCTTGGTCTCAAATACCAAGAACCAGTGGGTACAAAGAGCATGCATCGTGCTTGGGGTCTGTGAATACAGAAGTTTCTGGGGAGAAGGGAGAGTACTGGCGTGTTCAGGTTCCAGTCTGCTTCCAGGCAGGGCCATGGTGGGGACTCCCTCGTAATGCCACCTCTTTAGACTGTCCCAAAATACAGTACCTGTTTATTCGTTTACTGTGGGCCAGGTACCATTTCAAACATCTCGTATATTTAATTCATGTCAGAATTAAACCTCTGACACAATTTAGCTTAATATTTTACTCTCCTGGAGTCACCTGTAGGGTTTTATTGTCATTACAAGGTTTGGTTGGATGGTCACAAACACTTGTGTCTTCAGGCACCTGCCCATCTCGGTCAGCCTGGAGTATGCCCTGTAGCACGTGGAGACCTTAGCGTGCCAGAGACCAGATCCACTTAAACTCTAGCCTAAAAAACAGAAAAACGGACATAGGGAATGATCACCAGCTTCCCGAAGACATTTCCAGCTTCAGTTTTGATAACGGTAATCTGTTGAGGGAAATTATAGTTTTTATTATTGTTGGAACCATAACTATGGTGTAAAATTTAATAATGAGCATCCTGTATCTACCTATTTTATAATCCATTCATGGTGATCCATTTTCATGGCCTGAAAGTCTTCAGCCGTCCCACTTGAAGATTTTTAAAGAAAAGCACCTTAATTTTAAATGTGTCCATATCTCTGTTTTTCTGTGAGACGCTAAACCATTATCTCAAATTTATATCGAAAGAAGTACTAAATATACTTGGCATATTTCATAGAGCTATATTTTCCAAATATGTTTTCTTATGTTAATACTTGGATATAATATATACTACAGTTAAATATAATGATATACGATAAAAAATTCTCAGAACCTATAACTGTGTGTATATACACCCACACATACACATATGCATACACACACTTATCATAGATCATATGGAGAGTATAGCTATTCTAACTTACTATGATTATTTGGGGCTTTATGTATATATTGTAAGGTAAATATATTAAGATTTTCATGTCAAACATGTTATTTAACTTTCACATTAACTATCCATTTTAACTTAATGGTCTGTCTACTTTAAACCAATATACTAATGAGCAATTCAAATCATCCCTCCATGTTAATAATTTATAACTCCAGCCTCTTAGCAAAATGGCCTTATTATCTTTTTTTTTTTTAACATCTTTATTGGAGTATAATTGCTTTACAATGGTGTGTTAGTTTCTGCTTTATAACAAAGTGAATCAGCTATACATATACATATATCCCCATATCTCCTCCCTCTTGCGTCTCCCTCCCACCCTCCCTATCCCACCCCTCTAGGTGGTCACAAAGCACCAGCTGATCTCCCTGTGCTATGCGGCTGCTTCCCACTAGTTATCTGTTTTACATTTGGTAGTGTATATATGTCCATGCCACTCTCTCACTTTGTCCCAGCTTACCCTTCCCCCTCCCCGTGTCCTCAAGTCCGTTCTCTACATCTGCGTCTTTATTCCTGTCCTGCCCCTAGGTTCTTCAGAACCATTTTTTCTTTCTTTTTTTTTTTAGATTCCATATATATGTGTTAGCATACGGTATTTGTTTTTCTCTTTCTGACTTACTTCACTCTGTATAACAGACTCTAGGTCCATCCACCTCACTACAAATAACTCAATTTTGTTTCTTTTTATGGCTGAGTAATATTCCATTGTATATATGCCTTATTATCTTCAGGTCCTGTTTCCTTTGATTAACATAATTACTAAAGTAGAAGCTCCTTCAGTTACACAGTTTTAAACTACAGAAAGACATATTTTGGCATCCATCTTTTGTCATGCATGCCAGCTCTCTGCTTTGTAGCTGTAATTGGATACTATGTATCAGACTAACAGGAGAACTGATCACAGCAATAGCTCTGTTGGAATATAACACCCATTATTAGAGTCACAATATAATAGAATATAAAATAATTTGCAGTGATTATAGTACCTGAAACAAGGCAATGGAATTATTGAAAAATGAAAAAGTGTTACCAGTATGGGAATGTTCCTATCTGTAGGCAAAGTCTCTCAACTCAGAATTAAATCTGATGTTCTCTTTTAAAAATGATTTCATCATCGTCTCCAAACTAGCAAAAACATTTTCAGTACCTTCGACAACATAGCTATTTCTCTTTTGTCCTTAGGCTCAAAGCGTGGAGGTGTGTTGTTGTTGGTTTTTTTTTTTCCTTGCTTCAGGCATTTTGGTGATAGTCTGCATTTAAATATGCTGTCTGATGTCTTACATAGGGAATAAGCTTCTTCCTAAAGATAACTGTCAAGAATATCCAAACCAGCTTTAGTATGACTGACATTTCAAGGTCCTATTTTGCATTAATCAAGTATATTAGCAGGTGTAAATCACTGTACAATGAAGAGACTGGGTACAGTCTCATAATTTAATACTGGGCTTCCCATCCAGGAGTCTGCTGGATATATACTTGAGAATAAAGCTTTTTGACATTCAGGTTTAAATTGAAAGAAAATGAGAAACCAGATAAAGCAAGCCAACCAAATTAATTCACTCTGTACTCCTCTCTGCCTTTTCAGTGGAATCCAGAGAAATTCTCTCCCAGAGAAAGTTGGGAAGCCCTCACGAAACAAACCCTTTAGTGTTTACAGAGTATCCATTTATGTGCTTTGTGTTCAAACATAAAAAGACAAACCTTTTGCTGTTCTCCATCAAATCCCCACAGGTTCTCCTGGGCTTCAGAAAATTTTCCATAAATGCTGTTCATTCTTTATATGAATCCAAGAAAAAATCTACCCCACACCCCTTCCTGGGAGAAGACAAACAGGCACAGATACACAGGCCAACTTAACTCTTTCCCCCACTACAAGGCCCCGCATCCCTAAAGGCAGCCCCAGGGACAAATGGCCTGAACCCAGTCACTTCACAGTTATGCACCATTACAACGACTGTGGTAAAGAAGTACTTGGTGCAGCTGGTTCTACCACACTCTCTAGTCCTTCCTTTACTCCCCTAAAAAGAGCATTGGTTTAGAATTCAGGAATCTGGAGTTTAGTCCTACTTCTGCCCTTTAATCATTATGTGATCCTGGCAAGTCACCTAATCTCTGGAAGTCTCAGGTTCTCCTGTATATCACGAAGGGACTGAATTAGAATGTCCTCTAAGACTTCTCCTGTCCTATAGTCAAGTTTCTTTTAATGACTAGATCATCCAGATAATGATTCCTTGAACAAACACTTATCAAGTGACTGTTTAGGTACTCCACCGGTCAGTTACAGGTTGAACAAGTTGCACAGGATGTGTGCCCTGAGCGGGTGTTCAGCCTCCAGGGGTGCCAGAGCTGTCAACAAGCTCTAACAGGTCGTCAACCACAGATTTGTTTATTGCTGATACCAGAGCTTAGTGCCTGCCACATACTAATATGTAATAAATATTTGTCAAATGAATGAATAATATTTGAAATAATAAGTGAAAATAAGAATATTCACATTGTATTATGCAAAAGCAAAGAAAAGAGGGATTCATTTTAACTTTGAGGATATAGAAAAGACTTTACAAAGGAGGTAGTATTTGAATTGAGTTTAGAAGAGTGAAATAGTTTTTGACAGAGAAGGGTAAGGATGAGGATATTCTAGACTGAGGGAAGAACATGAGCAAAACCAGAGAGACATGAAAGTGTATGTCCGCCTAATGACCATCACCCTGGAAGCTGGAATCAGGTATAAAGAGGGAGAAGAGCATTTCAGGCAGGAGGAACAGTGTGGGTGAAGACTTGGTGCCTGGCAGGAGCATGGTAAATGTGAAGAACTGGGAGAAGTTAAGCATAGCAGAATCATACGGTTTTAGGAAAAGTAATACAAAACGAGACAAGAGAAGTAAATGGGGACTGATTTATGAAGAGCCTTGTAAACCATATTAAGTAGTTTGAAGAAGTATTGGAAAGAAAATGATCAGATGTTCAGTTTGGAAAGGTCACTCTGGCTGTGCTATGCAGATTGAACTGAGGCGACAGGGCGAGGAGACCTTTTAGAGGCTGTGGGAGCAGCTATGCTCCAAAATAACCTGCATGACTGGGAGGTTCATGGTCATATTAATAGAGGTAGACCAAACACCCAAGGATGAGGAGGCTGGAGGGTAGTGAGACTGCCCTGTGCAGAGGGATGAGTAGGTATTTAGGGCTAACACTCAGCAGAAGTCAGAGCTGAGAATTAAAATGTGCGAATTACTTGCTTACAGGTGATAGATCTCATCCTCCTTTAAGTATGGTAATAGGTGACATCGCCCTGGGGTATTGCAGAGGCAGAAAAGAAAGGGGCCAAGGATAGACTGTCTACATTTTAGAGGAAACAGAGCCAGGGAAGAACATTGAAAAGATTGCTTAGTGAGATGGAGGCGCGCCAGCAGAGTTCAGCTGAAGCAACCACCGAGGAATGAGTTTCAAGGAGTGTCTTGAGATTTCCATTTCCTTCTTCCTCATCACTCCTGCCTGTCAGTCATGAGGTCCCCTGGCCCTGGCTCCTTCCTTTCTCTGCAGATTTCACTCCACCCCTCTGCCACACGCTTTGCTCTAGGACCACCGAATGGTTTGTATCTGCCCTGCTTTCCCCCGCCCCACGCTGTCTGTAACCTTCATTGCTTTGCTGAGGTTGTCCCACCTACTTGGACACCCTTCCCATCTTTCTCATCTTGGTTGACTTCTCCTCCTTTCAGCTCGGCTCAAACACTACCTCTTTCAGAAGACTTCCTTGAACCTCTTTGACATCTTTGTACCTCTAAACCTCACACAGTGCCTGAATGTGTAGTTTCTTGGTACTTGTTTTGGTATTAAATTAACCTTAGAATCTGAATTTCTCTGGTCTCCTGGTTGCTTTTCCTTATTTCTATTCTCTCCCAGCCCTAGAGCATTTAATTTAAAGATATAGCAATAATTTACCTAAAGTACTGTATCAGCCAGAATCCAGTAAAGAGACAAAACAGTGTACCAGTTATGGTTCTGGCAGCTTTATTGAGGTATAATTATCATACAATCAATGTAAATATTTAAAGTGTATAACTTGATAAGTTTTGACATATGTATATACCCGTGAAATGACAACCACAATCAAGATAATACTCATCATCCCCCAAAGTTTCCTTGTGCCCTTGGTAATCCTTACACCTGCCCTTCCCTGCCTTGCCCCTTCCCTGTTCCTATGTAACCACTAATCTACTTCCTGTCATTATAGATTTTATGAATTTTCTAGAATTTATATAAATGGATTCATACAGTAGGTGCTTTTTTGTCTGGCTTATTTCACTGTCTGGCCTAATTATTTTGAAGTTGTGTGCATCAATAGTTCGCTCATTTTTTTTTTTATTGGAGTATAATTGCTTTACAATGGTGTGTTAGTTTCTGCTTTATAACAAAGTGAATCAGTTATACATATACATATGTTCCCATATCTCTTCCCTCTTGTATCTCCCTCCCTCCCACCCTCCCTATCCCACCCCTCTAGGTGGTCACAAAGCACAGAGCTGATCTCCCTGTGCTATGCGGTTGCTTCCCATTAGCTATCTATTTTACGTTTGGTAGTGTATATATGTCCATGCCACTCTCTCACTTTGTCACATCTTACCCTTCCCCCTCCCCATATCCTCAAGTCCATTCTCTAGTAGGTCTGTGTCTTTATTCCCGTCTTGCCATTAGGTTCTTTTCATTGTATGGGTATACCATAATTTGTTTATCCGCTCACCTATTGAGGGACATTTGGGTTGTTTTCAGATTTTGTCTGTCACAAAAAAATCTGCTATAAACATTCATGAAGAAGTCTTGGGAATTCCCTGGTGGTCCAGTGGTTAAGAATCCAGTCTTCCAATGCAGAGGGTGCGGGTTTGATCCCTGGTCGGGGAACTAAGATCCCACGTGCCGTGCAGCTCAGCCAAAAAATTAAAAAAAAAAAAACAAAAAACCAACCAACGAAACAAAAAGACATTCATGAAGAAGTCTTTGTGAGGACTTAAATTTTATTTTCTATTGGCAAATACCTAGGAGTGGAATGCTGTGTCAGCCAAACTGTTTCCCAAAGTAATTGCACACTCTTACATTCCCAACAGCAATGTGTGTTACTCTAACCAGTGTCCTGTGAATGATGAGGTCTCCCACTGGCTAGTGGATGCATGAACTCCCCACCCGTGTGAGCTCTGAAGATCACACCTACTGTTCCTTTCGGGAGGTGCATGCCCCGGCTTCAGGTAGTTTCCTCACCTGCCTGCACTGATCAGCAGATCTCCAGAGGTTTCCCTGGTACTGTGCCCTACACACTCCTATCATCTTGGCCTCCGCAGATGCCCAGCTCCATCTCCTCAACTCGGATACTACTGCACTCCCCCGGGGTTCCCACTTCTTTCTCTGTGGCCTGGAAACTCTCTCCAGGCAGTACACTGGGAAAATCCTTAGGGCTCACCTTCTTTATTTCCTTCTTTCAGGATTCACTGTCCTGTATTGCCTGAAGTTCACAGTCTGGAAACACTGTTTCATTAATTTTGTCCAGTTTCTCAGTTGTTTTAAGCAGTAGGTTAAATCCAGTCTCTGTTCCATCTTAGCCAGAAGAGGAAGTCTAATCAGCACCAGTTATTTTAACAGAGTTTCTTCTTTGACCTATGGGCATTTGAAGTGTGTTTTTATTTATTTATTTTTTTTGGCTGTGCCACACGGCTTGTGGGATCTTAGTTCCTTGACCAGGGATTGAACTCGCACCCTAGGCAGTGAAAGCACGGAGTCCTAACCACTGGACCACCAGGGAATTCCCTGAAGTGTGTTTTTAAATCTCCAAATATTGGGGAGTTTTTTCTGGGTATATTATTATTTATTTCTAATTCAATACCACTGGCCAGAGAAGTTAATATAAGATTTCAAGCTTTTAAAGTCTATTGAGATTTGTTTCATGGCTCAGCATATAGTTTATCTTGGTAAACATACCACGTGTACTTGCAAATTTACCAAAAAATGTGTATTCCGCAGTGGTTAGGTGTGGTGCTTTATAGATGTTGATTAAGTCATGATAGATGATAGTGTTATGTCTTCTGTATCCTGATATTTTGTGTATTCTGTCACTTGCTGAGAGAGGGGTATCAAAATTGTCAACTGTGATTTGGTTGGATTTGTCTAATTCTCTCTCTAATTTTATCAGTTTTTGCTTCATTTAGTTTGAAACTCTGTCATACATCTACATACACATATTATGTTTATATCTTCCAGATGATTGACTCTTTTGTCATTATGAACTGTCCCTTTTATTCTCTAATAATACCCTTTGTCTTGAAGCCTATTTTATCTGATCTTAATATAGCCACTCAGCTTTTTAATGCTTATTGTTGCATGGTATGTCTTTTAAAATCCTTTTACTTTCAATTTATTTGTGACTTTGTTTTTAAACTGTGTCTCTTGTATATGGCATATAATTGGATCTTGTTTTTTATCCAGTCTGGAAAATGTGACTGAAAAAAACACTGATATGGTTGGATTTAGGTCTACTATTTTATTTTCTGCTTGTCCCATCTGTGTTTTGTTCCTCTGTTCTTTCCTTACTGCCTTCTTTTGGGCTAATTCAAAATTTTTTAGAATTCCATTTTAATTTATCAATTGGATTTTTAGTTATACCTCTTTGTATTAATTTTAGTGGTTTCTCTAGGGATTAATTTATATATCCTGAACTTTGTGCAGTCCCATTGCATCACTACTTCGCATAAAATGTAAGAATCTTGCAGCAGTATAGGTCTAATTTACTACCCCATCATTTATGCCGTAAATGTAGTATAAATTATATTTACATTTGTTGTAATACTTCACACACAGTGTTATAATTTTTTAAACAGTCACATATATTTTAAAGAAATTAAGAGAAAAAATAATATTCTATATTTACCTTAATATTTCCCATTTCTAGCACTCCTTATCCTTCCCAAAGATCCAACTTCCCATCTGGTATAATAATTTTTCTTCAACCTGAAGTACTTCCTTTAGCATATCTTGTTATAAAGGCCTGCTAGCCCTTAATTCTCTTAGTTTTTGTTCATCTGAATATGTTTTTATTTTGCCTTCAGTTTTAAAGGACATTATTGCAGAATATAGAATTCTGCATTGACAGTCTTCTTTTCCTTTCAGCACAATATATATGTGTGTATGTGTGTATATATATATACATATTATAATCTGGTAATTAATACAGTTTATTGGCTTTTGCCCCTTTTTTGTTTTACCTTTCCTACTCCCTCACTTGTGCTCTTGAGATCACCAGCCAAATCAACTACCTGCATCTAAGTCTTTTTTTCAGAGTCTGCTTTTGGGGGAACCCAAACTGAAACATGTTCAGTTTACGTTATATAAATCTGTATACGAATATACAAATACTTTCTTTTTTTCCCATGAAAAAGACCATTTGCTAAACAAATGTATTCTTTATATTCACTCATTTATTGAGAAGCTGCAGTCTCCTATACATTGTGAAATTGAACTGGTAACTTGTATTATTAGTTATTTTTATGTCTTTGGCACTTTGTGTGTATATACATGCAAGTATGTATATATATTCTTTCCTTCTACCTATCTACTTATCTATCTCAATAAAATACACACTTGCTCTTAAGTTCATTGACAATTAGAACTATGACTTCCTCTTAAGTATGTCTCTAAAATCTAATACAGTTCAGTGCAAACAGTAGGTGCTCAACAAGCATTTCTTGATTGATCATTGATTGATCATTCTTATTTTTAGGCTTCACATACACTATACATTGTTATACACAAAGTCAACATATAAAATTGATATTAGATAATTTACAAATTAAGGAATTATTAAATTTAACAAGTATTTGCACACCTCCTATAGGCAAAAGCATGGTGGAGGCTATGAAGTCAGAATGCAGGAACATGATATGGTGTGTGATAGGCTCTATACAGCAAATAATTCAGTGAAAAAATGAGTTTACAGAAATAAATACTATTTCATAGAAGGGAAGGATTAAGATTGAGCGATAGACATGACTGGAAATAGCTTCCAGAAGTAGTAATTATTTGAGAAGGGCCTTGAGGAATTGGTAGGATTTAAATAGACAGAGAACGGGGAGGGTGCTGCAGTGTTGGAGTGCAGGGTGAAAAATCAATGGTAATAAAGCTAAAGAAAGATGGAATAACACGGAGAATGAGGGTAAAGGGACCTGAATGAACATGGGGTGTGTGAGTAACCAAGAGAATGGCCTGACTGAGGGTTAGTTTCCTACTGAGTAACGATAGAAAATAAGCAATGAAGGGCCTTTAAACCCAAGGCATGTAGACTTTGTCACTGAAACAAGAGGGAATTTTTGCAGGATTTTTTTAACGTGAACTATAAATAACTAAAGTAGAGATTGAATTGAAGAGGATCAGTTTGGCATGTTGCACAGAAAGAGCAGGGATGAAACACGGCTGATGGCATAGAAACCCAGTACAACTTGCTGTCTAGAATCTTCAGGCCTCTTTAGCTTTCCGTTTAAGTGAAGATTCTTCTCTTTTAGGTAATCTGTGCATTTAAAATCATTATTTTCGATTTGTCATCGTGCTTTCTCTTTTAGATCATAGTACTTTATTCATTTTAAAAGGTTATCAGTTTTTTAAAAAGTCTAAGCAACCAGAAGATTGCATTCTGTTCTTTCTGGACTATTGAGAAAGAGGGCTGATAGAAACATAATGACTCCAGTCTGGTTTTTTTCGTTGAATTTTAAGATTTTTTTTTTTGTTCTTTTGTAATTTTAAACTTTTGTACTAAACTTTAAAATTATGGTTATACAGATGACTTTATACATCCCAATTCTGAGATTTAGATGGAGTGTTATTATGACTATTGTCATCAGAAAGTCACTGTCACTCTGAATTATCTTAGTTTACATATTGCTAAATTTCAAGATGATTTCATTACTTATAGAAAGACTTTCCTCCTAAGAAAAATGAAAGTCAATGGAAAAATATTTAACTAAAATTCACTTTTTAGGAATGCTTTTATGTCAATCTGGTGATGTACACATGCACTTTGGGATACCATTGATCTCATATTCTACTAAGAATATATTAATTTTTTAAAGAACCTTTATCAGCTAGGTATAACTTGATCATATGCACATCAGGAATGTTTTAGAAGTTATTTTCATCTACCAATTTTCCATTTTCTTTAATCATTATTAAGTAGTTAAACTATATTCAGTTTAAAAAACAAAGGCATTACCTTTTTTTATTCTTGTGCTTCAGTTTGGCTTTTCACTCAACAAGCACTTATCAATCACATCCTATGGGAATGGCACTGTTGTGTGCTGCGGTATAAAGAAAACTCCTAGTAAGGTCTCCTCAAGGATCCTGTTTTCAGGTAGGCAGCCAGACTTGTAGTTAACAAGATGAAGTGTTTCAATTGCTCACAGGGCTCCAAACAGGATACGGTAAGATAAACAATAATAGGATAAAGCGAGGAAAAAAAATCAGGGCAAGCTTTATAGAGAAGGTGAGAGTTGAATTGAGTTTTAAAAGATGAAAAAGTTTGGAGATGAGAGGGCTGGGGAAAAATGGAATTCCTGGTAGAGGTAATGATTTAGGTTTCTTGAACTGTCTGATTTTGTGGTAAACCAGCAGCACTTTTGCCCAGGTTAGCCTCCAACTGTGGATGAAAATGGAAAGGAAGGTTAGAGTCAAAGAAAATTTGTTTTTCTTTATAATAACTCAGAGCCTGCAAGTGATGATAATAAGCATCTCACTGCACACTATGAGGTATGTTGTGATGCACATTGTGATATGTAAACACTTGATAGCAACTTACATAATTCCTGTAGCCTCCTCTCTTTTGGGAGCTCAAATGAGACAGTCTTCCTCTTGCCCTCTCTCAGTTTTCTTTCTTTCCATATCCAACTTCAGATGAAACTATTTGAGAGCAAGTCCCTAGCACTGACAGTGTTGATAATAATTTGCATCTAGAAACTTGGACCAGGCTCATAATTCATATTCAGTAATATTTCCATATCAGACCCACCCTAAATTTCAGATCTTCTCCATTCTTTCAATTCCTTCAATTTGTAATAAATACTATTTGTCTGTTGTATTCCAGGTACTTTGCCTGTTATATTCTAGGTACTTTGGTAATATTAATGAATAAAAGGGACAAAGATCCCTGACCTGATGGAACTTACATTTTAGTAATCATCACAACTGCTCTGGAAAATTGCTTTTTTTCTCCCACAGAGATTTATTATTAAAATTAGGTTGCTATCTAAGAGAGTGATTTTCTTTTACGGGCTTTGTATAGACACTGGGGTGGGAAGACATTTTTTATTTCTGGGGAGAAAGGCTTTTTTGTAGCTGGGGGTTCTGTAAGGCTAGACCAGTATGGTGTGGCATATTTTCTCTAGTTTATCTTGTAAGAGATGAAAGTTTGAAGGCACTAAAAATATAGTGGTTTCAGAGACAGATAAGTGGGTGAAGGGAGAAATATTTAAAGACAAGTTATTTGAAGCTTTCCTTGCCTTGGCTTCAGTGAGGAGAGAGAGAGAGAAGACAGCCACCAAATGACTAGTGCATCAATTATAGCTTGGGTATACTTTATATAGACAGAAGAGAAACATAGTAAGAAAGTAGAAACGACTATATAGGAGAGAATTCTGTTATGGCATTAAAAAAATCCAATTATTAAAAATGCAGTAAATTTGAAATAGAGTATTTTCAGTTTTATTTTTTGTTTACAGCTCTTATTTGTTACTTCACAGATGCTGGGCCTGTTCCCTCAGAAAAAAGCCCATCTCTGCAGACAAATGTGAGTTTCGACAAGAAATCAGACAGTACCATTACAAATACTGTAATAGAAAACCCTTTGCAAACGTCTCTAGAAAAGCAGCCAGCTGCAAAAAGTTTTGAAACATTGACAACTTTACCAGCATTTTGGCCATCTAGTAAAGAAGAGTTCATCAACCCTAATTTAAGGATATCAAAGTCGGATTCTACTTTCTATAACCAGAGCTCTGTGGAGACACTCTATGTCTCTCCCTCATTCAAAACATTTGACCCAGTGAAAGAGACTGTAATCAGTAAGGACCATCAGAAACCAACAGAATCCGGCCTGGTTCAGATGGAGGGTGAAAACCTCAAGACCTTAACCACATGGGGTGAGTCTACAAAAAACAAGCAGAAAACCTCTTTTGAAGTACTCTTCTTTTACTTTTCTCTGCTTTCTGCCTCCTGTTTTTGTTCCCTCCTTTTACTCTCCATCCATTGGTATTAAGAGAGGTACTTGAGCTGGGAAAGTCCCTGTTTATTAAAGGGCTAATAGCAGTTCATCTTTGTGGGTTACAAGTGCTTGATTGAAGCACACGTTCTGAACAGTTTTGATGCAGAACAAATTAGAAAGAACTAGCATTAAAGAAGAGCTTCCTGTTAAACATTTAGGCTAATTATTAAAAAACTATATGAAAAAAATTGGTTAGTATGTATATCGGAATGTATACACACACACACCCCCATATATATATATATGGGAACATATATATATATATATATATATATGGGAACACATGAATATGTGTGTGTGTGTTTTCCCTTTTTTAAAAGAGCTGTGTACTGATTCCAAAAACAGGTGGAGAATCTCTTCCCTTTTCTGTCTTACAAAACATTAAGAGGGTTGCAGTATTCTTTAGACTGGATGATAAAGGATAAAGCCAGTTGAGATTCCAGGTCGTTGGCCATCAGATATTAAATCCTACATTTTTATAATTACACTTTCTTCTGTAAAGTTAATTAGTAAAAGAATAACTTGTTTGCTGGTGCATTTTTCAAAGACTAAGTAGTTTATTGATTCTTATATATGATAATGCTAACTAACTCATATAACTATAAAGTTTTTAATATAACTCTTTTAAACTGCCTCAAATTCAGGTCAGAAGTACAATATAAATACAAACAATGGAAGCCAAAATGTTGAGGTTAAAGAAATTTATCTTGGTGCTAGTAAGGCCAGTGAATAACAAAAGACTCTTCTTACTGCTCTTTCCAGAATTTTTTTGAATTGAGTAGCCTAAAAATAAGACTAATTCTTAGTTTTGTCACCAGATCAACTTTTCTGCTGAGACTGCTGATGGAGAACCCAATTAGTACTGGTTATGACGGCCATGTTAGTTTATGTGCATGGCTGTCCCCCGGGAAGTTGTTATTTTGATTCATTTCTTTCACAAATACCACACAAAGAAAACTGAAAATAAATTTTGGTCACTGCTTGTGTACCAAGTACATTTAATTATAAAAATTAGCAAGAAGTTCCTCTAAAACCAGTTAACAAGGAAGACTTCTCCTACTTAAAATGAAGTAGATAGCATTAGTCTAATCCTCCACCAAAAATACTGGTTAAAGCTGGAAAACTATTAGAAGTCATCGTAAAACAACCAAGGTAGAGAACACATGATGGGTCAGGATCCTAGGAAAAAGGATTGTGATGTTGTGATATAATAAGAAATATATATTTGGTCTTCATCACTGATTCCTGGCACAGAGCTCCTGAAACCCTTGTAATTTCCTGAGTGATAGGAGAGAGAGGAGCATCTTTTGTTATTCATAATAAGCCCTTTCAAGCCCACCCCTGACCTGTGGGGAGAGGAGACGGGGTGGATGCTGAGTTAATCATCAGGGGCCAATGATTTGGTCAATCATGGCTACGTATTGGAACCTCTGTAAAAACCCTAGACAACGGGGTTTAGAGTGCTTCCTGGTTGGGGAACACATAAAGGTTCTGGGAGGATGGCACACCTGGAGAAGTCATGGCAGCCCTGTGCCCCTATCCCATGCCTTGCCCTATGCATTTCTTCCATTGGCTGTTCCTTTATAAACCAGTAGTAAGTAAAGCATGTTCCTGAGTTTTGCGAGCCATTCTAGCAAATTATCAAACCCAAGGAGGGGACCATGGGATCCTTCAATATATAGTCAACAGATCCGAAATAGAGGAGGCCTGAACTTGCAATTGGCATCTGAAATGGGGGGCAGTCTTGAGGGTTTAAATCCTTAATCTCTGGGGTCTGCACTGACTCTGGGTAGTGTCAGAATTGAATTAAATTGTAGGACACCCGACTGGGTGTCCACAGAGCACAGGAGAAATCCTTCGTGTGGAAACCCCACACGTTTGGTGTCAGAAGTGATGTGAGGGGCTTCCCTGGTGGCGCAGTGGTTGAGAGTCCGCCTGCCAATGCAGGGGACACGGGTTCGAGCCCTGGTCTGGGAGGATCCCACATGCCGCGGAGCAACTAGGCCCGTGAGCCACAGTTACTGAGCCTGCGCATCTGGAGCCTGTGCTCCGTAACAAGAGAGGCCGCGATAGTGAGAGGCCCGCGCACCGCGATGAAGAGTGGCCCCCGCTTGCCACAACTAGAGAAAGCCCTCGCACAGAAACGAAGACCCAACACAGCCATAAATAAATAAATAAATAAATAAATTAATTAATTAAAAAAAAAAAAAAAAAGAAGTGATGTGAGAAGAGTAGGAAACTAGTTCACATTTAGTTGGTCCCACATTCACCTCAGTTTTCCCCGCTTGCATCGTCTGCTTATTAGCAGAGCAGGATGATAGAAGCTGAGGGAAAATTAGAGGCCTGGGCTTTCCACAGTCTCACTGAGCTTGGGAGGTAGGGTTGGAGTTTGGGACTTCCAAGGTGTCAGGGACTCAAGGGGCCAATATTCCAGAGGGAAGGGAATCACAGAGAAAAAGTCCATAAGTCTTTGTATAATTTCTTACTGTTACATTTGCCTGCTGCTAAACTCATGTTCTGGATAAGATGCCGAGAATCGAAATGGGAAGCAGCCAACCAGTTTAGCCATCCTAAATGGGAAGAGGCTGACGAGCTAATCAGAGATTCTCATAATCTTGTGGCACTAAGAGACAGAGGTTGGAGTTCAGGATATGCCAAACTGTAGGGGCTCTGGTAAATACTCTGTGCTTTCAGCTGGGCTCTCTAACAGGCTACACCCTAAGCATCAGAAGTACACTCTAGGAGTAAGGACAAGCCAGAAATAGAACAGCCCTCCCAAATGCTGAAACCGAACTTCAACTAGAACAAACTGTCTGGAAGACAATGAAATTCTTTCTTGAGAGCTGCTACAATTTTTCATGCATAATGTTTGGCATTCAACAAAAAATTACCAGGCATACCAGGAAATGAACAAATGACCAGAAATACAGGAGAAAACAGACAACAGAAAGAGGCTTACAAATAATCGAGATACTGAAGTTTTAAGGTAGGTACTTTAAAATAATTATGATTAATATAATCAAGAAAACAGAAGAAAAGATGGGGAATTTCATCAGAATAGAATACTACTATCTATAAAAAAAGAATCAAGTGAATTCATGAATTCCAAAGCTGAAAAATATAGCAACTGAAATTAATACCTTGAGGGTACTGTTCACTTCACATGGCCTGAGACGTCAAAAGAGAGAGTTCAGCACTGGCAGAGAAGCTGAAAATTTATGAGGGAAACCCTGAAAGGGAGGGAGACTCAGATGGAGTCTCAGATTCCATTTATAAACTCTGCCCAAATCCTTGACTGCTAAACTGTATGTGTAAGGGAAGACCCCAGTGACTCGTGGAAAAATAAAAGAACACTGGAAATTATAAATATGTGGGTAAATATAAAATACTATATATTTTATTTTTAATTCTAATTTGAAAAGTAACATACAACTGTTTAAAGCAAAAAATCTTAATACTGTATTTTGGGTTTTAAAACTTGTGTAAATGTAATTACATCACAACATAGCACAAAGAATGGCTGACTTGCATAGTTGTTAATGGCACAGGTTCTGGAGTCAGACTGCCTGGGTTCATAATCTCAGCTCAACCACTAATTGTGTGACCTTAGGCAAGGCCCTTGACCTCTCTGCATGTCAGTGTCTCCATCTATAGGACAGAAGTCATGATGGCACTGCCACATGGAACACAGAGGCCGTTATAGGAAAGGATTCGACGTGAGAGAAAGGAGACAAGAGCCGGGGGGTGAGGTAGGGGCAGAGATCCCAAGATGAAGCATGATGTGGGGAAGGCAGACTAGAATCCAGACCAGAAAGAGAGTCACCTCATGCTGCGGGCCCGTAAGGGAAGAGCAGAAAGGCTGTACCAGATGTGAGGGAAGGGTTCTGTTGTTTTTAATAATTTAAATGCGTTGAGCCTTCGTGGGCCACACTCTATGTGTCATGGCCTCAGGATCTTATTGTCTGAGGTCACCTACCAAGCCTGAGGGTTTGGAGTGGTAAAAGGGCTGTGAAGAGCCTGGAGATTTAGAACAGCCAATCTAGAGAATGGAAGAGGGAGCTGATAAGACACTGAGAAGACGGAGGAGTAGTAATTTGTAATCCAGATTTGCAGCCGCCTGTGCTTTTCTCCTGTACCGCTGAGCATCCCAGGGATAGGAATGAAAAGGGTAGATATTTAAATTGAAATAGGATTAGGACAGGGATTGGGGAACTGCAGCCTTTTGGTCCACAGCCTGTTTTTGTAAATAAAGTTTTATTGGAAAACAGCCACACTACTCAGCTTGCATATTGTCTTTGGCTGCTTTTGTGCTACATCAGCAGAGCTGAGTAGTTCAAACAGAGACTGTATGTACCACAAAGCCTAAAAGATTTACTCTCTGGTCCTTTATATAAAAGGTTTGCTGACTCCTGAATTAGGAATTAGTAGCAGGTAAGGCAGAAGACGTGTTGGCAAGGGGGTAGCTAGAAAATGGCTGAAGTGATGGATCCTGGGATTCTAGACTGGACAAGAAAGGAGCCAGAACCAGGAGGCACTGATAGAGAGAAAATAGAAGGATCGTTGCATCTATTGTCTCAATGAGGCCAAAGTGTAGGTGTATTAAAAGGAATGTAAAAGGAATCTAAAAGGCTGGAAGTAATTGAGAAGAAAAGTAATCTTGGAAAACAAGATTTCAGAGTAGGGCAGTTGTGAGTGATGACATATTCTAGGGAATACTCAGAGGAATGGCTGAAGGTCATTGTGGTTGAGGAATTCAAGAAATGATGAGGCCAGGATGGATGGCTAGTCTCAGATGACGGAGGATAAAGAAGATAGTACCTGTTTCCTGGTTTTCTTTTAAGAAATATTTGTTTACAGGAAGGCTCCAGGTCTGATGTTATAAACTCTTTGGAGATAATGAGCTGGGCAAATTGAAAAATACTTGCACACTCATATTTTAGCAGTTCACAAATATCAGGGAGGCTGTCTGAGGCAGCCACCTAATACACTTCAGTATCTTTACTGAATGAGAGGGATGGATTTGCTGCAGCGACCTCCTTTGACCCTTTGATGATAAATAACTCTGTTCCTAGAACAGCCCATTCCTTCTGCTTCTCTGTTTATTTAGAGCTCAAACTATTGTTTTAGGTCGTTAGTCGTTTAGTTTATCATGCACGCTAAAAAGGAAGAAGGAGCTAGTAAGTACTTAGAAGCCAGATCTGGTGGCAGGCAGCTTTCATTATAGTCTCATAAGCCACAGTTAGGGTAAGTGTGTTAGACGCACTGGATTTTACTTTCTAATTTGGGGGAGGAAAAAAAAATCTATACATTCTCACGTTGCGATAGTTGTGAGCATTCTCACTGGCTTCGTCCTTTCTTTCTGTCTCATCGGTTCCATTTTCTTACTCTGAATTTCAGCAGTAGTTGTTCTTTGTAGCTGTTTTTCAGTTCACCTTTGCTAGGGAAAGAAACCAAACATGACACACACACAAAGGACTTATTAACCATACCTTTTTCTTTTGGGCTATAAAAGCCTTCAGAGCTAGAACAATTAACAATTTCCCTAAGAAATGGGGAAAGTGATAGAAAACAGTTCTGCAGACCATCTCAGCTAACTCTGAGCTACTTGTCAGGCTGATTCAGAAGCACCGTGCAGAGCAGAGCATTGAAGGGAGAGGGGAGTCTTATCACCTGCCGGGGAAGTCACAGCACAGGTGCTCCCTGTCCCCCAGACACAGCCCCGACAGCTCTTCCAGCTGTGCAGCCCCTGCCTGCTTTTGTACAGACAAAAAGATACACTGATTTGATTTTTTTAATTTAGTGAACCAAACTTATACTTCATAGGTAAGTGAGTAAACTCATCTTTAATCCAGTAATCCAATTTTCCTAATACAAATGTAGCATAAGTGATTTATAATCACTTATAATGAGGCAGACTTATTAGCATTTCTCTGTGTTACTCCTAAATCAGGTTCTTTTGTGTAGCTTATTTATAATAATGGCATTAAAAGTAAAATTTCAAATATTACATTAAAAAAATTGAGATCTAATTCATGTACCATAAAATGCACCATTTTAAAATAGACAATTTAGTGGTTTTTAGTATATTCTTAGAGTTGTACAGCCATCACTACTGATTCCAGAACGTTTCCATGACCCTCAAAAGTCCTGTACAGGGGCTTCCCTGGTGGCGCAGTGGTTAAGAATCACCTGCCAAGGCAGGGCACACGGGTTTGAGCCCTGGTCCGGGAATATTCCACATGCCACAGAGCAACTAAGCCCATGTGCCACAACTCCTGAGCCTGTGCTCTAGAGCCTGCGAGCCACATCTCCTGAGCCCTCATGCCACAACTACTGAAGCCCATGCACCACGAGCCCATGCTCCACAACAAGAGAAGCCACTGTGATGAGAAGCCTGCACACCGCAACAAAGAGTAGCCCCCGCTTGCTGCAACTAGAGAAAGCCTGCGAGCAGCAACAAAGACCCAACACAGCCAAAAAATCAATCAATCAATCAATCAATTAATTAATTAATTAATTTTAAAAAGTCCTGTACACATGAGCAGTCACTCCCAGTCCCCCTCACCCCAGCCCCTGGCAACCACTATCTACTTTCTATCTCTCTGGATTTGTCTATTCTGGACATTTCACATGATGGAGTCATGCAATATGTGGCCTTCTGTGACTGATTTCTTTCACTGAGCATCATGTTTTCAAGGTTTATCCATGTTGTAACATAAATCAGTACTTCATTCCTTTTTATGGCCGAATAATATTCCAATGTATAGATAAACACATTTTATTTATCCCTTCATCAGTTGATGGACATTTGAGTTGTTTCCACTTTTTGGCTGTTATGAATAATTCTGTTACGAAGATTTTTGTAAATGTCTCATTTTTTTAACCATAGAACAAAATCACAATAGTTTAATTCATGTGTGTAGGTAACTTGACAGCCATTATATATCAGTGAGGAAGACTGAAAGAGATGAATTGGAGAATGAAAAAAAAAATCCCTCTGTTGTACAGTGAACTGTTTAGTTGACCAAAGACCTGCTGCTAGCAGAAAAATTTCCATTTCCTGCTAAAGAGAGTTTTAAAATATTTCCAGAAGTGTATTTGTCATCTTATTTTTGCAGCCCAGTACTTCCAAATGCTTTTTAAGTTTAAAATTGTAATATGATAATTAACAGACCCAATGTTATTCGTGAGTATAAAAAGTTAGAGATAACACATCAGCATTTGGAATAATTTTGTCAGTGCTATATATATTCAAGTGAGTGCAACGTTCATTAGCATGCATGTATCACACAGTGAGATTTTTACAACCAGCCATTTACTGCAGCTTATCTGCAATATTCTCTGCATTTCAGCTCTGGGGGGTGGACTGTATGAAGAGGATGCTTGTTAACAAATAACCTCTTTAATGAGCCAGAGAAGGGTCACTAAACAGGCAGGGAGATGCACCCTGAAGTGCAGTGTGCAGCGTCTGGCACAGCTGCAGCGTGTTTGGAAACAAAAGTAAATTGGCCTGCGGCAATTAGAGATGAAGTGGCTTTTTATGAGCAAAAGCATCCTGTAGCCTCTGAATCAAAGCTGCAGAACTGTAAATAGTGAGAAGCTATTTACTCAGCAGTTGTAGCTACAAAGCAGAAGGAGGGTGGGCATACAGTAAAAAGCAGTGCTTCTCAAACCTGAGCATGCAACAGAAACGCAGGTTTGACAAACTCCGTTTCCTGAGCCCAACCCATCCCCCCAAGTATCTGATTCAGTTGGTCCGGGGTGGGGCCCAAGAAGTTCATCTCTAACAAATAACCACGTGCTGCTGCTGCTGGTTCAGGAACCACACTCTGAGAAACACTACACATGAAGTGGAATACCAGATATTCATCCCGTCACACATGTGTGACTATCATAACTGTGTTATCTCTACATGTATAACATGATATTAATATTTGACTCAAATATTATTTTCCTCCCGGCCTTCTTAAATGTTCCTTATGAAATCATTCTTCCTGACCAGAGTGAATTATTTCTAGAATAGTTTCTTAGTACTCTTAACATATGTGTTTTGGGTCCTAGAGTCTTAGAATCTCACCAAGGATATATAGTTCTGTCACATGATGCATTGATCTGGCCTGAAACATTCCTGCCAAACGGTCATTCAGGCTGTGCATGAGCTCCATGAGTATCAAGAAACTCACCACTTCCCAAAGCAGCTCATTTCATGTGTGGAAAACCATGACTATTAGAAAGTTTTCTTTTTTAAATTGAGCTGAAATCTCTTTTCCTATTACTTTCACCTGTTAACCCCAGTTCCAACTTGTGCACAATATGAGAAAAGGGAGATAAATATTACTAAGATTTTGTGACTATTTTCCAATAACCAAATATAGCCTCTTACCCTTTGTCCTCCTATCCCTTTTTGAATAAAGATTTGCATATCCATCAACCATTCCTTATATATCTTTATATAAGGAATGGTTGTCATATTCCCTCACCATCCTGGTTGCCTGCCTTCTCAATTTTATATCCAGAATTTAACATAATTCTCTAATACTGTAAAAATAATTATAATATAGTAGAATGGTGTGGACTTAGAGCTTAGTGGGTTAGATTATATGGTTTAACATCAGAGACTAGAATTTGAGTCTCATCTCTGCCCCTTTTTAGTCCTGTGATCTTGGGAAAGTTTCTTTGCCTCTTTGAGATTCCTTTGCCTCATGTTTTAAATGGGGTTATAGGGACTTCGCTGGTGGTGCAGTGGTTAAACATCCGCCTGCCAATACAGGGGACACAGGTTTGAGCCCTGGTCCCGGAAGATCCCACGTGCCACGGAGCAGCTGAGCCCGTGCGCCACAACTGCCGAGCCTGTGCTCTGGAGTCCGAGAGCCACTACTACTGAGCCCACGTGCCACAACTCCTGAAGCCTGCACGCCTGGAGCCCATGCTCCGCAACAAGAGAAGCCACCGCAATGAGAAGCCTGCGCACCGCGGCGAGGCGTGGCCCCCGCTCACCGCAACTAGAGAAAGCCCGCGTGCAGCGTGCAGCAACGAAGACCCAACACGCCAAAAATAGATTAAAAATAAATAAATAAATTTATTTTAAAATAAAATAAAATAAATGGGGTTATAAAGCCTACTCCACATGTTGTTATTGGAGTGTGGTGCTAAATAAAGAGAATTAGAAAATAGCTATTTGAAAAGCAATTTAAATCCTTAGACTTTTCCTCCTTGCCAAATAGATAAACAATTGCCCTGAATATTCACCCACTCTTACAACCTCTGGCAGAAGTCTGGAGATTTGTTTTCTGGAGAAGGTAGGTGGAGGGTCTCTGAAATGAGAGATGCTAGGTAGAGTTGAGTGTGCAGGTCCTATAACAAACACTACAGGATTAAGTGACCATATGCAAACCAAATGCTGAATGCTGAGAACCCTGTCCCCTTTCCCTGCTAGACTCCCAGCACACCGGGAGCCAGATCTTTACCTTCTAGGCAGGAGAGAGAAACTGTTCTCACAAGAACCTATAACACTCAGAGGAAAGAACCAAAGATACTGACATTAGTGGTTCCCCAACAGATGACCCACTCAGATGACTATACACTGAAGCTCAGTGTTGACAAGTCTCACACTTACACTCAGAGATTCCTATCAACTTCGTAATTTTTCATTCTTAATCATAAGCAGACAGCAAGGTGTTCCAGACATCTGAAAGAAACTTCTAATGTGGAACATTGAAACAAGGCATAAGAGAATATGTTTCACCCATGAAACAAAAACAGGGTGTTACAAAAAGAATTTCTGAGAACCCCCAAAAAATAGCTCTTGGAAGTTAAAAATATAAGAGCAGAAATTAGCAACTCAGTGGTAGGATTGAAAGCTAAAGTTGACAAAACTCTCTGAGGAAGTAGAGCACAAAGACAAAGGTAGGGAAGATGGGAGAGAAAATGAAGATTAGAGGACTATTCCAGGAGGTCTAACACCTGGACTAGTTAGAGGTTCGGAAAAAGAATACAGAGAAAACAGAGAGGAGAAAATAAATTATTAAAGCAGTAAAGAAAATTTTCTAAAGCTGAAGGAAATGAGTTCCTGATTAAAAGTCAGTTGACTTTCAGTTGACCTCAATGAATAAAAAAAGTCACCCTTGGGGCACACAGAGAAGCCTCCAAACACGGCAGACCAAGAGGAAATTCTATGAAACTTCAGAGGTAAAACCGTTACATACAGTTATATACAATGAATGGAATGGCTCCCACTCCAGAGCAGCAATACTGGAAGCAAGAAGACAGTGGAATTTTGCTTTCACAAGTCTGAAAGAAAGGATTTCTGACCCAGAATTCTTTACCTAACCAAATATCATTAAGCCTAAAAGTAGAACATGGACATTTTCAGACACGCGAGTTCTCAAAATTTTACTTTTCGTTCATCCTTTTTCAGTGAACTACTGGAGAACACGCTGCTCCAGCACGAGAGTAGACCAAGAAAGAGAAAGACCTGGGATTTAGAAAGCAGGAGGATGGCAAAAGGACATGTCAGATGACAGCTGTGAGTGGAGCTCAGAGTGTCGCTGTGTGACTCAGAACACAAATATGCGGAGGCTTTCGTCATTGGCATGCCCATTACCACATACCCTCTTTTTAATCCAAGGATAGAATATCTGGATAGGGCTGACCTAGATTCTTAAGTGTGCTTGTCCTGTCTTGACCGTGTGTTAATGAAGTTCCTACTTTCCTTTTTGTGTCCTGCTGCTGCATCAGCTGAGAATACTCATTTCACCCCCAAAAGTTTTGTGATTGGAATTCTTTCCTGAGAACTGGAGATAGGCCTCAGAGAGCTTTGAAGCAGAAAATAGAAGCTGCCTGCCCTGGCCACATTTTTTTTACAGGAGGTCCAATTTAGTTTAGAAGGACATGAATATGTAAAATAAATAAAATTAACATAGAAAGATAAGTGCTAAATGGTAAGCATTAATTCCCCTCTTCTATGACTTATAGTCAATAAGTTTGTTTTGTTTTGTTTTGTATTTTTAAGTAACAAGCCCAGAGTTAGTTACAAAGACTTTAGCACTGGAATTTGCCAATTTTTACCACCTAAGACATAAGTGAACGTAAATAGACATTCCAAGGAGACAAGAAAAAGTTCTGTGCCCAAGAAAGTTTGGAAAACACTTGAATAAATTACAGGTGGCCCTTGAACAACATGGGTTTGAACTGCATGGGTCTACTTATACATGATTTTTTTCAATAAACACGTAGTACAGTACTACAGGATCGGAGGTTGATTGAATCTGCTGATTCAGAACCTCGGATATGGAGGGCCAACTGTAAGGTTATACAGGGATCTTCAAATGTGCAGAGGGCCAGCGCCCCTAACCGCCATGTTCAAGGGTCAGCTGTACTGTCGATTTCTCAGAACCTTAAATCTGCTAACGGACATTGTTAATCTCCTAATGGGAGGCACAGTATGCAATTGGCTAGTCTTGACTTTGAAGCCCTGTTCTCACAAAACGTCTTTTTACATCTTAAGGAACACAGTGTTCCCCAGAACAGTTTGGGAAATAATGATTTAGAATGAAGTGTGAAAGAAGAGATTTAATATGATTTTGCCTGAAGGGAAGTTTAAAACATTATCAAATTTTTAATTTTATGGAAAATAGGCTTAGAATGCTTTTTATTTTACTTACAGTTTCTTGGTGGAAAAAAAAAATTATATACATGTGCTGAAGTGTCCTGGATCTCAGATGGCTTGGACTCAGTCTTGACTATATTTGACCGTTAAGAGAAAAAGACTAGTTTTATAACTGTGGGGTACTTGTAGTTGGTTGTTCATTTTGCCATAATATTTTCTGTGAAAAAAAAAAATGAAGGAATCTAAGTTACAGGTTTCTCACACTTTCTACTTTAAATGTCAACTTAAAATGCTGGCAGTGAGTAGAATACCATGTAATACTTTACTTTTCTGCTCTCTCTGGTAAGTGTAGTGTAAAAATATATTGGGCAAGGTTTGAGAGTCAAGATGAATATTGATATTTCTATTTTAGTTTCATTTCCATGGTATTATTGATATATAACACATCTTTAGATTCTCTCTATTTCCTGCTTTGGGTTTATTTGGGCTTATTATGACGAGTTAACATATAAAATTCTAAGTAATTTATTTAAGTTGAGACCAGATAGGATTTTACACTGTAAAATGATTTTAGCTATTACTGTCATTTGTATGTTGCCTAATCTTCGTCTGTCATTTATACATTTTAGTTTCAGCTGCCTCTGAGGGAGCCTCCTCCTTTTCTACTTTATCCGCGTCATCTCCTGATTCAGCCTCTCCAGAGAAGTCTGTTCATCTCTCACCCCCGGTTTTGGCTGGACCTTCCTTCTGGACTTTGTCCCATCAACAATCTTCTTCTGCCTCTGTTAAAGATAAAGATAAGACAGCCAGGGTTCATCACCCTTTTGCTCCTAGGGGCCCACTGTCCTCTGATGAAAAGGAAAATGACCACCTCAACCTACTGGAAATTCTTCCAGACAACTCTGATTCTGCCAAAAAGAAGACAAGTCCTATTTCTAGCAGTAATTGGGTAGCATTTTCCACCCAAAATGTAGACCATTTCACCTCTATGTCCTGTTCTAGTTTTCAGGCAACCAAAGACCTGCCTAGGGAGCCTGAAACAAACGATTCCACTAACGTTCTTCTAGGGGAGGTGAAAAACGCAATAGTTAAATTACATGAAGATCTGAGCATGGTGATACAAGAACTTAATGTCATCAATAGCCATCTGGTAAGCATGAGTGGGAATAGTCCACAAACAAACAAGTCTCTGCAGTTTCCCCAGTATTCTGAGGGGGGCTCACATCGAGTCTAACAATCTCAATAGCCATTTTTTTTATAGAACTCATGTGGTGTCACTTCCCAAGGACTAAGAAATTAACCTTTTATAGATTCTCATTACTATGGCAAAAATAGGGTTGTTGGTTTGATTTTTCCTTGTCAGGTTTATTAAACAAGTATATTTCAAACCAATAAATTCATTTGGGTGGTTTATTCTTTACAGAAACAAAGAATCACCTTTGATAATATTTTCAGGTTTAGATATTAGTTCATTTGAAACTGAAGAGAATTTCATTCTTCCATGCTCTGTACTTTACCTCAAAATACATTGAGCACTAGTGAAAGTTGTGGTCAGACTTCAAACTGCAAATGACTATTCTAGAGCTTTTGGATAAATTGGTAGTAAGAAGCCCTTCATTTTCCATCTGTTTGGAGATTCATTGTTAACAAACCTTTGCCTTGATTTAGGAGAACTGAGTCTGGAGTATACATTTCACATGTTCTCATGTCAAGTTTCAGGTTCTGCAAACCAAGGGCCAGAAATCTTTCCCTTCTTGCGAATGCCACCGTTGGTTGAGAGTTAAGTTGAGACAAGTAGGACGTGGAACAGGTGGTTTGTTGTTGTTGTTGTTAATGTATATTGCAAAGTGAATTTAAATGTGTACTCTTTTTCTTGTATTTTGGAAAATAAATTTGGTGTTTTTCATCTTACATGTATCTTTTTAATTCTTTAAGACTGCCTTTCAAGTAGAAATGTCTCAATTATTTATAGGGAAAATGCTCTGGTTTTGGGATTACAGACCATTGTTTTTCAATCCTGCTGCAGATTAGAGTCACCAGAGGACTTCCCTGGCAGTCCAGTGGTTAAGACTGCGTGCTTCCACTGCAGGGGAAGTGGCCAGGGAACTAAGATTCCTCGTGCCAAGCAGTGCAGCCAAAAAAAAAAAAAAAAAAAAAAAAGGTGGTAGAGTCACCAGAGAAGCTTTTGTTTTATTTCATATTTATTTGAAAGAATAGTGTAAAGGGCTCCATGTACCTGTCACTCAGTTTCAACAATTACTAACCAAAGGATAAAATAATATCTGATAATTTTGAAGAAGTATGAGACATTTAAAAAGCATTCTAATGCCCTGGGTGCCACTCCCAAATCAAAACTGATTTTCATCATGCAAACTCGGTTAAGAACTAGAGGGGACTGTTAGTGCAGGGACATGGGATGAGACAGGTAAGCCAATCAGAAGGCTGTTGAAGTTAGCCAGGTAAGAGTTGATGTGGCTCAAACCAGGGTGAGCATAGTAAAGGAAAGTGAGAAGTGATTCGTTTAGGGATTTGCTGATGGGTTGGATAAAATATATGAGAGAAAGAGAGGAGTCAAAGATGAACCCAAGGTATTGGACTAAGCAACTAAAATTCAGGATGAAGTTACCATCAACTGAGATGAGGAAAGTTGAAGACAGAAAAAAAATTGAGGCATCCATTTTGTTAAATATCAGATGTCTATCAGATAACCAATTAAAGATATCAAGTAAACAGTTGGAGATGAGAGTGAGTTTGAGAGACAGGTCTAGATTGGAATGGAGGCTGAGAGTTAGTAGTTGATTTTTATTTAGAGCTATGAGACTGGATGAAATCACCAAAGGAGTCAGTGTGATAGTGGAAAAGAGTTGAAGACCTGAGCCCTGGGGCATTCTAACATGAGATCAGGAAGAAGTTTGGGAACCAATGAAGGAGCTGAGAAAGAGCCGCCACTGAGGTAGGAACAAAAAAAATACAGTGTGTAGTGTTTGGAATCCAAGAGGGTTTTTCTATTCTTGGCCCTTTTGTCTTCCATATGCATTACAGAATCATCTTGTCAAGTTCTTTCCAAAGCCCTATTAGATTTTGAACAAAGTTGCATTAAGTCTATTAATCAATTTGGGGGAATTTTTAAAAATTTAATCTTCTAATCCATGAACATGGTATATCTCTATCTATGTCCATATAAATGTTCTCCTAATGTTTTTCAATAGGCTCATTATTTCTCCCACAGAGGGCTTCTGTTTCTTTTTTAAAGACCTAATTCTTTGTTCTTGATATTTTTATGCTATTGTAAGTGCTACCATTTTGCTAACTTACCATTTTTTAATTTTAGAATAGAATAGTTTATAAAAATGTTCAGTGTACGGTTGTACATTGCACATCCATATAGCCTTTATTCAGATTCACCAATTTTTAACATGTTGCCATGTTTGCTTTAGCTCCCTCTGTTGCTAAACACATGTATGTCTGTATACACATTATGTAGGTAGACACACACAAAAACATGTTTTGCTGAGCCCTTTGAAAGTAAGTTTCAGATATCATGACACTTCACAACAGAATACTTCAGCATACCTGTTGCATGAATCAGGGTAATTATTTCCCAACCTACCTTCCAGTTAACTAATTCTCTCTTCAGCTATGTCTAATCTGTTGTTAAATCTCCCCATAGGGTTTTTAATTGAGTTATTGTATTTTTCATTTCTAGAATTCTACTTGGTTCTTTTAAAATCTGCTTTATTGCTTTTCATAGGTCTATGTTTCTTGCAGATATTTTCAAGCATATCTTTGTTACTAGGAATGGCAAGCAAACTAGTATAGAATTCTTACTAATAAGAACAGTAAGTAAACTAGAAAATATTCTTGATAGGAACTTTTAAGAATGGCTTAATACATGCATTTAAGGCTATAAATTTTCCTTTACATAGCTGCAATCCACAATTTTTTAAAATTGAGATATAATTCACATACCATAAAATTTACCCTTTTAAAGTGTACAATTTAGTGGTTTTAGTTTATTCACAAGGTTCCACTATCCTATTCTAGAACATTTTTATTACCACAAAAAAGACATCCATACCTGTTAGTAGCCACTCCTCATTTCCCCCTCCTCCAAGCCCCTGGCAACTACTAATCTACTTTCTGTCTCCATGAATTTGCCTATTCTGAATATCCCATATAAATGGAATCACATAATACTTTGCTTTTTGTGTCTGGCTTCTTTCATTTAGCATAATGTTTTTTAGGTTCATCCATGTTGTAACATATATCAGTACTTCATTCCTTTTTATGGCTGAATAATACTGCTTTATATGGATATATACCACATTTTGTTTATCAATTCATCATGGACATTTGGGTTGTTTGCACTTTTTGTCTATTATGAATTGGTGTGAACATGTGTTTTCATTTCTCTTGGTCATATACCTAGGAGTTGAATTGCTGGGTCATATGGTAATTCTTATGTTTAACTTTTTGAGGAATTGACAAACTATTTTCTGAAGTGGCTTCAGCATTGAACCACAAGTTTTTTTTTTTTTTTTTTTTTTTTTTTTTAATAATTTTTTTTTTTTTTCCCCTACTTTATTTATTTATTTATTTATTTTTGGCTGTGTTGGGTCTTCGGTTCGTGCGAGGGCTTTCTCCAGTTGCGGCAAGCGGGGGCCACTCTTCATTGCGGTGCGGGGACCGCTCTTCATCGCGGTGCGCGGGCCTTTCACTATCGCGGCCCCTCCCGTTGCGGGGCACAGGCTCCAGACGCGCAGGCTCAGCAGCTGTGGCTCATGGGCCCAGCCGCTCCGCGGCATGTGGGATCCTCCCAGACCAGGGCTCGAACCCGTGTCCCCTGCATTAGCAGGCAGATTCTCAACCACTGCGCCACCAGGGAAGCCTGAACCACAAGTTTTGATAGGTATTGATAATATTTTCATTGTCTTTTGGCTCAAAATATATTCTAATTCCTATCATGAAGAAATGTAGAAGTATATTTCTTAATTTCCCAGCTTATTGTACTCTCTGGTAATTCTAGAGCCTAAGGTTTTTGCAGGTCTGTTTTTGTTATCTATTGCCCTGCTGATTTGTGCTCATGATGTTATGTTTCTTGTGTACCTGTTTTTTTTAAAAATAAATTTATTTATTTATTTATTTTTGGCTGCATTGGGTCTTCGTTGCCACACACAGGCTTTCTCTAGTTGCAGAGAGAGGGGACTACTCTTTGTTGTTGTGTGCAGGCTTCTCATTGTGGTGGCTTCTCTTGTTGTGGAGCACGGACTCTAGGCACGCAGGCTCAGTAGTTGTGGCTCGTGGGCTCTAGAGCACAGGCTCGGTAGTTGTGGCACACAGGCTTAGTTGCTCCGCGGCATGTGGGATCCTCCCGGAACAGGGCTCGAACCCATGTCCCCTGCATTGGCAGGTGGATTCTTAACCACTGTGCCACCAGGGAAGTCCCAACGTACCTGATTATTTTTGACTATGTGCTGGTCATGACAATTGAAAATTTATTTGTACACTTAACACAAGAATTTGTTTTTTGCTTCTGCCAAGTGCCAGGTGCTATTGCACCACCATACTGGTTAGGTAAATCAAGGTCATGGCTTGAAATTTTCTAGAATACCCAGGTTGATCTCAGACTTAAATTCCTCATAAGAGATGATTCATTTCTAATTCATTCTCAATGCATAGCCATTGGGTTCCAATTTGCTGTAAGGAGTATCTCTTGTTAGATGCCCCACCTTGTGTGCAGTAATTTCTGTTCTATCACCTTTCAAGGCCATCAAAATGAAAGCTGGAATTTGTTGAACTCAACAAGTGCTCTTAGGGAAAAGTGGCTTATGTGATCATTTGCCTGTCAGGTCTCTGTCTTTTTCAGTGCCTATTATTTATAAGACTCTGTACCAGGCCCTGGGGATACAGTGCTGAGCAAAATCAGATATAGCTCCTGTCCTCACACAGCTTGAGTTCTAGAATTCTGGAGAAATTTGATAGATTAATCAAATTGTTTTTTAAAATGTGAGAGGCTAATAGTTCTGGGAAATAATATATAGGATTTGACCTGGTGAAAGAATTCTTTAAGGAAATAACTTTTGAGCTGAAATATGAATTCCAGTATTATTGAAATAAATGCCACTAATGACATATTGGGCAAATAAACTTCTTTATGAAATAAAGCAGAGCATAAAATAAGTATGAAATCTTAAGACATCTTCTGTTGGCTTTCTTCATGCATCTGGGAAATCCACCAATGGATTCTTAAGGGGTAGTAGGATACAATATCTCTTTTTTGTAGTGGCTATAGAATTTCTTAGTTGTACATTGCCAACAGTTGAGAAGAAAAAGTTTCCAGAGATAAAGCATTCTTCACTCCCCACCCCCCCATCACCAAAAAGTGCTACGTCAGACATCTTGAAATTTACTCGTTTAGAGAAACCCCACAAATAATTGAGGCAACAAAAACTATCCCTTTGAGAAACTACTTTACTTACTATGTGCTTGTTGCATGCACATAGTAACTTCAGGTCTTAACTAGGTTTTACATAGCTCATATATTTTAATTCAACCATTTGTTAATTAGCATAATTAACAAGCACTTATTTGAGTTTCTATTTAGCCAACTCCATTAAACAAATAGAGCAAACTTGGCTTAAATTAGGAGTGGGTATATTCTGATTGACTCTGTAATTATCTCTGATTAAAAATACTTCATTAGATGTTATTCTCTTAAGCATTTTACTTGGAACTTGAGGATCTTATTATAAGGCATTTATAAAAATATTTTACAGTTTACTTACTGTCAATTACTCATGTGTTCATTCTTTAAACATTTATTAAGCACCCTTTATGAGTAGGCAGTTTGCTAGACATTGGGGATACAATGGTGAACAAGATGGATGCGGTCCTGTCTTCAGAGGCACGGTTTAGTGGAGACACAGACAGATAACTGGGCAGTTAGAGTGTAACGTGTAAGTCCTGTGAATTTGGGAAGCACAGGACGGTGTGGGAGAGCCTGGTAGAACGCCACAACCAGCTCTGATCTGGGGGTCAGGGACTGCCTCCCGGGGGGAAATGAAGTCCAAACTGAATTCTGAAGGATAAGAAGGATTTAGTAAAGCAAAGAGGGTTAGGGTAGAGAGAGAATTTTCTAGGCAGAGAGAACAGCATGTACAAAAGCTGGGAGCCAGAACTAGGAGAATTTGAGGATAGGATTGCGAACTGGTGGGTCAGAAATGTGAGCACTTTAGTTTCCCTTTATGCGTCGACACAGTAGGTGATGGGTAGGTAGTATTTATAGACTAAATAACAGAAAAGGACTGAGTGACAAGGAAATGGATCGTATTGAAAATGAAGTGTCATAGAAACGTGGGGGTTAAAGGGTTTCCAAAATCCATTCACAAACGGGTAAAAATAGCCTTTCAAAGGGGGTTTTGGAGACCTTGGTGACTCATCTCCTCACCAAATGAGTTTGTGGTGACAGTGGTTTGCTCCTGGCTGCCCAAGGAGTCCCTTCTTTCCTGTGCCTTCATTTGACAGAGAAAGGAAGCAGAGGACAACTTGGCAAATCAGTTATGTACTCAGTATACTGGGGACTGTTGTTGTAGGTTTCACTTTAATAGAGTGGATTCTGAGATGTGATAAAAAAGGGTTTAGGTATGTGGAACTGAGAGATTTTTATCTCTTGCAGAACCCCAAGTAATTTGGGAAGGCCAACCATATTATCGTTATGCCAGAATATATGTGCCACCTTTTATCAGCAGGCAGGCTTAGAAAAGAGTCAATTGGCTCAGAAGAAACTAGGTGTTTGGTAATTTCAAATTCTGTCTTCTCACTGATGGTTCAGAAAGTTCTCAAAGATGTGGTAATTATCGTAGAATTATGGCTTCGGGCATTCGTAGCTATTCAAACAGTAAAATTCCATTATAAAAGATGACAGTCTGTGTGTTCAGTTGTGCTGCAGTTGAGAACTTGTCCCCTATAGTGTTACTGCATCGTTCTTACGCCATAGAACAACGAAGCAAAATGCAAAAAGCAGTACTTCTAGGACTTGGTGATTGATTAAAACTGGAGGATGCGAAATAGGAATGAATCAAGGATGAGCTCCAGAATTCTGGGTGTGTGTGTGTGTGTGTGTGTGTGTGTGTGTGTCAACAACAACAAAAAGAATGGTTGACATTCATTGACTGCTAACAATGTTCTAAGCACTTTTTAATTCTCTCCACAACTGTACCAGGAAGCGATTGCCACGTTGCTTATGAGAAAACAGAGGCTGAGAAAAGCTAAGGAAGTTGCTTGTTCAGGGCCACACAGGTAGTTGTAAGGGTCAGAGCCAGACCTGGAACCCTGGTCTGTCTGGGTGTAGAGCTCGTGCTTGCACCGCTGGCTGCACTGCCTCGCAGTTCGGGGTGAGGGTAGCCAGGTGGGCGGTGGTGCCAGTGGCTGGGATGGGAAAGTGAGGGAGATGGGTGGGCCTAGCCTGTCTGTCCCCTGCTTGGGGAGGAGCTGGAGCTCCTGCCATGCACAGCTGCCCTCCCCATCCACACCCTGCTGTCCAGCCGGTTGCCCCCGGTCTCTAGAACCGCTCAGCTCAAGTGGCCGCCCCGGACCTTCTGGGTCTTGTGCTGTTGGTTCCTGTTGCTGAGGAGCTTTCTGCTTCCACACACGCTCCCCAGCCCTTCCCTGCCCTCTTTCATGTCTAGACCCGAATTAGCAGAGCCTGGAGAAAGCTAGAACATAGTAAGAGCTGGTTTGGAGGTGGAGAGACTGCCCCAATTTCTTTTTCCCACATAATTAAACCTGGGAAATGCCATGTAGCCTCACACACACGATTTTTTTTTTTTAATATTTATTTATTTATTTATTTTTGGCTGTGTTGGGTCTTCGTTTCTGTGCGAGGGCTTTCTCTAAATGCGGCAAGCGGGGGCCACTCTTCATCGCGGTGCGCGGGTCTCTCACCGTCGCGGCCTCTCCCATTGCGGAGCACAGGCTCCAGACGCGCAGGCTCAGCAATTGTGGCTCACGGGCCCAGTTGCTCCGTGGCATGTGGGATCTTCCCAGACCAGGGCTCGAACCCGTGTCCCCTGCATTGGCAGGCAGATTCTCAACCACTGCGCCACCAGGGAAGCCCACACACACGATTTTAATTGGGGATTGCGTTCACTGGTTCACCCCAGCAGTGGAGAATTTTCATTTCTATGATGGGTCTCTGCCTCTGGAGTATATAATATGCACTTGAAAACCACAGAGCACAACCCAGAAACAGCCGACAGAAACTAAAGAAAAAATTAGTTTTGATTCAGTTACATATGACAGTAATATGCTCATACTTCAGTCTTTAAAAAGTGATGGGGGGACTTCCCTCGTGGCACAGTTCATAGGACTCCACGCTCCCAATGCAGGGGGCCCAGGTTTTATCCCTGGTCAGGGAACTAGATCCCACATGCTGCAGCTAAGAGTTCACATGCTGCAACTAAGAGTTCACATGCCGCAACTAAGGAGCTTGCCTGCTGCAACTGGCAGCAGACCTGGTGCAACCAAATAAATAAATAAATATTTAAAAAAAGAAAAAGTGATGGGGAGCTCTTTCTCCATAGTGACTCTTGGTGGTCAGTTTCATTATCTCTGAGCTAGTGGTGTGATATTTGCTTTACGTCCACACTCTCTGTGTGAGAGAGTCCCGGGGGGTCCCCGGAGGAGCTGCTTCTATTAACCCTCAACCTGTCTGTTCCACCTGTATTCCCTCCACCCCCAAAAAACCAAAAACAGGGAAAGGACTGAACCAGAAACAGTAACACACGAGATTAAGCCGAAGGTGAGAATAAATACACAGCGTGAAAAGTACAAATCCCAAAGATAAAGAGAGCTAGCAAGAGGGAGGCAAACAAATGCGACACCGGGAATGCGGGGGCCCAGAAGGCTCAGCAGCCTGTCCCTTTCACAGGGCAGATGGCGGTCAGTACAGACCCACTGTGGACCATGTCAACTGGCGGTTGCCAAGCCTTTGGACAAGGAGCCAGAAGGGACGTAACTGAGAAGTTGGTCTGAGGCTGAAAGAGGCGGTCGTAGGGGAGGGAGGTCAGTCTGCGATGGGAGGCTGGGAGGCAGGGCCCAGCCTCAGTGGGAGCACAGCAGGACCCGAGGCAGTGCCGGCAGGCACACCTCCCCTCGTGGGAACCGTGAAAGAGGACACAGGAAACACGAAGCCAAAACTTCCTACATTCCTGAGACAAGGTGCCCTTACAGAAGATGCCACTGCGCCTCGAGATCTACGTATGTGCCCCTGAATAAACAGGAGCCCCTGGAGGCCCTGAGAGCCCACGGGGAGGACGGGCTTTCCCTGCCTTCTCCCCCAAAGCTGCGGTGGGGACCGGGCGGGCGGTCCTCGGGGAGTGGGCTCCTTTGCAAGCACAGCCGTCTTGTCTGTGGCTGGACAGATCCCAGACCAGCTTACTGGGTTGCTGGGAACCACTGCCGAGTGTGGCCCTGCCACCTTGGCCACTAAATCGTCAAGGCTCTACTGAGGGGAGGTGCCCTTCGCCAGCTGTGGTCCCCAGTGGGGACAGTAATGGCAAGCAACTTAGGAACCAAAGGTCCAGAGGCTCTTCTACCGGCCGTGTAGGTGGGAGCTGGCCGACAAGCCTCATCCCGAAGCCTGTAGATTTCCTCTTTTAGGGCATCTTAGGAAGCTACAGGAGGAAAATCTCAACACATGGGTTCGTTGTGCTTAACGGCTATTCATCTCAGAAGGTTTTCACTGCTCAGTCTGTTCAAATCCCCTTGGCCGTGTGCTTCCTAACATTTGTGGGACACCTTACAGGTGGCAAAGCACTTGAATACATCTCTCTTTAGTCTCATGGCTCTTCAGAGAGCGAGGCAGATGAGGGATTGGAGCCTCAGAGAGGCTGAGTCAATGGCTCAAGGTCACACAGCTCTGAGCAGCGGGTGGGACGCCTCCCCCGGGTTTCTGATGCAGGAGGCATCCTGTCCTGCCACCAGCTGTGCCGCCTCCAGCCCCTCTCCTGGCACAGGGAAGCATCAGCATCCTTATCAGTTGCCAAAAACTCAATATGGAGTCTCTGCCCTTAAAATTGTCTTTTACATTCTTAATCTTGTAGATTGGCTTTGTTTAAGCCATTAACGTATTTCATCATCTCTAATATATGGAAATTAATGTTTTCATGTGGCTCATTAATCTCCGCTCCTTCCCCTAAAAGCCAGAGCTGTTGGAAACAATATTACACAAAGACCAGAATACCTCACATCCTTGAGATGAGCTGGAAGGGGGCAGCGGCGATTATCCACCCTGAGGCTGCCTGGACGCCTAGATGACAATCTTTAAAAGGGTGAATTTCAATGACTAATCTGCGGAGGTTTGCAGCCACGCTCTGCTGTTTAACATGAGAACATAAGCAGTATTCGACAGCTTCTCAGCCCATCACCATCACGGCATGGAAAAATGCAGTAAATAGAGATGCTTGATATTCACAAGCAATTGATTATTAAAATTCTGAATTTTAAAGAATTTTAAAATAATCTAGGGGGCGGGACAGGGTTGGGAGTGAGCGTGTGCCTTTCTGTGATTTCTCTCTTCTGTGTCTGCAGCTGGTCCCTGCAGATCCGCCGGGACCGCGTCCAACTCCCTGGTCTATATGGGAAACGTGATAGGGTGAGAGCCGAGTCTTCACCGCAGCTCCCTTGGGATGGGGGTGGGGACTTCCAAAGGGCGTACTTGTGTAACCTGAGCCGTCCAACGTGGGTCGAGCTGGCGTCCCTGAGTCAGTGGCCTGTCCAAGCTGAGGGCCAGAGCTGAGGGCTCCCACAAGGGAGGGGAAGCTGAGCCACCACCGTCATCCCTGTATTAGTGTCCTAGGGCTCCTTGGCCACAAGCTTGGTGGCTTAAAATTACAGTAATTTATCACCTCACCGTTCTGGAAGCCAGGAGTCTGAGATCAAGGTGTGATCTGAGGGTCGCGAGGGGAAAATCTGTTCCAGGCCTCCCTCCCTCCCACCTACTGGTGGCGGCTGGCAAGCGTCGTGATCGTCGGGGTTCCTTCGCGTGGAGACACCTCCCTCCAGCTCCCACCTTTACATGGCGAACTCCCTGCGTCTCTTCACGTGTCTGCCCTGTGCACATGTGTCTGTGTCCAAATTTCCCCTTTTTATCAGGACACCATCATGTTGGATTAGGGCTCATCCTAATGACCTCATGTCAATCTGATGACCTCTGTAAAAAAGACATTCTGAGGGATTTCCCTGGTGGTGCAGTGGTTGGGAATCCGCCTGCCAATGCAGGGGACACGGGTGGGAGCCCTGGTCCGGGAAGATCCCACATGCCGCGGAGCAACTAAGCTCATGTGCCACAACTACTGAGCCTGCGCTCTGGAGCCCGCGAGCCACAACTACTGAGCTCAAGTGCCACAACTACTGAAGCTCGCATGCCTGGAGCCTGTGCCCCACAACAAGAGAAGCCACCGCAATGAGAAGCCTGTGCACCGTAACGAAGAGTGGCCCCCGCTCGCCGCAACTAGAGAAAGCCTGTGCGCAGCAACGAAGACCCAATGCAGCCATAAATAAATAAATAAATAAATTTATTAATTAATTAAAAATAAAAAGACATTCTGAGATACTGGGGGTTAAAACCCCAACATGTAATTTTTTAGGGGACACAATTCAGCCTGTCACAGTCCCCCTTTCCCACACGCAGCCTCTCCTCTACTCACATGTGAACAAACATTTCAATAAAAGCAACCCCTTCCCCAGACTCCCACCTAGCTCAATCCAGCCCCGCTCCCGAGAGAGTGCAGTGTGACCCGAGGCCAGCCCTCCTCATGTTCCCTTTCAACCATTCAGAGGCTGTGCAGGCTCACAGGAGGAGGCAGGTTGAGAATCGCACTCTGGGGATCGGACAGTGGGGACCTGAGTTCAGGCTCTGCCCGTTCTGGGCTCTGCAGCCCTAGGCTTACTACTCAGCCTTCCCAAGCCTCTGTTCCTTCACCTGCATCGTGAGTTAATAGCACCCACCTTGCCTGGTTATTGTGAGAATTACGTGAAAACCTGTCTACAAGGTTCCTTGCACATAGTAGATGCTCAATAAATGTTAGCTCTCTCTTCCCATCTCCATGTTTCCCACACACCTCACACAGTCCTGGGATTTGGGACTGACCTGACATTATTATATAAGCAGTTCTGCAACAAATATGTGCTTTTCGAGCTGCATTTGTGGCTCAATTAGTTGGCAAGGAGAAGCATTTTTCAGTGCCTGGGTTTTCAGAATCCACCAAGGGGTACCAAGCCAACTGGTAGGCTGCCTTCTTTGGAAAAGACACAGGGCCAACGCCGTGCCTGGCAAAGATTGACTGTCGCAGTGTCTCTCCAAGTCCCATGTTGCGTGGGCCTTTGTGTCTGCCGTACAGAAATCAATTGCCCTGTTCCCGGGAGCCTGCATCCCGAGGAGTAGTATTCAGAAGAGAGCAGCTGCCCCGGAGCACGCGTCTCTCTGCTCAGGGGCCCCAGCTGACACTGGCTCCTCCGTCCTTGCCTCGGGCAGGTGAGGCTGTAACCGCTGCAAAATGACACTCATGGGAGTGCTGCCCCTTGCCGAGGTCACCGCTGTCTCGATTTTGCAGGTTCAGAAATGCTTGCTTTATTAGCTTTTCCAGAAGCGCTCAAGCCAGAGGAGACTGATTTATAATAACCCAAATCAAAAGAGACTCTTTTATAAGCCGTATCATTCTTTGGCACCAGACTTCAAGTGTTTATTCATTCATTTGTTTATTCATTCACTCATTCAACAAACTTCTAAGGAGGGCCAGGCACTTTCCCATGTTGACTCATTTAATTCTTAAAATAATCCCAAGAGTTCTCATTATCTTTCCCCTTACAGGCGGGGAAACTGAGGTTTGGAAAGATGAAGTCATTTCCCCAGATGCCTGCTCTTGTGGTGAACTCAGGATAGAGACAGGAAAGAATATGGGGGTAGGGGGGGGGCCAAAGAGAAAAGCAGTGAGGAGATGAGGCTGGAGAGGCAGGTTGGGGCCCGATTATAAACCTGGGGGAGGGGGTGTCCATTGAAGAAACAATACACCAGCATCCTGGTGACCGTCAACCCAGAGAGGAGAAAGCGTGTGTGGCCAGAACGCTTGCATGGGTACATGTGGGTTGCCCAGCATCCTCTCATCTCTTCATTAGAGTGTCTCCAGCTAACCACAGCTGTGCCCTCCCCCAGAAGCGTTTCCTGATCAACATTCTTATAGCCAGTGTACTAATCAGCTCTCACTAAGTTATGCTGTGGTCACAAACATCCCAGATTCTCGGTGGCTTATGACCACCACAGCTTATTTCTCTCTCAGGTTAAACCTCAGCTGCTGGTCAGCTGAGGCTCTGATCCACAACATCTTCTTTCTGAGATCCAGGCTGAAGGAGCAGCCCCTCCCTGGGATGTGCTCTCACGGCAGAAGGGAAAGAACAATGGTGGAACTGCACGATGACTTTTAAAACTTCTGGCAAAAGTTACCAAGTAAGCCGCCTGGCCAAGCCTGCTGTCCCTGGCAGGGGAGTAGGAACGCTTTCAAGTCAAGGCAGCAAATAATTGGCAACAGTAATATAATCTACTCTAACAGGTTATTTACATGTATGGTCTATTTTACAATATGGAAATCATAGCAGTTCCCTCTTAACAAGGCACTTACGTAGATTAAATGAAATGCAGTGTGTCTGGCAGCACAGTAAATTGTCAATTTACTTATAACCTTTTAGTGCCCAGCACAGTGCCTGACACACAGTGGGTGCTCAAGAGTTATTTGTGGAACGTTATTCATCAATGAATAGTTACCAAGCACCTACTCTGTGCCAGGTGCTATTCTAGGAAAGTTCTTGGGATCTAGTGGAGAACGAGACAGGCAAGGTTCCTGTTGTCATGGACCTTACAGCCCAGTTAGTGGGCACAGGCAATAAACAACTAAATCAGAATTCCAGAGAGTGGTAAGAGCTGTAAAGAAAATAAAACAGATTGACTGAAAACAGGCCAGAGAGTGAATGACACTAATTAACAAAGACCCCACCAAAGAGGTAACTTTGAGCTGAGATCTATATGATGAGAAGGAGCCAGTCATGGAAAGATACAAGGAACCAGCATCCTGAGCAGACGGAGGATAGCACGGACAGAGGCCCCGAGGCAGAGATGAGCTTGACTGTTTAAGGAACAAGTAGAAGGTCAATCAGGCCAGGGTGTCCTGAGCGCAGGGGGCACCCACACAGAAGGGCCTCTGCCCCTTTTCTAGTGTCTTGCTTCCAGGATCGCCAGAACCTAGCACAGTGCCTGGGGCACAGCCAGAGTCTCGGAAGCATCTATTTGAGAAAGAGAAACCATCAAGCTGGGACAACAGCCACACCAGAGGCAGAGCTCCTCCCCTGGAGGGGCTGTGGATGCTCTGCCTGTTCTTTCTTTCTGATTCTCCTTCTTGGTTCCTCATTGGCCCCTGGAAACTTCTCTCAGAGCAGGATCACCCCATGACATGTTACAATTTCCAAGATTACAGCTTTCTGACGATGTAGAGATGGACTTCATTCTTATAAATAAACCCTCCCCAAATCACAGTGTGGGATGGGCCAAAACGAATCCCATCCGCTGCGATTGCTGTCGGCTCTGCCTCCAAACCGTGGCAGCCACTGACCTTGGCCTGGATTTCAGGGTGACTTTCATTTTGGGGGCCTGCATCTCGCTACCCACAAACAGTGGAGTCACATAGTATGCACGTCTAACTCCACCTCCATGCTTCATACTACGCCGGCTTGCAGAAGAGAAGGAGCCAGTAATTTAGGTGAACGCAGTGGACTCAGACCTCAGAATGAGCTGAAATAGGACATGAGACTCAACGGTTCCCTCGGTGCCCTGGTGCCTCTCGCGGTGAGAGCATCTTTCCTTCCGTGGTCCACAAGGTCCTAGCGTTTAAAGATCTGGGAGGTCTGAAGACACCTGGCTCCTGTAAAGTGATGGTGCTTAGTGCCAGCATGGAGGATGCCTGGGCCGGGCCGGCCACGTGCAAGCCGGGACGGCAGTCTCACGGGGACGCCTTACCAGGGTTCCAGTGGGGAGCGGGGTGAGGAGTCACCATATGGGCAATTCCACCATCTGGGCTCATTTTAGAGCAAAGCCCTGAGCTGCTTGTGCAGGGATGGCACTGGAGGAGGCCTGCGTGCTTGGCTGGGAGTCAGAGGACCAGATTCTGGCCCTGGCTGGTCCCTGAGTCAGGTGACCTGGGCCCCAGCTCCCCATCTGTAAGACAAGGGGCTTGGGGTGGATGGTCTCAGTGCCCCGCCCCCATCTCTGACATTCTGTGATCTTGCAGGGGTTGCTGCTGTGGGAATATGGAGCATTGAAGTGAATCCTTCTGGGGAGGGATAGCGGGCAGAGGCCACCTCTGGGTCAAAGGAGCCATGGAGGGGACGCCCATTGGACCCTCCCAAGCCAGACTGGAGGATCAGCTCCCACCAGGAAGGAATCGGCCTGTCCAGGAACCCCTTCAAGATGGGCCATGGCCCTGGAAGCAGGCTGATTCGGGCAGTCAGCCGACCTCCTGGTCCAGGGAGGCTCCTTAGCCAGTGGCCTCTTTAGCATCGGACGCCCCAGAGACACCAAAGTGATGCACCGTGTAGGTGAGCAGTCGGGGTGGAGCAGGGCCGGCCCGGCCTAATTAGAAAGAGTCTCGAATCTCTGGTGGGGCTGGGACACGGCCCCTCCTGCCAGAGGTCTCCAGGCGAGGTGGGTATTGGAAGCAGACGGGGGTGATGAGGGGGAGGCAGACCCACGAAGGCAGAAACGGCAACCTGAGGAGGCTGCCAGTCAGCTGAAGCACCCCAAGTCCAGGTTGCCTAATGATGCAAAGAGGGCTGCGAGGGGGCAGGGCATGACTGAGCAGGCGGCCAGGAGGGTGAGCCGAGGGAGACGGAGGCCCCACCGGGGAGCTGCGCCCAGGGCACCCCTGAGCGGACGCCATGCGGAGCCGTGACCGAGAACCTGGCAGACGGGGCCCTGGGCGGGAACCAAGGTCTCCTGAGTGCCCGGCACAGGCAGGGCCGTGGACGAACCCATGCCAGGGACGGAGCTGTGACACAGGCTAAATATCAACGTGAAGGTGACTCTTGGAGTCGTGGACGCACGTGGGCCAGCCTCTGAACGGAGTCACAGGCCAGAAGCCCAATCCGAAGAGCCAAAAGCAATAATAAAGAATTCCCCTTTTCGCCTTTACATCTCTTAAAGCTGATGCAGCTTGTGTCCTGAGCGGGACATTTTGGATCCTCTTTTGCCCTCATGCCCCACTCCTCTCCTGGGCTGCTCCTTTGCCAGAGCCCCAGCACCCCAACTCTCCAAGCTCTGCCTGACCCGCGAGCTCCAGAAGGGGGAGAGAGGCCCTCCCAGCACGGGGCGAGCCAGGGCCACCCACCTGGGACTGGGGGACACACATGGGGGCTGGGAAGCCCAGAGGAGGGCACTGTGGGCCTAGGACCAGGGCTGTGGTGGGAGAGGGAGATGGAGAGGGAGGAAGGAAAAGAGGAAATTAATCACCGTCACACACCAAGCTCTGCAAACTAGGCGTTGCCTTCCCCAGGCTGTGGTGAGGACATTAGGCTCAGAGAGGTTAAGGAAATGCCCAAGAGCACACAGCCAGTACAAGTCAGAGGCTGGATTTGAACATGGATCTGCTTGAGGCCAAAGAAGTATTCTTGCAAATACATGACACTACACTTCCTATCAGAGAAGTGCAAAGAGAAAGTACCCAGAGCTAACTCTGTGCGTGTGTGTGTGTGTGTGAGTGTGTGTGTGTGTCCAGGTTGGGTGAGGGGTGGGCGATGGGGGAGAACAGTGATAAGAAGATACCATTAGCTAGAAAAGAGAAGCGAAAAGAAAGAGCTGCAGAGGGAGAGAATAAAGAAGTACAGTTGCAGGCATAAACCTCAAGGACAGACATCTGGGAACTTTTAGAGGTTGTCAGATCTTTCTTGATGTGTTTTTTCTAAAGCCCTGGTATCCACTGATGGCATAACTTTAGGACAGAAAAACGGAGCCAATTAAATGACACTCCACCACGAAATGTTTTCCCAGAAACCTCTCCATTGCCCTTGCAGGGCCCTGGGGCCCCACTGAATGGTTTAAAAGGCACAGTGTTCAGTCACAATGTAAAGACCCAGCACTTTGCATCCGTAGCTGTGCATCATAATGTTTGCTATCAGGCTCTGGGGCCCAAGTCTATTAAAATTCTGATGCTTCTGTGGCTTTGGGATTGGATAATGATAGAAACTTCAGCAGAGGAAGAAAAAGCTCTAATGACAGTTAGTACAACATAAGTCAAATGCAGAGAGCACAGTCACAGAGCCAGGGTCGGCTCAGAGCCTTCTGTCCTGACAGGAAGAGAGCACCTACAACCACTTTGGGTTCATGGTCACAGCTGATTCTTGGATGTTGTGAAAGGCAGGAAGGCTTATTAATAACAGTAATAACAACAATGACAATACGTTAGTAACTTACATTTATATTTCATATGTGGAATTTACACCTGCAGAAGACTTGATGTTTAACAAAGTGCATGTCATACAATTCCCTCTCTCCATCCTGACAACAACCTAGCGAAGCAAGCAGGAAAAACACTGGAACCAAATATACCTGGTCCCCTCCTCCCCCCACGCAGAGCAAAACTGCACGACCACTCCCTGGGAGGTTACGTGTGGCCATGTCACTTAAAACGTCGCTGAAGCCTTTACGTTAAAAGTCACGTGTTCCCTGCCATGGAACCGCCTGGGTCCCAGAGCAGGGAGACACCGCAGAGTCCCCAGCCAGCATGCGTGTGCGTCGGTTGGTACACATGGACGTCACCACAGCACCACCTCACCATACTGATGCCAAAAACTCGGCCTCTGTGCACCAATGTCGAATCGAATCTCGAAGACAGAGTGTTGGGTGAAGTAGAAAAGAATAGCTTTATTGCTTTGCCAGGCAAAGGGGGACACAGAGGGCTCCTGCCCTCAAAACTATGTGTCCCAAAATGGGAGGATTTGGTGAGGAGTTTTATAGCAATGGTTCAAGGGCGGGGTTGCTGATAAGGATTAGGGTGTGTGCAGGGCCTGCACCCCTTTAATCTGGCCTCAGGTGGTCTGATGAGCTTTTCTGGTTCCTTTAATCTGGCCTCAGGTGGTCTCCTCTGGAACGAAGAATGCTAACATCTTCCATTTGTTGGGGGCTTTAGTTCTGTAAAGAGCTCAAAGATACTATTATGCGTGTCCCTTGAGGCGGAACCAGGACGCTGCCCCAAGGCTGCACTATTGTTTCTTGGCTGTTCCTCCCTTGTCTCTGCATCCCACCCCCCCCTTCCCTGATTAGCAGTTGTTCTAATCTGCCCTTTGGGACTCAGGGAAGATCATGGAGGCTGGAGTGTATTCCCTACAAACAATAAACTGGGGGACAGAAAGGCTTCCGTACCCAGGAGGCCCACAGGGTCCCACTTGGTTTCAGTACTGACTGGTGCAGAAATTAACCCCATTTCCAAAATGAGCCATCAGGGAGAGGAAGGATTGAATCCAGCCCTGCTTGCGTGTTAGAACGGGTGACCCTGGGCAAGCTTAGCCTCTGTGAGCGCTGCATTGCTCGTCTGGGAAACAAGATGAACACCGGGTGGTTGGGAGAACTTAATCGGATGCCGCAGGGAGAGCGCTTGGCTGTAACGGGTGCTCGGCGGCCCTGCGCCCTCCCCACTCCACCAGCGCCATATCTCACAGGTGCTCCTGCAACTCAGGGAGTTTGAGGATGACTCAGGGCTCCCCAGACACACTCCTTGAATTGCTCTTCCTTCTGCCCTCAGCTGAGTAGAATTTTTATTCCCATCCGGGCTCAGAATCCAGAAGGTGTCTCCTCTGTGTCCAATTAGAACATTTTTCATTTGAAAATGTACTGTTGTCCGGAAACAATGGTGTGAGGCAGCGCTGTGCTGCTCCTGAGAATAGAAGCAGTGGAAGGCGTCTGAGAACAGTGGCACCTCTGAGCCGCACCAGGTGTCAGCAGGAAGGACTCTGTAATTAATTTTTAAATTTGCTATTATCATGCGTTTAGGCAGTAGGCTGACGTTTCGCTTGGTTTTGACCTTTAAAAATGTTACAAGCATATCAGCTTTTCTCCCATGTGAAGGACACTGACCCAGAGGCTATAAAAACCACAGCCTTGTGGATTGGCATCCTTCCTTTTAAAGATTCCTCTCTTTTCCCTTTATTTTACTTGTCATCTATATAAAGCAAACCCACACACACACAACCTTTGTTTTCTGGAAATGAGGTGTATGTTTCCATCCCTTCATTTTCCATTCCCAAAGTGTCTGTCACACCTTTCTTTTGGTGGTAAAATATACTTAACATAAAGTTTCCCATGTTAGCCATTTTCAAGGGTTCCATTCAGTGGCATGACGTACATTCACATGGTTGTGTAGCCATCACCACCATCCATCCCCTGAGCTTTTTCATCTTCCCAAACTGAAACTCTGTGCCCATCAAACACTAAGTCCCATCCCTCCTCCCCCAGCCCCCGACACCCACCCTTCTACTTTCTGTCTCTGTGAACTTGACTCCTCCAGGTACCACGTATGAGTGGCATCATATCAGATTTGTCTTTTTATGACTGCCTTATTTCACTTAGCAGTCTTCAGGGTTCATCCATGTTGTAACGTGTGTCCGAATTTCCTCCCTTTTATAAATTTATTTATTTATTTATTTTTGGCTGCATTGGGTCTTCGTTGCTGCATGCGGGCTTTCTCTTGTAGCGGAGAGCAGTGGCTTCTCTTGTTGCAGAGCACGGGCTCTAGGCGCGCGGGCTTCAGTAGTTGTGGCTCGCAGCCTTACTTGCACCCGCGGCACGTGGGATCTTAGTTCCCCAACCAGGGTTTGAACCCGTGTCCCCTGCATTGGCAGGCGGATTCTTAACCACCGTACCACCAGGGAAGCCCCAGAATTTCCTCCTTTTTAAAGGCTGAATAATATTCCACTGGCTGGATAGACCACACGTTTCTTTTGTTTTGTTTTTTTTTAATTTTATTTATTTATTTATTTATGGCTGTGTTGGATCTTCGTTTCTGTGCGAGGGCTTTCTCTAGTTGTGGCAAGCGGGGGCCACTCTTCATCGCGGTGCACGGGCCTCTCACTGTTGCGCCTTCTCTTGTTGCAGAGCACAGGCTCCAGACGCGCAGGCTCAGTAGTTGTGGCTCACGGGCCCATTTGCTCTGCGGCATGTGGGATCTTCCCAGACCAGGGCTCGAACCCGTGTGCCCTGCATTGGCAGGCAGATTCTCAACCACTGCGCCACCAGGGAAGCCCCAACCACACGTTTCTTAAATGGTAAAAGACCCTTAATGGTTAGTGGTTACGCCCGTTTCTCAGTGTAGAAAGTGTTGTCTCTGCACCTGATTTCATTTGGTCCCCAGCAGTGTTTGGAGATGGACATGATTAGTCTGTCTCAGATGTGAGGAGCCAAGTCTCGGAAACGCTCAGGCCTCGGACCCAGGCCACCTTGATCTCAAATGTGAAAAGCAGAACTTATGCTTTGTTCGGGCTGATGTTCACTTTCCCATTTTATTTCTCTCCTCACATATATTCATTCATCTAAGTTTCCAGCAGGGGCTCAGACAAGGTCAGGGTGTTAATAGACTCTCATCTCAAAAACCTTTTGAGAAAGAAGGAAAAAAACCCACCCCAATCCCAGTGCCTCCGCTGTGATCTGCCAAGTCTAACTCCCAGTCTTCTTTTTTTTTTGTTTCACATCTTTATTGGAGTATAATTGCTTTACAATGGTGTGTTAGTTTCTGCTTTATAACAAAGTGAATCAGCTGTACATATACATATATCCCCATATCTTATCTCCTCCCTCTTGCGTCTCCCTCCCACCCTCCCTATCCCTCCCCTTTAGGTGGTCACAAAGCACCGAGCTGATCTCCCTGTGCTATGCGACTGCTTCCCACTAGCTATCTATAGTCTTTTTATAGGAGAAGATCATGATGATCGTGGGGGAAACACAGCAGAAGGAAATCTCTTATTTGCATTTAAAACCACGCAGGTGAGGCTGGGTCAAGGCTGGGGCAGAACCACACCAGGCTGGGCTGGGCCGGGGAAGCCGGGGAGGTGACAGTAGCTGCTGTTGGCCGAGCACCCGGGGCAGCAGGTCCTCTGCTGGGGCCTTTGGTCCAGTGTCTGACGACAACCCCACAGCCGGGAACATCTGCCCCCATCGTGGAGACAGGCAGGCAGGAAGCGACCCGGGTAAGGACAGCTGCAAAGTCCACGTTCTCCGGCCTCATCCTCAGCTCCTCTGCTGCCAGGCTGGAGAGAGGAAGGTGAGACCACTCCCCAAGTCCACCTTCAGGGAGGGGGACCTGTGACAAAGCTCAGGCTGGGGCTCTTCCCACTGCTGCCACCACGGCAGGGCCTGGGGACCCTCCTCAGGGACAGGACTCCAAATGTCACCCCACCCTGCCCCCTCCCTGGACCACCTTCAGGCAGGGAGGTATTGGTGGTGGTCCTTAGCGCCGAGATATTTCTTCGCCTGTTCTCAGTAAACTGTGGACATTTCCTGAGTGCCTCTGCTACGTGCCGGGCTCAAGGCTAGGCACCAAGGCACCAAGATGAAGATGACCTTGTCTGTGACCTTGAGGGGCAGACTAGAGACAGCCGTCCCCTACCTGTTACCATACAATGGTGCTGGGTGAGGGGCTAATTCTGCCAGGGATGGGGAGGCGCAGCACAGAAGAGATGTTTTTGAGCCGGGTCTACGAGGCTGAGCCCACCAGGTGGAGGCGTTGGGGTGGGGGGGGTGTCCAGGCTCCACAGGGGGCACAGGCTGTGTGTCGTGCGCGGAAAGTCCGGCTGGTGAGTGACAGGAGGTGTTCTGGGAAGCAGGTGGGTGCACCATCTGTAAGACCCTGAAGACAATGAACACAGGACTTGGGACTTTCTCTTGCAGGCAGTGGGGAGCCAGGAAACATCTGTAGGGGGGAATCAAGGGCTCGTCAGCGCCTGGTGGACAGACACAGGGGAGCCGCTGCGAAGGAATGGGCACGCTGCTCCCCCTCCTCCCCCAGGGCAGACAGGGGGCCGGGATGGCGCCTGTCACGTCGTGGAGGCTTCTGGGGAGCAGATGTGTCCTCAGGGGCTTTGGGCCCTCGGATCAGCGTGTCTGTTAACAGCCGCTGCGTGCCCGGACTGAAAAGTCTCCGCTCACCCAGCTCGTTGAGGGCTGGCCGGCTATGTCTGCGAGATACCGCCCGCGGCCGCACAGTGGGGAATGGAGGCTTCAAAGGAGACAGAAAGGCCTGGCTGGCCGGCCCAGCCTTCCAAGGGAGCTTTGGGGTGTCATGAGGGGTGTGAGGCCGTTCCTTCCCCGACCGGCCTGCGGAGGAGGCTGAAATGTCCTCAGAGGCTCATTCCTCTGACATGAGGTGTTTTCTTTCCAGGCACCAGCTTTAGAGGTGCCGTTCAACTTGGCCGCTCGCATCAGCTGTGCGGTCATCGGCAAGCCCCTTAAGCTCTTCGAGCCTCGGTTTCTGTAAGGAATTGACCAGTTTCCTTGAGAATGGTAAGACCTACATCCTCCAAGGTTGGCAGCAAGGGGACACTTCCGGGGGGGGTTGGGACAACTCTCCACGGTTCACTGATCCCTGCTGCCGGCCACATGAACACACGCCCCCGTTAATGCTCTGGTGAGGTGGACACTGCCCTTGAACCCACAGACTGGACTAGGGTGACAGCAGAAAAGCAAATGTGACTATGAAGGGACAGTGAATGGACACAACACAGCCCAGTCTCTGGGTTCAGAGGGCCTGTTCTGCTTGAACAAGTTCCAGAGGGAAAGAGCCCCGATGGGCACCAAGTTCTGACGTCGTGACTCTCTCTCCAAATCTAGGTACAGTGACTTCACGTGGGTAGCTTGAAATCGGCCATAGCGGAATTATTTATGCCGTGGAAGTTGGCCAGCACTACACAGCAGGACTTTTTTTCTTTCTCCCCAAAGAGCTGTTGGTTAAATATTTATTAGCACACCACTGATTAGTCCCATGTGCCCACTCTCTGACCCAAAAATTCCACCTCTGGGTAAAAAGTAAGAGAAAAGAGTCCAACCATCCATCCAAAGACAAGGGCAGGAATGTTTGAGCTGCCACATTTATAATAAAGCCACATTCATGAATAAACAAAGAATAGAAATGGGCCGATGTCCACTGGGAGGAGAATGGGTAAACTGAGTCACACCTGTACAATGGATACACCTCGTAGAGAAAGAGGGGCAAATGTTTGATACACAGCACTCAACAGCATGGATGAATCTCACAGACTTTATCTTGTGTCTCACAGAAGTCAGACACAAAAGACTACATTGTATGATTCCATTTATATGTTCAAGAACAGCCAAAACTGGTATAGAATGATAGAGGTCAGAATAGTGGTTACCTCAGTGGGGGGCGCAGGACTGGGATTGAGTGGGAAGGGGCAAGGGGGCTCTTCCATATTTTGATATAGGCGACAGTTACACGGGGGTACATATTCGTAAAAGTAAATCAAGCTATGGTTTAAGATTTGTGCACTTTGCACGTTACATGCCTTGCAGGTAAAAAGTAAAGACTGTGTGTGTGTGTGTGTGTGTGTGTGTGTGTGTGTGTGTGTGTCCTCCTCCTTCCTAGCTCCCGGGGCATCTCAGCCCCCATCTCCCAGGAGTTCAGACCTTCCTTAAAGCGCAGACTTAAGAAAGATCACCTCCTGAGTTCTGGTATTCTGGAACACGCCGCCCAGGCTCACCTAGCTAGGATGTTCCAAACTCAGGCTCTAAACCTACTTCTTCCACCCAGGATCTGGGGTGCTCTGGAGAAGGCAGACCTGGGGCGCACAGTGGAGGTCTGAACCCGCCTGGGGAGGGTGAGGCCGGAGGATCCGGCCCAGAGGACTTGGGGCTGCAGAACTGTCTGAGTCAGTCCTGGGGACTCAGGAGAGAAGGAAGTCAAGCCTTGGGAGGAACTGGAGATGCAGCAGAGCCAGGTGAGGCCCAAAAGTGTGCTCAGCATCCCGCCGGGCCACTGCCTGCACGAGACCTCAGACGAGTCTCCCAAGCCCTCTGAGACTCCATTTCCTCATCTGTAAAATGGGGATGAAGATTTCACAAGCCTCTTACTTGGATCACAAGAAGTGATATGAGTGCAATACCAGGCAGAGTTTTAGGATGTATGGAAACACTATATGTGTTCAAGAAATATTAGCTGAATATGTTAAATCTAACAAAGCACACCCCCCCCCAAAATCGATGAATACTAAATACTCCTGCTTAACCAAGCCCAAGGGTCCCAGGGGTTGGGGGGTGGCCTATTTGTGCAGGAAACTCCCTCCCTAAAGCCCTGAAGAATAAAACGTTCTCATGCTTATCCTGCTTTGCTGTTACTTTTATTAGAAATCATGAATTCACCAAATTCCTCCAGCTGATGCCCTGACCCTATTCCACAGCCAATGCCCAGCTCAGCAGGACAGCTCCCAAGCCCACCCCGCAGTGTCTGCTGGACCTGTAGGAAATGTCTGCAGTCACCGAGTGGCCCAGGGCGGGGCGGGGCGAGAGCGCCGCAAGGAGAGAGCAGCCAGGCCTTCTCCCCAGCCCCCTCCCCTGCTTCCTTCGGACCCCTTCTTTCTCAAGGGCACCTAGTGATCAAGTTCATAATGCCCCAAGCTTCTGCCTGGTGAAGACACCTTTAGAGGAAACAGCAAATCTTTTCTGCAAAGCCTCCACCTCCCAGGCCACGTGCAGGCAGGGCATCGCTTTAGGGCTCAGGCCCCCAGACAGAGCAGGACACAGACCCTGCCCAGCAGGCCTGGGGGTGGGGGTCACCGATACCATCCCTAACCAGAGCCAGCAAAAAGGCTCAACCTGCTCTGTGCCGCTCATCACAGAGGGTGGCGTAGGGGGTGCGGGTACCTGCGGCCCCTGAAGCCCTCTAGGGAAGGCAAATGCAAGCTCTCGGTCCCAGCCGCCCAGGCCTGTGCTGCCGGCTCTGGGGTCCTAAATGGCCAAGTCCAGAGCCAGGGCTGGCCAAGATGCCTGCTCGCCCTGGTGTCTGCTGTGTGTCTGGGCCCTGAGCATCTCAAAGGCTAGCGCAGACTGGGACCAGACTCTCCAGTCACCCTCTTCTGACCACTGGTGCGGCACCGAAAGTGCTCCACCTGCTTGTCTGTGTCGTGGGGATCCTCTCAGTGCTCTTGACCTGTGACCTTCAGAGGAGCCAATGAGATGCTAGGTGGCAGGGCCCAGCGCCAAACCAGGCACATGGCCGTGGCTGTCACGCTCACATATGTCTAGTCTGAGTGCTCGTGTTGGTGCAGTTATTTCTGCTGCCCTTCCCTGGTCTGTGCGCCCTGGGCCCGGCTGCACCGCCGTGGCTCAGACCCTGTCTGGCTCGTCGGCGCAGGCTGGCCCGTCTCCCGCCCTCCCTCAGCCCCTGCCCTGAGCCCAGGGCTGATGCCGCCTGCACCTGCTGGCCACCCCGTCCTGCACACCCCTGGGGGGGCCGACCCCCCCCCCCGCCGACTACCTCCCTCAGAGCCAGCCTGGGCCCCAGTCTAGACCAAGGTCACCCCACCTCTTGTTTGAGGGCAATTTTTTTAAGAATCGTCACATTATTAGCAAGCAACCTGCTCCTTCCTGCCAGAAAGAAGCTAAATAAGTTTGTTGTTATTTTCCATCTTTAATAACTGCTTTTCAAACTGAGACAGAAATAAAATGGAAAAAGCAAAAGGGTTTAGGATCAGTAAGATGTCCTTGTCTGCTTCCCAGCCTTTGCCACGAACATTTCTACACCCACGCGGGGTCACACCCCGCCCACCCACCCCTGCTTTTTCTTACACCATCCTGCACACGCTCTTCTTCATTTCACAATGCCCCTTGCAGTCCTTTTGTTATCAGGCCATGTAGATCGACTTTATTCTCGCTAATGGCTCCTGGGATTCCATGGTATGAATGCTCCATGGTGTATAGTGTTTCGAACCCATTTTGATGGAAATTTAGGTGGCTTCCATGCTGTACTAAATATCTTTGTGTACTTATGCCAGTAATTCCGTGGAATAAATTCCCGGAAGTGGAATTGCTGGGTTGAAAGTCAAGGCCTCTGTGGATATTTCGTAGTGACTGCTCCCCGGGGGTCAGCCGGCTGCCTGCCAGGTGTCCTGCGCTGGTCCTGCCCAGCCTGCCCACCTCCCCCTGCCCACGAGCTCCAATGCAGGCCTCACAGCCAGGCCCACCCACATCTGACAGTCATTCATTCACTCATTCATCATTAGCTTCTCTGGCCGGCCTCGTGCTAGGTGCTGGGGATGCTACAAGGCCTGGCCTTGGATTAAATCCTCCACATCGGTTAAGTCTCCTGGAAGCCCTCCGTGCCCTCTTCCTGCCCCTGCACCTCAGGGGGGCAGAAACAGCTCTTCCTGCCCGCGGAGAATGGAGCCCTCACACAGAGAGAAGGGCAGGAACCCCGAGAGGCCAGGAGAGGTGCCCTCCCTCCTGCAGTAAGTCCTGGGAGATCTCCCTGGATCCTGACAGCAGACTCACTAACTCACTTTATTTATACTGGCTCCGAAGAGGTTTGCTCCTGGGAATTCCCTGGCGGTCCAGTGGTTAGGATCCCGTGCTTCCACTGCAGGGGGCCCGGGTTCGATCCCTGGTCAGGGAACTAAGATCCCGCAGGCCCCGTGGCGCGGCCCAAGAAACAACAACAATAACAATAACAAAAAAAAAGTTTGCTCCTTCCGACCCAACAAACCCTAGGGTGCTTCCCTCCTCTGTGGGCCCCTGGGGCGGAGACCCGGCTTCCGGTTCTGCGTCCCCAGCACCTAACAAGCGCTGACAGTCACTTTCAAGGGCATCCACCATGACCCTGTGAGGGAGCACGTGCCCCTTTGAAATCAGGACACTCAGGCCAAGAGGGTCTGTGTTTTGCCAAGAAATGACAGGGTCATGGTTTCAACTCGGGTGTTTGCTCTGAGTCCGACTGTAACTGCTTCCCACAAGGATGTTATTGACTCGAATCCAGCAATCCCTCCACTGTACCAAGTTTCCTCAGAGCTCCAGTCCGACCCCCTGACCTAGGTGTGCGCCCTGGATCCCCTGTGTCTTATCAGCAGAGAGGTTGGGAGTTGCAGGAGTACTAGCATTTCTGAGAAATGGAAGGAATGCAGATAACGAGGCAAATGCACTTGCACGAAAGTGCCAGGCTGTACAGCACGGTGCCGCCCTGGGATGGCCCCAAGGGTCCCTGGGCTCCTGAGAGCCCCTGGGGCCGTGCCCCAAGTCCTTTGTGGGTCCCTGAGGAGGAGGAGGAGGTGACAAGACCAGCCCCGCTCGGGAACACGCAGGGTTTACTGTCCCTCAGAGGCTCTTCGGTGTTGGAACAGGGCCCCAATGTGGCTAGGGCTTAGATAAGTCAGAAAATTCAAAAGTTTTCTCTCCATGTGACATTTCACAACCTCGCTCCCGCCCATCCTCATGACAAGAGCAGGGACACTTCCAGGGAAGACAGAAGCATTCAAGGCACAGGTGACCCTTGTCCGCAGGGACCCCATCTGGTCCTTGTCATCCCCTCCTCATGGGCTCTGAGAATCTGGGGTCTATTTGCCCAAGGACATGAGAGGTTTCCAGAAGGATCCACATCCTGGTGCCACTTGGGTCCTCCCCAGGCCTTCCTGATGAGAACATGTGATGAAAACAAAATGATGTGACTCTGGGGAGGGTGAGCTGAGGGGACCGGGGCTCTGAGAGCTGAGCAGCCCTCTCCAATGGATAAGGCAATGCAGGCTGAGAGCAGCTATAACCGAGTGGGATCTGGGAGAAAAGCCTGCTGGCCAAGGAAATGGGCTTCAGACCCCTTTCACCGGAGCAGAGAGCCCAGCACTGCTCCTTTCCTCCCTCAGGGCCAGCTGGTCTCCAAGGAGGGAGGTGACAGGGCAGGTCCCAGGAGCCGAGGGGCACGGGGCCCTGGGAGCCCTCTGGCCAGTCTTCTCCCTCAGGGTCCCAGCCAGTGCTGGTGCCCAGCCTCAGGAAGTTCTGGGCAGCTGTCTCACGCTGGTTTGCAGGCTCCATCTTGGTGAAGTTACTTTCTATCTGCATCAGGGGCCCCAGGAGTGACAGAGTCAGGTAGCCTCGTGGCCTGGGATTTGGACAGAACTAGTGTTCCTGGAGAGATGGGACACTGGGGTCAGACAGATCCAAAGCAGGCGATGCCATGACATAGCATACTGAGAGGGAGTAGGGTTTTGCAGCTCCAGGAGGACTTCCTGGAAGAGGAAATACCACAGACACTTCTTTTTTTTTTTTTTAAAGACTTTTTATTTATTTATTTATTGCTGTGTTGGGTCTTTGTTTCTGTGCGAAGGCGTTCTCTAGTTGTGGCAAGCGGGGGCCACTCTTCATCGCGGTGCGCGGGCCTCTCACTATCGCAGCCTCTCTTGTTGCGGAGCACAGGCTCCAGACGCGCAGGCTCAGTAGTTGTGGCTCACGGGCCCAGTTGCTCCGCGACATGCGGGATCCTCCCAGACCAGGGCTCGAACCCGTGTCCCCTGCATTGGCAGGCAGATTCTCAACCACTGAGCCACCAGGGAAGCCCCCACAGACACTTCTTATAAAACCGGTAGTCACTCTCCAGCAAAGCCCAGGGGGTTGGGGAGGGGAGAGCATCTAGGCATCCAGGGACCAGCATAAGCAAAGATTTGGGGGGCGGGGGCAACATGAGCCAGGTGGGCTGCTGTAGCTAGCATGGAGTTTTGAGACAGGGTACGGAGAGAAGGCTGGAAGAGTGGGCAGAGGGCAGCTGATGTTAGGGAGAGGGAGTCCTGTGCCAAAAGCACTGGGGAGCCACCAAAGGTGAGGGGCTGATGCAGTCAGATTCATTCATGCTTCACATAGATCCCGTGGGTCAGTGAGGAGGGCGAGTGAGGGGACCCCGTGAGGTCCAGAGGAGAGATGACAAGGGGACCCAGCACAGAGGTCTTGGCGGCAGCAGAAGGACCCCAGAGACATTTAGGAGGCAAAGTTCTCGGGGCCTGAAGCTCAGCTCCCTTCAGCTCAAGGCCTGAACAGGGAGAGCTGGTGGCCTGGGCAGGTCCCAGAACGGAGGTGGGCTTCATCCTGCAGGTGGCGGAGGAGTGGCAATGAGCCGGTCCAGGACGGGAGCCCGAGGGAGCCCATTACACTCAGAGCCCAAGGGAGGGAGAGGCCATTAAACGTGTTCACTAATTTAAGATCATGTAGAAGCTTCTTTAATGATCGCTACAGGCTGCCCCGGAGGCCTGGCTTCCGGAAGTCAGGGTTCTGCTTATCAGCTCCAGGTAACAGCAATTCCATTCACATATTATAATCTCAGGCCTAAGCGTCTGCTTTCATGTTCCAGAGACAGAAGAGAAATGGCCCTTATCGTTTTGTTGTATCTGGTGTCACCACCAAAGCTGCGCATAGAGGGCCCTGAGCTGCTTTTGTACCTTGTTTAGTAGGCACTTCAAGACCTTTCTCCAGGAAGAAGACACATCTGAGCTGAGAAATGACTCCTAGTTTAACATAGTCCAAATCCACAGGACCCACGTAGGGGCGCTCACCCCTCCAATTAGAACCGCCCAGGACGGCAGGCCCAGCAGGAGCGATGGCATCGGTGCCCCAGCAGGCAGGAAGTCAACAGGGGGGCAGCCAGCCTCTCTCCGGATGACCGGCAGGGTGTTGCAAGAGCAGGAGAGGAAAGGGTGGCGAGTGAGGGCGGGCTGAGGGCCAGGCAGCCTGCCCGGCTCTCACTGAGGACCCTCGGGGTTACTCCAGGCAGGGTGATGATCGCCAGCCAACAGGGAGGACGCTGTGGTCCAGAAGAAGACACAGCCCCTCCACCAGCACCCGTGGGGAGGCTGGGAGGGCCGGAGGCCTGTTCTGTGATGGGTGAGGAGATGGGGGATCTTAAAGCCACCACACGATCCAGCCTCCTTATTATAGACCTAGGTCCTAGTCTATCTTTCAAACTAATGAGAAATCTTGTTTGGACGCATTGGGGGTTTTTTTTCTTCATTTTTTTATTACTTTCCACCAAAGCCTTTCCTGAATACAAATCTGTATGGGGAAGGGATGTGGCTTAGTGTGCTGTCAGCTCTGCAGGTCTCCTCTGGGGAGGCTGAGCTCGCCCAGGAACCGGTGCTGACCTGAGGGTCTGTTCAGGAGGTGGAGCTGACACTCACACTTCTTTCTTACTCCCCATCTGCCAAGCACCAAGTTTCATGGGTGAATAAAAATCCCACAAGCAAACAGTTCCAAGCGCTGCCTTCTGACAGCAAGAAAGTTGCAAAGACAACAGCAAGGCTGTTCCAGAGTGGAGGGCCGGAAGGGAGGGGAGGCCTGGGCAGGGAGGGGAGGAAAGGATGGGGAGGGGGGGCAGCGGGAGGGGTGGGAGGGGAGGGCGTTGGGGGGGCAGGAGGGCAGGCACTGGCTGCTGGGGTGGGTGAGGCCTGCAGGCGGGAAGAACTTTCCAGACCAGGTCCAGGATGGCCAGACTGTATAGGGAAACAGAGGTCAAAGCAAGTTGCTGCCAGGGTGTGGGGACTGTAGAGACCAATCGTTTTGCACGAGGAGGACATCCCTGCTTCACAGCCCAGTGGCCTCATCGGGACCCAGGAAAACAGCCCATGCTGGTGCTCAGAAGCACCTACCAAGGGCCAGGCTGGACCCCTGTGGAAGTTGGTATCAGGTCCCTGACTCCTTTTTCCGGGAGAAACCGGGGGTGGTGAAGCAACTGGTCTCATAACTCATGACAGTGCAAGATGCGTGGCCTCGCACATGCTGGAAGTCAGGGTTCGAACCCTATCTGCACTCAGCAGCTGAGGAACCCAGGGAGGCGAGGCCTCACGACAGCCTTCTCACGGCAGCAGAAGGGGAAAACTAGTTCCTGCCTCCGCAGGAGGCGTGCTGGAGGCTGGGCGTGAGGGAGGGCTCCCCCTCTGCACCCCAGGCCAGCCGCCCCCTCCTGGGCTCCCCGAGGGCACCCCTGCCCCGCACAGCGCAGCCTGGGCGCTGCATCGGAGCCTGAGTCACGGGTGTCCCCCAGGGCCGGAACCGCCTTGGCACGTGGTCCCGCGTGGAAGGAGGGGCGGCACCCTGGGGACCGAGCCACTCAGGGGAGCTGTGAGCGAGCTCCAGGGTGTAGACGCTCCCCCAGGCTCCGGGATGCGGCTGAGAGATCTCTGGAAATGCTCTGCTCCCGAGGACATGGCCACGTGCCGAGGTCCCCATAGGTCCAGCTCCCCTAAACAGAAAGCTGGGCTCTGACACGAGCCTGCGTGGTGGTGGTGTCTGAATCTCCACCCTGCCGGGTGACCCGGGCCCCCCAGGGCGGCTGCTGATGCCTGCCTGGTCCCCCACGGGCAGAGCAGAGGGCCCAGGCCACACCGAGCTTCCCTGTCAGAAAGCTGTCACTCTTTGGGCCCCCATCGCCTCCTGGCCCCAGGCAGCCCCAGAGCTGTGACCCTCCCCTGCTCAGGCGGGGGATGCAGGCCAGGTCTGACTCGCCTCTGGATGAGGTGGTCCAGGAGGAGGGCCGTCGCACAGCCAACTGTGCGTCTGGAGAAGTGGCCTCCCCAGGGCCCCGGGCCTCTCCCCGGGTACCTCCCACGCCCGGTGCAGTAGATGCCCCAGGATGCCCTCCCTGCCAGAGCCAGCTTCAGCCCCGACAGATGTCGCAACCAAGACACCCTTCCTGAAATCGCCTCAGTTTCAACCCGTTACTCCTCATTACTCTCCTGAACGGCTCTGTATAGAGCTTCTCCTCCTCCACGTTTGGTTCGTGCCCTTCAGAGGTTTGCAACGGGACTCATTTCTTGGCCCCAGGACAGACCATCCGTCTTCTTAATCTGACCTCAGAAATCAGCCACCTGGGCATCCCCAGCGGCCCCCACTGCACCCCTCCAACCCCCGAGTCCTCTGGGCGCCTCTCAGGGCAGCACCCGTCCAGACATCCAGCCCCTCCAGGAGAGGGACCGCTGCCCCCACGTGCCCTGCCTCGTCCTCCTCCCTCCCGCCCCACCAGGTGAGGGCTCCCAGCTGCTCCCGCAGGAGTCCGCCCGCAGGCTGACAGCTGCCTGTCCTGTCAGCAGGGCCTTCTCCCGGAACCGGGACGTCTTAAGCTTGTTGGGATCAATTGCCTGTGGCGTTCCGCCTAGACCCCCCGCCAGGCACTGACAGCTTCAGTGGCGGGGAGGAACGAGGGCTTCTCAGGACTCTGAACCAGTCCCTAAGGGACATGGCCTTCAGGGTGGAGAATGAAGCGGGATCTGGAGGAGGCGGGGCAGTAAGAAGCATCCCAGAGCCAGTGACCTTGTATTTAGAAAAAGTCACAAGGCTGTAGGCCCTGGGGAGCCCTGTGAGGGGCAGCAGGACCAACAGAGTCCAGTGCCAGGCCCGGCACACAGTGGGCACTCAAGAAGGCCTGCTGAGGGGCAGAGGAGGTACGGCAACTCTGGTGAAGGGAAATGGGGTGTGTGTGTGTGTGTGTGTGTAGGGTGTGTGCATGGTGTGTATGTATGGGTTGTGTGTGTGTATGTGTGTCAGTGATTTCTTGGTGGGGACAAGTCCCAGCCTTCTCTATCTTTGACTTGAACCCCCATTCAAAGACCCACTGGCTGGAATATACCCTTTAAGTTTATATAGTGAGCAGTTCAAAGGAAACTGATTGAGCATCTGCTCTGTTCTGAGCAGGCAAATGATGAAAATGCAGCGGAAATGATGAAGACCCAGTCCTTGCTTCATGAAGTGTGTGTGCATTCTGGAAGGCTTCCTGGAGGAGGGGTGTTAACCTTGCAACAGACCAGAGAGACTTGGGATTATTAGACTAGTGGTTCTCAAACTGGGGTCTGAGCCCAGCAGCACCTGGGAATTTTAGAAATGTAGATTCTCAGGCCAACTCGGACACAGATGGTAAAAAGCCCTCCAGGTGATTCAGGTGAGAACCACTGGGCTGGGCCGTGGGAAGACCAGCACCGAGGGAACCAGATCCTGGGAACTCTCTCCTTTGGCCAAGAGTTTGGGGCCTGAAAGCATTTTCCGGGCTCCTGTCCAGGTGCTGAATCATCCTGCAGGTCAACAAAGTGTGCGCCTGGGGTACGGGCAAAGCAGAAAACATTTCTCAAAGAATTTGATATTTAGTATTTCTCCAAAGGCCATCAAAATCATCATCCGGAAGTACCAGAATCTTGGACATTTTATCCCCCAAATTAGACAGTGTTAGGATTGCTCTACAAAGGCAGTGTAACTTCAGGCTTTCCCACACATGGACCATCTCTTCGCCCCCTGCTCTTGCCCCTGGGGCCCTCCTTCCTTCAGGAATCACCTTCCTTTAGAAGTGGGTCTCGTGAAGGGCCACTGTGCCCCTCTTGGCTTTCTCTGAAGATGTCTTCATCCTGTTCTTGAGAGATATGTTTACGTGTTACAGATTCCAGGCGGACAATTAATTGACCCGTGTTTTAGTCTTTGATGATGTTGGTTTCCAGGCTCCTAGCCTCTCTCACTGCCGTTAAGGAGTTTGCCTTCCATCGAACTGAGATTCACAGATGGGTCATTTTCTCTTCTCTCAGCTTCTTGTAAGATCTCCTTGTTATTCTGCATCACTGTGACGGGTCCAAGTGTGGTTTTTTGTTAATCCCTTGCTTAGGATTTATTGTGCGCCCTGAACTGGAATTCATGTCTTTTATCAGTTCTGGAAAATCCTCAGCCATCAGCTCTTTGAGTAATGCCTCCCTCTCCTGTTCTTTGTTCTCTCCCTCTGGCCCCCCAAGTAGCTGCGCATTTATTTCTCACCCCAACCTTCTCGTCTTAGCCTCCATCTCGTATTTTCGGTCTTTCCCTCTGTCCTGCGTTACGCATTCTGGTAATTTCTTCTGCTCCATCTTCTAGTTCACTGATTCCCTCCTGAACTGGGTCTACTTGCTATTCCTCCCTCCCATCTGTGGAGTTTCGTGTTTCAGTTATTACGTTTTTCATTTCTAGAAGTTCTATTTGGCTCTTCTTCATATCTCTCTGATCACTTTTTAGCCTTTTTCGCCCCTTGTCTGTGTTCTCAATTCTTCTTTCTTGAAACATTGTTAACTTATTTTTTTTTAACATCTTTATTGGAGTATAATTGCTTTACAGTGTTGTGTTAGTTTCTGCTGTAGAACAAAGTGAATCAGCTATATACTTATTTTGATTCTAGTTCTGATCATTCAAAACTAGATGAAATCTTTTCATCTAGTTTTGCTTGCATGGTTTCTGCTGACTCTGACTCATCATGGATCGTTTTCTCATGTGTTTTGCAATTTGACACTGTGGCCTGATGATATTCTGTAGGCACCCAGGAGGACTCAGAAGACGTGGGTGTGCTCCAGCCATGTGCCCCGGGTCTATCCACCCAACACCACTGTAGGTTAATTTCTTGGCTTGGGGTTTTCTGGACCACTGATCTCACAAATTAGAACCCCAAATGCTAGCGAAGTTCAGGCTAAATTGACGCTTTCTCAGGAAGGAATCTTTTTATCGTCGTTCATTGCAGAGCCCCGGACAAATGAATGTCCTTGTTATCTTTCTTTGCCAGAAGGTTGGTTCTTATAGCCCACCCTTATGCTGAGGGTACCAACTTCGAGTGTCCCAGCTTGAGACAAGGATCTCACTTCCCACTCCCAAGCTCTCATGAGCTCTAGATAAGATAGTGTCTGCATTGCAGTTAAAACCAGAAGTTCTAGGCTCCTGTTAGCAAACGCCTCAGGGCATCCAAAGGTCAGCATTTGCTTCTTGTTCTGGTGTCAGCTCCCACATCATTACTGGCTCTCAGGAATTTCCCTTACTTTCTTGCCAACTTAGCTATGCATTGAATAAAGAAGTTTGTGGTAACTGAACCTGCATTTTTAGGTGTTATTATAGCAAGAGTGTCCCCCCAATGCCCAGGGGATCTGACTATAGCAGAAGAGATACTGTTCACCGAACCATTTCTTCTTCCTTTGGGGCTCACACCTAGACCACATCCCCAGCCCTCCTTGCAGCTAAGCATGGTGACATGTCCAGTGGGACCATTTCCAGGTCAGGCCCATGAAAACCTCCCACACGATCCACAGCGGCAGGTGGCAGAGCCACAGGATGGATGTGCCTGCATCCCTAATCACTGCTTGAAGGAGAACCGCCTACCATTTCAGATGTTAGATGAACAGGAAAAAAGCCCCTGGGACTTAGGGGTTTATCTGTGACAGCAGCTAGCGTTCCTTAACTAGTCCACTGGTCCACCATTTGCCGGAATTAAAGTCTCACTTAGAATTGTCCCACAGTTTAGTATCACCCACATAATCCTTTCACGCCTTAGGGGCTTCAAGGGTATTTATCTGGCCTGGCTCTCAGGAGGCAGGACAATGGGTCACAGAGCCTGAGGGGCTCACTGGAGTTGCAAATGGGATGATGGTTTGAGAAAGATCCCCCTTCCCTTCCCTTCCCCGCCTTGTCACCGCTCTGTGCCACGCCCTACGCTGGCCACTAAGTCCCAGGCACGGCCCTGCTCTTGAGGAGCTCCTGTGTATTGGGGACACAGATGCAGATACAGGCAAGCCTGGGGCAAGAAGATGATGGTTGTAGTGGACTGAGGGGCTGTGGTGACTCAGGCAGTGGCCCATTCAGACTGAGATTCCAGGGCCTGGCTGGGCAGCACCTGTCACAGGGACCCCGTGGTCCAGGTCACTGGAGACAGAGAATCAGGCGGGCCTTTCCCTGATCCAAGCAGGCAAGATTCCAGAGGGCAGCACGGCCTGCCTGGCAGGGAGGGGCCCGGGCATGCTCTGGAGGTAGACACGTGGCCCAGAGCCAACAGGACTTCGAGGCCACCCTGGGCAGGAAAACCTCGTTTCCACAGCCCTTAATGACACCTTGCTTGGTCAGCTGGCAACATTGTCGAGATAGCGCCTACAGTGAGACATCAGGCCAGGGGATGGGGCTACTGGACCCCATCTGGACCCCAGTAGATCATGGACCCCATGGGCTACTGGACGGCTCACAGCCTAGAGGGACAAGGAAGGGCCCCCCGCTGGGAACCAACACTCCCCCCCTCCTCTGCCCCTCCCAGCTGCTGGTAACAGCAGTGTCCATAGCCCCCCAGCCAATAAGAACACAAGTCAATTTTATGTGTCAACCTGGCTGGGCCATGGTGCCCAGACGCTTGGTCAAACACTATGTAGGTGTTGCTCTGCAGGTACTTTGTGGGTGTGATGACATTTCCAATCGGCTGACTTTGAGTAAAGGAGCTGGCCCTCCATGATGCGGGTGGCCCCATCCAATCCGTTAAAGGCCTTAAGAGCAAAAACTGAGGCTTTCCAGAGAAAAAAGGATTCTGCCTCAGGATTGGAACACGGACGTCCTGCCTGAGTTTTCACCTGCCCTTGGGATTTGGGATTTGCCACCTCCCACAGTCATGCAAGCTGATTTCTTAAAATCAGTCTCTCAATTCCCCTCTCTTTCTCTCTCTCCCCTGCCTCTCGGCCTTCTCAGCCAAACCACAGTCTCGAGAGCTTCCTGTGCACCAAACACAGAGGGGTAGCCCTTGTCTTTCAGTTCCTGGTGGGTCTCGCAGGGGATTCAGACTCATATACGATGCCAACCCTGACATATCCCAGAGGATGGGATCCCAGCCAGAGGTTCGGGGAAGATGGCCCAGTCTGGGAAAAGCCTTGAGGGACAGGCTGAGAATTCTGCACTTTGCTCTGGAATGTCGTGCCGGCCTCCCCACATCCACCCTGGGCCTGAGTCCCACACACCCAAAATAAAATGTCTGAGCGCACCCCACACCTGGGGAATTGCCGGAACGGGAGGGGGTGACGGCAGGGATGGCCCGGCCTGGCCTCACTCCCAGAAGCGTTTAGCAGACAGAGGAGCCCCGCATACCCGCACCGGGGCTGCAAACTTGCCTCAGGAGATCGATGGTCACTGGGCTGCACCTGCTCAGCGTTCACTCCACGGCCACAGGGAGGCCAGGCTCCTGGGAAACAAAGTACCACTTAAACACCCATCATCTCCTACTCCCCTCCCATCCCGAGCTCCACAGGTCATAAATTCCAGAGGGAAGAGGAGGCCGGCACTGGGGGCTGCAGTCACGACCCAGCTGCATCTGTTGCTGCAGGTGAAGGCCCCGTGGGAATGGGGTGCAAAGGGTCGCCATCAGCCCAGGGCATCCCTGTCAACCCCCCACATATCCTGCAGCCTGGGCCAGCCCTCTGACCGTGATGGGGACTATTTTGGTCACTGCCCTGCATTCCAGAGAAAAATGCTCCTCCTCTGCTCCTTCCTTCTCTGGTTACCCCACCTTCGAGTAGAGCCTCTGGGATTTTAGGGTTAAAGAGCAGTGGGAAAGCTATGAACACAGGTGAACCCAGTAATTAGCTGTTAAGAATACTCAGAAGGGGGGCTTCCCTGGTGGCACAGTGGTTGAGAATCTGCCTGCCAATGCAGGGGACACGGGTTCGAGCCCTGGTCTGGGAAGATCCCACATGCCGCGGAGCAACTAGGCCTGTGAGCCACAATTGCTGAGCCTGCGCGTCTGGAGCCTGTGCTCCGCAACAAGAGAGGCCGCGACAGTGAGAGGCCCGCGCACCGTGATGAAGAGTGGCCCCCGCTTGCCGCAACTAGAGAAAGCCCTCGCACAGAAACGGAGACCCAACACAGCCATAAATAAATAAATTAATTAAAAGAAAAAAAAAAAGGGCACAAGGAAATCTTTAAAAAAAAAAGAATACTCAGAAGGGACTTCCCTGGTGGCGCAGTGGTTAAGAATCTGCCTGCCAATGCAGGGGACATGGGTTTGAGCCCTGGTCCAGGAAGATCCCACATGCCGTGGAGCAACTACGCCCATGCGCCACAACTACTGAGCCTGTGCTCCAGAGCCCGCAAGCCACAACTACTGAGCCTGTGAGCCACAACTACTGAAGCCTGTGCGCCTAGAGCCCGTTCTCCGCAACAAGAGAAGCCACCACAATGAGAAGCCAGCGCACCGCAATGAAGAGTAGCCCCCCTGCTCGCCACAACTAGAGAAAGCCTGCACGCAGCAACAAAGACCCAACACAGCCAAAAGTAAATTAATTAATTAATTAATTAATTAATTTTAAAAAAAAGAATACTCAGAAGCCCACAGACCACTGGGAAGTGTAGTTCATTTTCACTTACATCTTAAACCCTGTGGATCCAGCTGGCAATAACACAGACCTCGGTGCCGGCTGGTAAGAGCTGGAATCCCGGTGCTGCCCCCGACTGGTGGAGGGCCCTGGGCTGGTCCCTTCACCTTTCTGAGCCTCCATCTCCTTGTCCACAGATGTGGGGATAATAACATCCTCTTCACCAGGCTGCCATGAGGGTGAAGGGCCGCAAGGAAGTGCTCAGCTGGCATCCGGAGCTCTGTGCCCAGACCCCCAGTTCCACCTCTGTCCCTGCTTGCAGAAGCTTGTGGGGACACGGGACATGTAACAACTAACACGATTCCAGGGTGAGAGGCAGGTGGGGGGGTCAGAGAAGGCGGGGAGGGATTTCAGGTGGGGAAGAGCGTGGGGAAAGCCCAAGACAAAACGTGGGCTTTGTAGGCATTTGAGGGGCGTTTCCTGTGCCCCTTGATACTTTCAGAAGTAGGGGCTTGGAGGCTTCGTCTCAGGCCAGGGCTCCAGATGGACCAAGCGGCCTCCCTCCTTGTGAAGGGAGGGGCGGGGGTGAGGGCCCCGTGGAGCCCTGGGGCTATGAGGCCTCCTCACCTCTACAGCAAGTCGCGTCCCCTGTGGGATCTGACCACGTGGGAGTGAGGCCCCAGAAGCCCCCGGCCGAGTGTGGGAGCCGCAGAGGAGAGGAGGCCAGCCTCTAAGGAAGGATACGTCTCCCTGTCCTGAGCTACCTACTGTGCGCCGCCCCTGGTGGAGGAAGCAGGGCCACAGAGGTGAAGTTCATGCACTGAAGGGTCTCACAGTGCATTCCACAGCTTCTTGTGGCTACAACACGGAACCTGTGCGGAGCTGCCCTTGAGAAACATAGACACAGTGACCTGATCCCACCTGATGCAGCACTTTCCATCTCCACTTCAGAGACTAGGAAACTGAGGCCCAGAAGGACGTGACACCTCTAGACTGACACAGCTCAAACCTTCCGAGTACTCGGACCCGGGGAATTCCCAGCTCCGTGGCTTCCTCGCTGCATGACCCGGATGGAGGCACTCCCACGTGCCTTGGTTTCCCCATCTATAAACTGGGAGTCATCACTGCTTCCTGTGCACTGGCCCTAAGAATGAGATAACGCACGTGAAAGAGCCTCATCAGATGCCTAACATAATAAAACTTGATTAGAATTAGTATCCAGACCACAATGCTATTATTCTAATTTTCTCCCATTAAGTACTCTGTATTTGCTAAATGAGTGATTTTTTTTTAACATTTTATTATGAAAATTTCAAACACACAGAAAAGTTGAAAGACTTTTTAGTGAACACCCAGATACGATAACAGTAGAATTCTACCGTTTACATTTCGTAATACTTGCCTTATCAATATCCATCTATCAATCCATCTTATTTTTTGATGCATTTCAAAGTAAATTGATGATATCAGTCCAATTCCCCTTAAATGCTTCATAGTTAACTGTTTGAGAGGTGAAATTTACATACAATGAAATGCACAAACCTTAAAAGTCATTTGCATATAAACGTGTAACACAAACTTGTATCAGAATAAAAGACATGATTATCATCCCAGAAAGTTTCTTCGTGCCTCTTTTCAGGTAGTCCTGCCCCTACTCCAGGGAGGCAACCACTGTTCTCCACTATAGGTTTCCGCTATAGGTTAATCTTCCTGTTGTAAAATTTCACGTAATACAGGACATGATTTCATAACACAGTACAGTATGTACTTGTACCAGTTATCTGTGGCTGCATAACAAATTAGTCCAAAATTTAGCAGCTTAAAACAACAACACCTAAGATTTCACAGTTTCTGTGGGATGGGAACCTGGACACGGCTTAACTAGACCCTCTGGCTTGGGGCCCCCTAAGGCGGCAATCCACACACTGGCTGGGGCTGCAGTCTCATCTCCAGGCTCGGCTGAGGGAGGTCAGCTTCCAAGCTCACTGGAGTGGGGGTCGGCAGGATCAGTGCCTTGGAGGTTGTTGGACTCAGGGCCTCGTCCGCCCGGATATTGGCCTGAGAGTGGCATCTTTCAATCCCTCGTCACATGGGCCTCTCAAAGGGCAGCCCACAGCATGGCGGCCAGTTTCCATCAGAGCACGGAGGTAAAGGGTCAAGAGAGGGCAAGAATGATGGAAGCCAGACTTTTTGCCGACTGCTCTCAAAGTGACATCCTGGACTTCCCTGGTAGCGTAGTGGTTAAGAATCCGCCTGCCAATGCAGGGGACACGGGCTCAAGCCCTGGTCCAGGAAGATTCCACATGCCATGGAGCAATTAAGCCCTTGCACCACAACTACTGAGCCTGCACTTTAGAGCCCGCGAGCCACAACTCCTGAGCCCGCATGCCACAACTACTGAAGCCCATGCACCTAGAGCCCATGCTCCGCAACAAGAGAAGCCACCACAATGAGAAGCCTGGGCACCGCAACGAAGAGTGGCCCCCACTCACCGCAACTAGAGAAAGCTGCGTGCAGCAAGGTAGACTCAACACAGCCCAAAATTAATTAATTAATTAATTAATTAATTAAAAGAAGTGACATCCATCACTTTTGTCATATTCTATCCATTAGAAGGAAGTCACTAGGTCCAGCGCACACTCAAGGGGTGGGGACTATACAAGGGCATGAGTACCAGGGTCAGGGTCACTGAGAGCCATCTGAGAAGCTGCCACCACGGCACCCTTGGGCAAGACACCCAGGGCCTGCCCATCACCAGCTGGAACGGTTCTCCTGGCTGCTCTTTCTCCAAATGCCCCTCTGGCTCCCGGAGATGACCACAGTGACAGTGCCTGTGTCCCTTGCCGTGGCCTCCTGGGTAGGAAGATGCTCTTCTCCATGGTTGCAGGTGGCCTGGTTCTTGTCCCAAAGCTGACTGGGGCCTTGAGCTCCTGACCTTTGCCTCTCCGTCCTCCTGGAAGGAGCGTCTGGTGCGGAGCACCCCTTTGGGGAGCATGTAGCACGGGGTGCCCTGGGGTGGGGATGAGAACTCCCCCAGCTCTGCATTTAGCTCTCCTTTCCTTGGGGACGGTGCTGGCCATTTTCAGCACCAGCACGGCAGGCTGTCCCCTGATTTGCCCAAGAAGTGTGACCCTGGGCCATGGTCACTCAGTGGCAGGACAGGGACGCTGACCTAAGTGCCCGCCCCATCACCTGAGACACAGGAGGCGAGAGCGCACTCAAAATGCACCGTGTGAGGAGGAAAGAGCACAGAATCAGGTCCAGGCCGTGACTCAGCCCTCAACCCACATGGAGACCACAGCCCTCCCGCCACAGACTGTGAACACAGAGGGCCTGGGGTAGCCGCTTGGCCGGTGATGTGCTTTCTATTATTGCAGGCATGAGGGGGAAACGGGCAGGAAATCAGCAGAGAACCAGAGATGGAGGGAAATAGGACAAGACAGAGAGACAGAGATGGACAGAGACAGGCAGAGACGAGACACAGAGAGGGGCAGAGATGGAGGGAGAGCAGCAGAGAAGACAGAGGGACCAGGGCGTGAGGCTGGAAGGCCCACGCTAACGGGCTGAAATGCAGTGAACGGGGGTGTCGGCAACAGCACAGGGGGAGACCTTCCTCCCAGTGCCCTGCATCGCCCAGGGGGGACTCAGAAGCCTCATCCTCAGGAGCTTACATCTGGATCATAGCTGAGGAGACCCCAGGAGCTGCCAGCCTGGCCCCGGCGGGGCACAGGGACCCCAGGCAGCTGTTCGGGAGAAGATCAGACCCGACCCCTGGAAGAGGGCACAGCCGGGAGGGCACTGCAAACCCACACACACCGGACAGATGGACGGGTCAGTGCAACGTGTGTGGAGGGAGGCTTCCCGGTCCAGGAGCTCAGAGAGGCCCGAAATGCCACTTCTGTGTCCTCGGGGGTTGTCCCCACCCAGGGATTTGCCTCAGCGGTGTCCAGGCCTTAGAGACCCCTCCCCCTCCCCCCCACCCCAACCCCCGAGCTCGTGAGCCACGTGTGGCCCTGGGATGCTTCGGCCGGGCAGGTGCTCCACACGGCCACCCCTCCTGGAGTCAGACCCCAGTCCCGCCGGAGCAGAGCTCAGGACCCTCTGCTGGAGCAGCGGGGCAGTGCCCCCTCCCCACCCACCCCCCTCCTCCTTGCTGGGAGCTCTCTCCTCCTCCCTACCCGGACTCTCCAAGTTCTCCTTTGTGTTTTGGAAATAAAAGTCAGGAAGCCTTGAGCAGCACTCATCTAAGCCGCTCGCCTCCCCTGAGGCCAGGAGGCGGGAATGTGCTAAAAAGAGAGGACAGGAAACGAAGACGGGAAAGGAGAGGCAAAAATCTATAGATAATATATCCAAATATTAGCCAAGCCTCACACAAAAGCGAGGAGCGGAGGGGGCAGTAAAATGGTGCAGCTGCTGTGGAAAACAGCATAGCAGTTCCTCAAAAAATTTAACACAAGATTACTATACGATGCAGCGATTCCACCCCTAGATTTGTACCCAGGAGAAAGGAGAGATATTTGTGCACCCATGTTCACAGTAGCACTATTCACAACAGCCAGAGGTGGAAACAACCCAGATGTCCAACAGCAAATAAACAAAATGTGGTGTATCTGTACAATGGAATATTATTCAGCCTTTAAAAGGAAGGAAATTCTGACACACAGATGAGCCTTGAAGACATTATGCTCAGTGAAATAAGCCAGTCACAAGAAGACCAATACTGTATGATTCCACTTATATGAGCTACCTGGAGTGGTCACCTTCGTAGAAAGAAGAATGATGGGTGTCGGCAGCTGGGAGGAGGGGGAGGGGGAGTTGGGCACAGAGTTTCAGTTTGGAATGATGAAAAAATTCTGGAGATGGATGGTGGTGATGGTTGCACAACCTAGTGAATGTTAATGCCCCTGAACTGCACCTTTAAAAATGGTTATAATGAAAAGAGAAATGGTTAAAATGGTAAATTTTACGTTATGTATATTTTACCATACACACAAAAAATACAAAGCTAATTTTTTTTTAAAAAGTGAAGAGCTGATGTTACAGTGGAGGATTACTGGACTGAATGTCAATATTATGACATAGTATAAGTGTGTTTCATGTTTGGTAATTGCAATCATTGTTGCTTTTGTTGTGGTCATCCATGTACAATGCTTGGTGTCAGTCTATTTATCTCTTGTAAAAATAAAATACACTGTGTGTGTGTGGAAAAAAAAAAAAAAAAAAAAAGTGAAGAGCTGGGACTTCCCTGGTGGCGCAGTGGTTAAGAATCTGCCTGCCAATGCAGGAGACACGGGTTCGAGCCCTGGTCTGGGAGGATCCCACATGCCGTGGAGCAACTAGGCCTGTGAGCCTCAACTACTGAGCCTGCGCATCTGGAGCCTGTGCTCCGCAACAAGAGAGGTCGCGATAGTGAAAGGCCCGCGCACCGCGATGAAGAGTGGCCCCCGCTTGCCACAACTAGAGAAAGCCCTCGCACAGAAACGAAGATCCAACACAGCCAAAAATAAATAGATAAATTTATTAAAAAAAAATTAAAAAAAAAAAGTGAAGAGCTGATAGTCATCAGAGGGTGGAGACCACCTGGAGTTGCAGGAAGGTTTCTGTAGGCAGTGACACCCAAGTTGGGGCTTGAAGGCTGGGGAACAATGACCAAGTGAAGGGCAGGGAGGCGGCGGGGACATCATAGTGGTCGGAGGGTGAGGACCAGAGCACCAGCAGGCCTCCGGGCAGGGAGCCATGGAACAGGGTGGGGCAGGCAGAGGTGGGCTCAGAGGGCTCAGAGTGAGAACAGATTGCAAGGGCGAGACTGGCAGAGAGACTGCAAGCAGGCTTCCAGGAGGACCAGGGCAGGGTGGCGGGCCACTGGGCAGGGTGTGGGCCCCGCTCCACCGCTCTGGACCTGGCCAAGTCACCTCATCTCTCTGATAGGCTCGGCAGATTTAGCAATTAAGAATTTGAACTTAAAGAAAAGAATCTGAACTTCAGACAAACCACAGATAACTTTAGTGTAAGTATGTCCCCAGTATTGTATGGGACATACTTGCACTAAAAGATTATTCGTGGCTTATTTGATATTCAAATTTAACCGTGCGTCCTGGATTTTATCTGGCAGCCCGACTCTCTGAGGGGTGGCCAACGCATTTGCATGGCTGTCTACTTCTTGTCCTTCAGGCCATGGCTCAAATGACTCCTCCCCAGAGAGGCCTCCCCTGACCGCCCCTCCCCTCAATCACTCTCTGTCACATCACCTGGCCGTAGCCTTCTTGGCCCTCGCGGGCTCTAAAACAACCCCACTCATGTGTCTGTTTGCTGTCTATTTTCTGTCTCCCCCTCTGAGATGCAGACCCATCCATGCTGTATCCCCAGCACCTACCACAGGCCTAGCGCATAATAGGTGCTCAACAAACATCTATTGAAGGATGAAAGTGAGGAGCCATCAGGGAGGGGAGTGAGAAGATGTGGGTGACATTGGGGCACTGTGCACTTGCTGATTTTTCATACCTCACCCCTCCCGCTGGTGGCTTGTCCCCTCTCCTGTGAGGCTCAGGGCTGACTAGGGGACAGAGCTTCCCTGGGCCCAGCCCGCAGGTGGGGCCTGGAGGTCTGCACCGGCCCAGCCCAGCCTGGGCTGGCCGCCCCTCCCCACAGGACCAGTCTCCTATCCACAGACTCCTAGGGCAGCCCTGTTACCATGGCAATGGCAATCTGAGGTCACAGCACTGGAAACCAGAGGATGCTTCCCTCCTGGAACGCCACCTCTAAGTCAGAATCTAATTCTCACTACAGTCATAATAGTGGTTTTGCATAATCGTCCATATATTAGTACCTAATGTGCCAGTGTTTATTTGGTTAAAATTCATGAATTCAGGTCTAAATAAAAAGTGCTGATGGCCGAAGTTTTTTCTTCTCTTAAAATGTTCTTGGTTTTCTTTGTTTTTTTTTTTAAAGTCAGTCTCTCTCCTTGACAGCAGCTTGCTTTTAATCCCATTATAAACGGGTAAGGGAGAGGAAAACAAAGCACGGCTCTGCTCCCCAGGGCCCCCCACCCGCACTCCAGCCTCAGCGGCAGAGCTGGACGCTAGCTCCCTGGAAGGGGCGGTGCGGGTCACCGTCACCCCTGGCATTGCCTCCCTGTGTGACCTGGCACGTGCCATGCCGCCTCTCTGGGCCTCAGTTTCCTCAGGTAGAGAAATGAGGGAAGGGCTTAGTTAGTCTTGAAAATCCCTTCTGCTTCCAAAACATAGACATGTAGCTGACATGTGCTGAGGCTCAACCAGGCACCAGGCTCTGGGCTGGGGGAGGGACCGTGGTTGCAGTCCTCCTACTGACGCAGTGTGATGGGGGCTCAGGAAACAGACGAGGACATGGGGGAAAAGCGTTGGTGTGGAGGAGAAGTGGAAGCTGGGGGGCAAAGACATGGGGCAGCCAGGAAGCCTTCCTGGAGGAAGTGACATTTGAGCTGAGGCCTGAAGTGATAAGTAAGAGTTAGCCAAGGGATGGGGAGAAAAGGAACAGGGGAGTCTAGTGGGTGGGCCTCGTCCTATAGGACACTGGGGAAGAGGCGTGGGGTCAGCAGCACACTGATGGTCTGCAGAGCGAGAGAGACTGACGAGGCCTGGAAAGGGTGAAGAGGAGGGGCCTGGCCCCAAGGCTCCTGTGAGAACCAGGAGGAAGGGACAGCCTGGGGGCTGGGAGGGAGGAGAGCGTTCCAGAAGGAGGGATGGTCCTAGTGACAGCTGCCTCCACAGGGCTCAGCAGGGTGAGCTGCGGGGCTGAGGGACATGGCCCTGGGGGTCAGCAGGGAGGGTTGGGAGGGGATGAACGTTTTTGGATGAGGAGGAGCTTGGGTCGGGAAGCAGGAGGGAAGCAAGTGTGAGGTGGGCCTGATTCAGGCCTGGGTCCCTGTTAAGGGAGGAGTCGAGGCTGGGACCCAGACTTCCAGGGAGGGATAGGTGTTGGGGGACAGCGATCTAGAGATTTTGGACACGTGGAGTCCAGCAGGTCTGCCTCAAGGGGCTGGGAGAGGAGGGGCTGAAGCAGGGGGTCTCCCCAGGGAACCAGGGCTTGCTGCACCCTTCGGCCATGAGATCCTAGGCTGGGCAGCCAGACCAGGTCTCACAGGTGAAGAATGAGGCTCAGGCTGGGGCCTGGACCTGCACTTGGCCTGCTCTGTGGACAGCCTGCCTTGCCTCAGTTTCCTCAGCTGCAAATGAGGGTAACAGCCCTCTCTGGACGGAGGCAGGCCCGTGGCCGGTACACGTGCACACGGTGCGTGCACAGCAGCCCTCACCAGGGGTCGCCTCTCTCCCTGCCCCCACTGCTCTATCTACCGTGAGGCCGATGCCCAGGTAGAAAGGCCTTGGAAGGGCTCCCCTCTAGACACCCCGAGCAGGGAAAACGTGGTACTCCGAGCAGCAGGGCTGGCAGCTGGGAGCGTCCATGTGGGTACCATGCAGAGGGGCCTTGACAGCTGCAGTGATTTCCCTGTTATCTCCCAGAGCTGCAGGGGCCGCCAGAAGGGGATCACAGAGCAGAAACGGGGAAAGCAGGGGCGAGCGGACAGGATCACGCAGGGCCAGGGTTACAGGCCTGTCTGTGGGGTGGCCTCCGCTCACCTTGTTCTCCAGAGTGGGCGGGGCCTCTGAGAGGGAGGTGCAGTGTTGGAGGTCACACGCGATATCCCCGTGTCCCCGCCTTGGCCATGCCGAGACCCCGGTCAGCCCCTGAGGAAAGACAGCACACACTGGGGGGGTGGGAGGCCCAGAAAAGGCTGGTGAGGACCAGGCAGGCCCTCTAGCCACTAACTTGGCTATTCTCCTCCCACAGCTTGTTGACATCCAAGTGACCAGTCTCTGGACCTCTCTGGGCCCCTGGCCTTATCTGAAGGGCGGTGATGAGAGTCCCCTTCCCAGGGACGAAGCTGCAGGGAGCTTAGCCCGAGGCGAGGTTTTGCTGCATGCCCAGCCTTCATCCCCTCCTCCCAACAAGCGCACAGCGGTCCTCCTTGACAGTTCCTCCCTATCCTGCTCTCAGGCCATGATGCATGTAGGTCACCCCCATCCCTGGATCCCAGAGTTCAGACCTGGCCAATCAGAGCATGGCACGTACCCCAGTCAACCTATGAGATTCCGTGAACTTTGCCAGACTGTCAGGGAGAGGAGCTCTCTTTCATCTGGGGATAGGCAGACAGGCCCAAAGCCTGGGCTGCTGGTGGCCACTAGGAGAGGAGGGAAGCAAACGCAGAAGGAAGCAGAGCCCAGAGGTGGAGAGAGACTCCATCCTAGCAACATAGTTGGAGCTCTTGATCCAACTGCACCTGAAGGCAACACTACCTCTGGACTTTTTAGCTACTTGAGCCACTAAGTTATTTCCTTCTTGTTTCTCAATTTCCTCCCTCCCTTCCTTTCCTCTCTTCTGGCTCTTTCTTTCTTTTATTCTCAATTTCATTTGAGTTGGGTTTTTGTCCTTTGAAGCCAGAACAGTCCTGAAAATACCTATAGTATGATTTCAGGAACAGTGCCAGATGAGTAGACTATTACTCTCTGTGACCCTCTCACCCAGGTCCAGCATCTCAGCTACAGAACCAGAGTGCGAGAGCCAGGCCCCGCTTCCTCCCCAGCCCAGCAGTCCCCAACCCATACCCCGGCCATGAGAGGACACTTTCAGGGGTGTCTCTAAGTCCCAGACACCCCAGGCCCCACAGCCTGGGCATGATGAACACATCACCACCCCACCCCCTAGGAAGCCCCCCAACTCTACACCCACCCCGCTGGAGAAAGAACAGCACAGACACATGGAGAAATTCTGAAATAAGCTTCTGGGTTTTATTCAAAACAGCACTGGTGGCAGCTGCCGCTTGGTTTCTCTATCCCGGGCCATCTGGGCCAGCAGGTACCAGCGCCATCAGCAACTAGGAGGGAAGTTTATTCACACCATAGAAACTGTACAGCGACTGGGAGTGCGATAGTCACAGCAGCAGGGCTGGGTAGAGGGCTTCCAGGAGGAGGCGGCCTCTGTCTCCTCCCTAAACCCCAGCACGGCCCGGGCTCTGCCAGGAACACTGATTATTGCACAGAGACAAAAAGAGTATGTGTATCTGGGCTAAACAGCGGCTTCTAAGACCCCAAGCCCTTACACAGCGCAGCAAAGGGGGCCAGAGGTGGCCCTGGAAACAGAAAGCTCCAGTGGGAAGATTTGGGGGGAAGACAGGCAGACAGGCTGATACTGTGCACACTTCGTCCACTTTTAGGGGGCTGCCTGGTGCAGGAGGAGGCCCAGCAGGGGACAGGAAAAGGGTTTGGCCGGGTAGACTATGCCCCATCTGGTCTTGGGTCCCTTTGTACAGGCGTTGAGGGGCCCACCAGCCACCACTCTGCAGAAGCCTGCAAACAGACAGCTTGGGGTGTCCAGCACCAGGGTCCCCACTCTCCGCAGGGCCAGGCCATGTGGGTTAGGGTAGGTTTGTGCTTTTGTGATGGACAGGCCACAGGATCAGGGAGGGCCGAGGGGCTATTCACCCAACCCTTAGCCATTTGGGCTTTTCCTGGCCAGCCAATCACAGCTTCCCTGGTCTCCCATCGCCTGTAGCTCCCAGGAAAAAGGCCAAGTGCCTGGGGTCAGCATTTGGGACCCTCCAGGAGCCAGCCCCATCTCCCACAACTCCCTCAGACAAAGCTTCTATCTTCCGTGTTCAGCTATTCCCACCTCCAGACACACCCTGCTCTGTCCAGCCCTTGCACCATTGCTCAGGCGATGCCTGGATCACTCTTCCCACGTGTCTGCTTGCTCTGGGGTCACTCAGTTCAGGGTAAAAGGATGGCTCTGTGTCAGACTCGCCCAGGATGTGTTCCCTGCCCAGCCACTTCTAACCCGGTGACACCAAGAAAGTCACTTCCCTGGTCTGTGCATGGGGCAGCAGTGCACACGGCTCAGGGCCACCGTGCAGAGTAAACAGGATGACACCTGAGCCCAGAAGACGGAAGCCACTGACCGGTGTCAGATGCCATCCCCTTGAACGCCAACCCACCCTCCACACACGGTCCTCTCAGGTCCCACTGGCCACCCTCCGGCCCCCAGCACACACATCCCTCCAGGAACACGCTGCTGGGCGCAGCCACTGTGCGCGTGGCCTCCCCTCCACCTCGATGGCTGGGGCCAGCGTGGCGCTGGGAGGGAGGGTGAGGTAGAGCCGGGCAGGCTACCCGTGCCCTCTTCTTCCCCAGACGAGCGAGCGCCCCCGCGATGAAACCATGGGCGTGGCAAACGCAGCCGGCGCAAGGCTCTCTGGAGCAGGCAGGCGGCTTGGGACTTGGGCCCGGCCTCCCTCACCAGCCAACAGGCCACCGGGGGCAGGAGGGGACGCGACCCCAGGCCCAGCCAACCTCCCACCCTGGAGGCTCCCGTCCTGGGAGGGAGCACAGCGTCTGGGGATCGCCTTGTGTGTCCTCATAGCGATCCCTCGAAGAGGACTGCCCACCACCACACTTCTGGGCGAGGAGAGGGAGGCTCCAGAAGCGCGGGGGCAGATCCGGGTCTCAACTCCCCCGCTGCCAAAAGAGGCCCGCGGCCAGGCTGTGCCTTCTGAATCCACCCGCTTTGAAACACAGGGTCACTGTTTCACATTCCAGGTACTCAGGTGCTGGCCCCCCAACGGCACCCTAGCCTCTTTGCAACCCAGGCCCCGGGGGATCCTGGGGTGGCCCCTTCACCTCCCTGGGCCTTGGTTTCCTCAGGTGTAAAGTGGGCCTGGCAACCCTTCCCCCCACCAGCTCTGGGGGAAAGGCTTTGCAGGCCACATTGCCCTCTCCCTGTGCATGATGCCCAGGCCCCAGGGGGCCCTATGCTGCCCAGAAGACACCCAGAGCCCGTCAAGCAGACCCTCCCCACAACTTGCAGCCCAGCCCAAAGCCAGACTCTTTAAGGTCAGGGTTTGGGAACAAGGTCAAGGGCTCCTCAGTGGGGCCCAGCTGAAGCCACTGAGATGATCTCACACAGGCAAAGGGCCTGGTTATTCCTGAAGCACAGTGGGTCCCAACTTGCAACCTTTCCCACCCCATGACCCCTGCGTGTCTGCAGACCATTCCACCACCACATCCCAACCTTCTTCAGACTGACTTCAAGTCCATTCACTGCTCAAAAACCTAGCCTTGACCTCAGCATTATGTCTGTGAAATCATGGGTTCAGTGTACTGTTTTTTTTCTAATAACTACTAAACTAAATGCATAACTAGTCAAATAAAAAAATACCTGTCCATGAACCCATTTGAGAAGCACTGCAGCTCTGGGAAAGTGGGGGTGATGGGTATGAAACAGAGACCCAGAGACAAGCAGCGGGAGGAGGAGGGAGGATGTGGTCTCCAGGTGCCAGGCTGGGCATCACCCCTGCTTAGAATCCTGTCAGATCTGCTTTACCCTGAACTCCATGGAGGGTGGGGAGAGGGGCAGCAGAGTAGCTCAGGGGATGGGGGGTTGTGAGGGGAGGGGGGGTACAACCTCCTGGAATGGCCGTGGCTCAGGGTCCACCTGGGGGGTAAAAGGCAATAAGTAACCAGCCACTGACTGCCCGAGTCCAGGAGCCCCAGGGCAGCCCGAGCAGCACAGACCAGGCGGGTTCCCTTGACCTCCAAGCATCTCATCTGCTTAACGCCTCCACCTTTCCTCCCCCTCCTGCAGCCTTGCTGCCCTCAGCCCCCTTGGGGCAAAGCCACCTGGGCCGGGGACCTCACCTGAGGCAGAGGCCCCTGCCCAGCCTCGGAGCCGCCCTTCCCCCCACCCCTGCCCTAAAAAAATACGACTACTCACCCCTGGTTTTTCTAAAGAAAGACATCTAACTGGTTGACTAAGAGAGTTTGTGTGTTCTAGGGCATCTACAAAAGACTGTCACAACAACTAGACGGTCGGGAACAAGACAGACACCCCAACACCTGGACGGGCGGGATCTTAGCAGCGTTTCTTCTTTAAAGGAAAAAAATGCACCCTGAATTCCACCTCTTCTTCTGGGCCTGTCTCCCCGGCCACGGGACCCTCGGAGGCCTGAGAGCCTTCTCCAAGCTACTCTCAGCCCAGGGGAGACACCAGAAATCACAGCTGCCAACGCCCGGGCAGGACCTTCTGCCCTGGAGTGGGTCTGGCCTGGGTCCCAAACATCAGGCCAAAGCCCCATCTGGGCCCGGACCCGCACTCCCCAACTTTAGCACTTTCTGGAAGTCATAAGCTCTCGGTAGAAAAAATAAATAAATATATATGTCTGTCTCTATATATGCATATGTATACACGTATATGCACGGGCAGGACCACGCTGAGCCCATCTGAGCCTCGGCAACCCGGACCCTGCTCCTCCCCCAGCCCCGGCGGCTCGGCGCGGCGCCCAGGTCGCGGACGAAGTATTGCTGTCTGCCCCTGGCTCCTGAGGTAAAGAAGGTGAGACGGGGCGGGCGGGCGGCGGCCCTCATCTCCTCCCCTGGCTCGCGGCGTCCCCGGGCTGTGGCTCGCCCGGCGGCGGCTGCGGCTCGGGCGCCCAGGGGCCCCGGGGGGCGGCCGGATCGGCCTGGCACGGCGGGTCCTTGCGGCGCTCGGCGGCCCAGGAGGGGCTGCGGGCCAGGCCTCGGGGCCGGGCGGCGCTGGGGCGGCCGGGGCCGGCGGCCAGGCTGCTGGTACTGCTGAACCTGCGCGCGGGCGGGAGGCCGGGCGGCGGGGGCGGCGGCCCGAAGAGGGAGGTGAGCGAAAGGCTGCTGAGCGTCTCCGAGTGCTCGCTGCCCGCGCCCCCGCCGCCCCCGTCGGCCCGGCCGCCCGCGCCCTCGTCGTCCGACGGGTCCATGGAGTCGTGCTGGGTGCAGCCCGGGCTGGTGGAGCCCCCGCTGCTGTGGCTGCGCTGATGCGCCCGCAGGCCGCGCAGGCTGAACGGGCCCCGGCCCCGCAGGCTCGGGCGACGGCGGGCGGCTGGCGACGGGCCGGCGCGGAGCCCCGGGGCGGGCGCGGGCGGCCCCAGGGCGCGCCGCGGGCTGTCGCTCAGGGTCAGGCTGTCCTCCAGTGTGGTCTGCAGGCTGCCCGCCGAGCTGCTGCGGCTGCCCTCCAGAGACATGTTGCTCCCCGTGGCCTGCGGGGAGGTCACAGGGGCTGGGGGACCGCCCGGTGTCCGCAGCCCGCCCCTCCCGGTGACACGCGGGCACGCCCAGCCCTCCTTCCAAGCCCTCAGGAACTCCCTCGGATCACACGCGCCATCCCAGGCTTCCCCTTCGCCCTACCACCACCTGTCTGAGCTCCTGGGTGGCCCTCCGACCCGGCCCCCTGCCCGACCCCACTCCCTGACCCTCGGGGACAGTCGGCGTCATCCTTCTCGGACCCCATCAGACCCTGGCCCCTGGTGGCGGCAGCGTAGGCTCCGGGCTCACTGGGGGTAAAAGCCCTTGGGCCCCACCCCACCCCTCTGGGACCTCACGTCCCACCACCCTCCCCCTTGCTCACCGGGGTCCTCCCGGCCCAGCCACACTCCCCTACCCCCACCCGCACCTCTGCTCTGGCTGCCGCCTGGAAAGTTCTTCCCGGCTGATACCCAGCCGCTTCACCCCTCACAGCCTTCCCAGCCCCTCCGCGCCCCCGCTCCCTGCACAGCGTTCCTCCTGGCCCGTATCACTATCAAAGAGACTGTAATTTCCATGCATTTCTTTTGGTGTATCTTCTCTCCTCCCACATCCCTGCAACGCACTAAACACTAAACTGTAAACCCCAGGAGGCAGGGATTCTGTCATTGTGCTGCCCGCTGTAGCCTCCAAGCCTAGCACACAGCCAGGCGCGCAGCTGGGGTCCGCAGTCACCAAGCAAGCAAACGACTGCCAGGGCCCTGGGCCCCGCCCTCCCTCCGCTGCAGGGTGCCTCTCCCGGAGACCTGGTCCCTTCCCCCAGCACCCGCCCACAGAAGAGGGACCTCACGTCCGCTGACCCTAATCACACCCCAACCCCCTCAGAGCTCCACCCCACCCCCTGCAAAGCCTCCCAACGCCCCCTCCTCCCCATCCCCTCAAGCTAGAGCCCATGACCTTCCTTCAGGGCACCCCCCCGGCCTGGGCCCACCCCACACTCTTCTGTGCCCAGATGCCCTAGGACCGGGCCCTGCCCACTTTATCAGCCTCTAGGGCCACCTCCTCTCTCAAGTCTCAGCACTACCCCCTCACTTTCCCAAGTGCCCCCAGCACTGCCGTGCCCCGTGCCTTTGGCTGGGCCCATCCCCTCCTCCTCCACCTTGGACTCAAGGGCCCCCCTCAGATGTCCCCTGACAGGGGCGCTCTCAGAGCTGGGAGGTGCTGTACCTGCTGAAGGAGGGCGCAGTTGACGCTGGGCAACCGCAGGGACGCCCAGGAGCCCTGCAGGGCGATCTTGGGGAGTGTCCCGGCACCAGCGCGCTTCTCCTGTCCCTTCTGGCTGGCGGCCACAGCAGGGTGGAAGAACTCGGCAGGCATGGGCAGGAGTGGGCTGGAGGCATCCGGGGAGAAGCGGCTCGGGGGCGCTGCTGCGGGGGGAGAAGAGGGGGCTGGGGAGCAGGCTCAGGCCCCTGAGGGTGGCTGGCAGGAAGGGGCCACCTAACAAACTGGCTGTGAGACCGTGGGCTCCCTCTCTGAGCCTCGGTGTCCCCTTTGTGAAAGCAAGAGAGGAACCCCGAGCCTGCCCGTGTGAGTCCTGGGAGGGTGGGCACTAGGCAAAGGCACAGGTTCTGGAGCCAAGCAGACCCAGGCTCAAGGCCCCCTGGGTTCCTTCCTCTGTGAAATGCGGACCAGCTGCCCACCTCGAGGAGTGGAGAGAAGGCTGTAAGAGCAAGAGGCAGCTGTGGAGCTCCCAGCCCCGTGCAGAGCAGTGCTCTCTATGACAGTCACCCCCCCAGGTCCTGACACCCAGGAGGTCTGGCCAGGCTTGGGGCCCCCCCTAGGACAGCAGGCAGGATGGCAGAGCAGACAGAGTGCTGGGGATGGAGAGGGGCAAGGAGAGGGCGAGGGGGAAATGAGAGCTGGGGCCGGTCTGCGGGGGCAACCTCTGTCCACGGTCCCCTCAGTGCCTTCCAGGATGAAGATGGAAGCTTGAATGTCCCCAGGTAGGGGGATTCCTAATGTATGTCTTATTATTTAAGAAAAATGCTAATGAATGGTTAGGTAAAGAAGATGGGATTTCGTTGGATCAGAATGGCTCTTGGGTCCTGTGCCCCAATTTTTGGTTCAGGAAGTCTGGGGTCTTGGCCCCTCAGCCATCATGTCCAGTCCAGAGGCCGTCAGCTTTAGGGAAGGTCCTCGGAAGTCACTCCACCCCCAGCTCCTGGAAAGCGCTCAAGGCCAGGCCCCCCAGAATAGTACTTGGGGTGCGCTCAGGGTCTGGGGGCCCCTCTTCTGCTGAGCTCACCCCTCTGCCCCCTTCCCCAGCCAGTGCTGTGAAGCCAGATCCCATCACCCTCCAAGGGGACTGGAGGTGAAGGTAAGTCCGTGATGGACCAGTCAACTGAGTCCTCCATCCTCCCGCCCAGAGCCCAGCCACAAGCCCAAAGCGCTAACAGAGGATGCTGAGGGCGGGGCTTTGTATGAAAGGGCTGTTGAGGACAACAGGCTTTCTGTTGTTCTGCATCACCTTGTGTGACGATCTGTGGGATAAACACCTCTCGAATTCAGCTCTAGGAAAACCCTTCAATAATTAGGCACCTTTCGTTCTGCTTGATGAGCTGTGTGCCAACGTGTTTCCTCTTTCACCACAGCTCCTGGGACACTCAGCGTGAATCTTCCACTAGCCTAGACTTCTGGTATAATTATGATCTCATTTCTCTGTATTGTTTGGCTCCTGATCTTCTGTCATTGTTCTATCAGGCCTGATATTCCTATCTTTTATTATCAGTTATCCATCTGCTTCTTTCTGGACTCAATATAATAGTCTAGGCAAAAATACCAAGGAAAAAACTCAGCCCGCCCCCTCTGAAGCCAACACCCGAGATCAGGGCTGTGGGGAGCTGACGGGGGCTCCCACCCCTCACCTTGGCTGCTCTCGTGTTTCAGCCAGGACCGGACGGGGTTGAATGGGATCGACTCCATCTCACACAGGAAGTTCTCCGGGCCCGACGAGACGGCCGTGTTGGATAAGGGGAAGAAGCATTCACCCAGGTCCCCTACCCGCATCGGCTCAGGCAGGTCCGGCTCACCCTACAGGAAAAGGGAGGTGAAAGGGGCAGGATGGTGGAGGGGGGACAGCCTGCCACAGCTGCTTTCATGGCCCTGCTCTTCAGCCCTTTGCTTGGTCGCTCTCACTGCCTGGGAAGGCCTTCTCGCCTCCGCCACCTGGCCAGCCATCATCATCTTCCAAATCCTGGGTGAAAGGGCCCCGCCTCCAGGAAGCCCTCTCTGATGTCCCAGGCAGGTAGCAGTTTCCCACTTACTCCCCTCATGACTCTGAGATCCTTGAGGGTCTTCCTTGTCTCTGTAGCCAAGTGCCCAGTTCAGACCCTGGCCAGTAAAAAAGCCAAGTCTAGGCGGTTAAAGGCACCAGAAGATTGGCCAAGAGGCTGCAGGGCCTCCCTGTGAGCATGACCCTGGGCAGGTCCCTTCCTGTGGCTGAGTCTCCGTTCTCACAGCCATAAACGAGAGAGTAACCCCTCCTTCTGGGGCCTGGCACCCAGAAGCTGCCAGCCTTCCTTCCTGGCACTCCCGGGGCCCTAACCCTTCTCAACCCTGCAGCCCAAGGCGACCTCTGCACAGTAAGCTCCTCAAAAGCTGCCTCAATGCCCCCTCCAAGGCAGATGAGCCCCCTACGAACTGTTCTTTGAGTCCTAATAAAACAGCACCCATCTAAGCCCAACGAGGCCCTAGAAACTGTGCACCCCAACATCCTGTGTGGAAAACAGTGCAGGAGATACAGGAAGGGGCTGGGGATGGGTGGCAGGAGCTGTAGGAGCTGTCAGCTGTCAGGGAGGGGACAGGGGGGCAGGGAGGGGCTGGGAAGATCCACTCCCCCCATCCCAGCCTTCCTGGAGCTGATGGAGGACAGCCCTGGGGGGCAGTGGTGCCAAACCCACGCTGCTCCAGGAGTCAGGGGTCAGGGGGACCGAGGCTCTCTTAGGGCAGGGCCACTGCACCCCAACCTCAGGCCAGGGGCTCCCTCTCTCATCCCCGAGCTGGGGCAAGAACGACTTGGCCTTGAGGTCACAAGCCAGGTGGCAGACCTCCCCTGCCCGGGTCTGCAGGATCAACACAGTGGCCCCTCCAGCCCTCCTGGCCTCCTCAGACTGACCACCTCGAGGGCAGAGGTTGGGGACCAGCCCCAGGGCTGGCTTCCCTGCTCTGCCTTGCCCGGCTGTGTGACAGGACAAGCTAGCTCACTTCTCAGAGCTCTCATGTCCTCACACGTGAAATGGAGGCACATTATCCCTGCCGCACAGAGCTGGGGAATGGACACACTGAGTGCAAGTAAAGTCTGGCACACAGTAGGTGCTTGCACCTGTTTCAACTCTTCAGCCTTACGGCCCCCTTGTAAGTTTGGTCCGCCAGGGACAACTCCCATTAAATAGATCAAAAACATCCAAGGCTACAGTGAGCGGCCAAGGCCACTTGGATGCTATGATTGGAGCCCTGGCTGGCCTCGTTGCTGTGTGACTTCAGGTAAATCACTCCACCTCTCTGTTCCCAGCCCTCATCTGATCAACAGGAGATGAGGGTCCAGCACACAGTGGGTGCCACTTAAATGGTGAGCCAGGAAGGAGCAGCGTTCTGGCACAGCAGGCAGAGGCCAGGCTCAAGGACAGATCCGCCTGCCCAGGAGCCCACTGGGCGCTCACCTTGCTGTCTCTGGGGCCGGGTGGGCAGGCTGCGGGATCCTCCAGACTCAGGTCATCGCCAAGCAGGATGGACGAGGACCTGTCTGAGTTCAGGGAGAAGGCCTCTGTCTCGGCCAGCTGCACCTGCAGGGAGAGGCGGCAGCGTCAGATCACCCCTGGGGCTGGGATGGGGCAGTCTGGTCCTCCAGAAAGATGCAGGGCAGGGGTCAGAGAGAACCAGAGATCTGAGCATGGACAACATGTCCACCCTGTGAAGGGACCCAGCCTGGGCAGCGGGTGGGAGACGACACGAGGGTGTCACAGCCAGCAGAGTGCCAGGTCTGGGCTGGGCTGGAGAGCAGGTGAGCTGCCGTGAGCTGTGAACCAAAGCTGGTCTGCTTGCCCCCAGGCCGAGTGCCACTCGAGGCTGGCTGGGTCTGACTCACCCGTGGCCCTGTGCAGGCTACCCGCATGTGCAGAGGTGTTTGCAAGCCCGGAGGACCCTGGGGAATTTGAAGCCACTTCAGGCTAGGGGGGTTCCCAGGGGCTGGAACACCCCTGGGGAGGAGCTCAGGGCCCCACTGGGGAGAGGGGAGAGGGCCCGCCTGAGCCCGCACAAGACAGGCCCAAGGCCACTGGACGCCCTGGGATGCCCATCCGGGAAACTCCGCCTGGAGTTTGTCACAGAAAAGGCAAACTGCACCAGAGGTGACACACGGGCTTCCTGCTGGCCCCAGCAGCCCACCACCAAGGTGGGCCCTGTCTGAGCACCCACTGTGTACAGACACAGAGAGGGGCCTCGCAGCTC